>NC_138890.1:125186930-125582290 GCF_965194825.1 Balaenoptera physalus
ACGTCTTTCATTTATACCAAATTATCTATTAAGTATATTAAAAGGAAGGACAAGATCAAGGTCAGTGAAACATGTAAATTGACAAAAATAAACTCTAGGGTGTAAGCAGTGGCAAAGATCTCTTGGGAAACATTTACTATGTGTATAAACTACATAGCTAGAGAGTTTACTATTATGATCAAATAAAGGACCAAAATAACTATCATTAAAAGATATACATAATACTACTGTGCATCACACTAAATACTAAGAGTTCAAGGAAAATGTTTGTAAGTAGTAGTATTTTTCTCAGAAATAAATCAAAAAGTAGTAAAGGAACAAGGTTCAAGAAGCCATTCTCATACCACTTAAGTCACCTTCGAGAGGCAGTTACGGGGCAGAACAGTGATAGAAGGAACCAACTTCTACTTAAATCAACCTCAGAATTTAGCAAGTTTTCTTGTTCCCTTTCCAATTCCCCAGCCAGACAATGCTAGAGAAAGAAAGTGTAGTATGATTAAATGGAAACTCCTGGGCAATCAGACTGCTATCCTAATGTTGGAGGATGATCTCAAGCAACGAAAGGAAATGAGTAAACAGACATTTCTCCAAAGAAGACACACAGATGGCCAAGAGGCACATGAAAAGCTGCTCAACATCACTAATTATTAGAGAAATGCAAATCAAAACGACAATGAGGTATCACCTCACACCAGTCAGAATGGCCACCATCAGAAAATCTACAAACGACAAATGCTGGAGAGGGTGTGGAGAAAAGGGAACCCTCTTGCACTGCTTGTGGGAATGTAAATTGATACAGCCACTATGGAGAACAGTATGGAGGTTCCTTAAAAAACTAAAAATAGAATTACCGTATGACCCAGCAATCCCACTACTGGGCATATACCCCAGAGAAAACCATAATTCAAAAAGACACATGAACCCCAGTGTTCACTGCAGCACTATTTACAACAGCCAGGTCATGGAAGCAACCTAAATGCCCATCGACAGATGAATGGATAAAGAGGATGCAGTACATATACATACAATGGAATATTACTCAGCCATAAAAAGGAACGAAATTGGGTCATTTGTAGAGACGTGGATGGACCTAGAGACTGTCATACAGAGTGAAGTAAATCAGAAAAACAAGTATTGTATATTAACACATATATGTACAATCTAGAAGAATGGTACAGATGAACCGGTTTGCAAGGCAGAAATAGAGACACAGATGTAGAGAACAAATGTATGGACACCAAGGGGCGAAAGCGGGCAGGGGGTGGTGATGGTGGAATGAACTGGGAGATTGGGATTGACATATATACACTAATATGTGTAAAATAGATAACTAATAAGAACCTGCTGTATTAAAAGAAAAAGGATATGAGGGAAGAATTTTACAGTTAAAATGATAGGTTACTGGGACTTCCCTGGTGGCACAGTGGTTAAGAATCCGCCTGCCAATGCAGGGGACACGGGTTCGAGCCCTGGTCTGGGAAGATCCCACATGCCGCAGAGCAACTAAGCCCATGCGCCACAACTACTGAGCCTGCGCTCTAGAGCCCACGAGCCACAGCTACTGAGCCCGCATACCACAATTACTGAAGTAGTAGTTGTGCCTAGTAGAGGTAGGAGCCTGTGTGCCTAGATCCCGTGCTCCGCAACAACAGAAGCCACCACAATGAGAAGCCTGAGCAATGCAACGAAGACCCAATGCAGACGAAAATTAATTAATTAATTAATTTAAAAAAAAAAAAGATAGGTTACTAAGTACTTGTCAGGATGCATACTAAATTATAATACATGAGACTATACAATTTAATATATTTATAATTCAATTTTCACAAAAGTGCTATTACTCGTTCATCTATAATTATATACCTAGAAGATATACCACACCATCTAAAAATCTATTAGTAATTTTTAAAAAGTCTTCAGTAGAATGCAGTAGGTAATAAATAATTAAAATCAATCTCCTCCCTCCATTTAAGTATCCAGATAAGAATACAATGAAAGAAATAGCCCCATTCATAACAGCAGCAGCTCTCACCTTTCCTCCATTAAGTTTTTTGGAAATAAGCTTAATGAAAAAATATACATAATTCTTAACAATAACAAAAAATATGCATACTAATAAGAAACATGGATAGGACAAGAAAAAATCATAAAATCCACTGAAGGGCATAAAGTATTAAATAAATGGAAAATTTACTTTCCTAGAAAGAGATAGGCTATTGTAAAGGTATCAATTACTTCTTAAACTATCTATAAATTCAAGCACTCTCAATCAACATACCAACAAGAAGTATTTTTAGAACTTAATGATTCAAGTTCACCTGGAAAATTTTTTCAAAACTAGAGTAATAAACTGACACTTCCAGCTATTAAGCATACTATAATGAGGAGGGGTGGAAAAATCAAGTGAGCATAGTATTATAACAAAAACACAATAAATAAAAAAAGAAGACTTTCATATAGATTAAGTATATTTGGGAATTTTCTATCGATAAAGATAGAATTTTAGAAGTAAAAAAGATGATTTATTCAACAAATGGTGTTACAACAACTGGTTAGAAATTTGGAGAGAATCAATCTAGATAATTATTTCACTCCTTAAGCCAAAGTAAGAAAACTTAGATTATTATTTTTATAATCTTGGCATTAATCCTTTCTAAGAATACCCTTAAACCCAAAAATGCACAGACTGACAAATATGACTACATTAAAATTTAAACTTCTAAATGGCAAACACCATAACCAAAGCATATAAGTAACAAGTCAACTAAATCCATGTAGAACACAAAAGGCATACAAATATGTAATATTCCTAAAAGAATTTTTACATTTAACTTGCCAACATCACAGTTAGTAAGTTGCAACCTGACTCCAAAGCCTATGTTATATATATACTATACTATGCTGCCTGTCTCAGATTTGCACAAGTACTTTAGCTAATATCCAATTTGTTCAAGAATGCTCATAAAGAGGTACTCTCATATACAACTGGTGGAAGTATAAATGGATACAAACTCTTCAGAGAGAATTTGATTCTATCAATTTCAACTACACACATAGCAAATGCACTTTAGGTATTTATCCACCAGAAAAAATTCATACAAGTGTAAAAATTTACATGCAAAGAATACAAGAATAAACTTATATTCTGTACAGCATTGTCATGTATATGAAACAAAATTCATATTTATGGCAAGACAAGAGAAATTTAAATGTAAAATTTTTCTCTGCCCTCTCCTCACACTGTGCATTGTGTATCCACATTATGCATTGACGAAACCTCCCCCATCAGCAGGAATACCTGCTCAACCATAAACAGCAACATTCTGCCAGCATCAACACGACAACTCAAAGGATACCATTCCTTCTTGATCTTGTAAAGGGTCACATGACCCACCACAATAGCACTTAAATCTGGATTATGTAAACTGTCAATAATTTATCGTACAGCCCTCTGTCTCAAAAAAAACTTATATACTATGTGTTGACTTCTAATAGGTGGAATAGTTCTCAGAGCTTTCTGAGATGCTCTTCCCAGGTTACAATCCTCAAATTTGGCTCAAATATAATTTTCCAATTCTTAGATGGACTGATTAATTTTTCATCAACATGTATAACAACCTAGAAACAATTCTAAAGCTAATTAACACATATACATACCTACTATATCCCCTTATATATAAATGAAATATATCTTCCATTTTTATTTAAAGATACTTACACATGTACACACATGCACACTTACATGTTGGAATACATACAGAAGTCTTCAGAAGAATAAAAAACACACTGAGGATCTCTGGGAAGTGGAATTATAGGGAATTTTCATCTTCTATATTATAAATTTCTGTATTTGAATTTGTATAACAAGTAAGAAAAAAAAAATTAAGGTAATTGTTTTAGCCCTTTGCCTAACAAAAGCCTCTCAGTGCTTGTACCTTGTCCAGCCCTCCTAGCCTACCCTAAAGTATGTCACTCTATAGATACCTAAAAGATTGAATTGATAGAAACGGTACTGATTTCAATAACCAAGTTCAAAAAAGATAAAGAAGATAGACAGACTCTCAGCGTTTCTGGCTTGGGAACAATTTTCAAAAGAAAGAGCATACAGGACATTATGCTGCTATCAGGTATCTCTGACCCATCGAACTGCAACTACTATACACAGTCTCTGATATTCTTCAGCTAGCCCCAGGACAATTAACTAAATCTTTTCAAGTCCCCAGAGATTAACAGGGCACCCAAAGAATCCGTTTGTTGCCACCAGGATCCTTATCTTTTCCTAAAAGACTGAGAGTAAATCTACTCTAGCCACAAAAAGATATCCCAATATGCCTCTAAAATCACTTCCAAAATCTCCAGGGATGGGGGAAGTCAAACCAACTTATTCTAGACTGGGTGATAGCCTTGGCAAGGAGATTCATTTTTTAGATTACACGTTTCTTGTGTTGGCCCTAATACAAATGACACAACTTTCTCCCACCCCAGCCCACAGCAATCTAGAATTGGTCTAAGGTTTGAAATTCCAAGGACACAATTATCAAGGAAATAAGATACACGCTCCAAACTTTGGGATTATATAAACAATAAAACCTTCATATGGAAAAATACAATTGCACCAAAATCACTGCATTCATACTAAAATCGAGCCCCAACATTATCTCCACAAGGAACCTATCCAACATAGACCATAAACGTACTGATTCATTCCATCCACCTTTCATATAGTAACCTTGAATTGCTAAGGAATGAAATATTTCACCTAAGTATATTTTACCATGTGCTACATTTTAGAATTTTATCCCTTTAGAAATACGTCAAAAATTAACTGGACTACAGGGACTTCTGGCTGAAAATGTCTGATCAAATGTTTAACTCATCTCCCTCACCAAAAAAAAAAAAGTACAGAAACAAAACTAGTTCTCACTATCAGAAAAAAGTTACAAATATGGAAAGGGAAAACACTAGAATGAACTCTGTGGTGCTGGATTAGAACCAGAAGTACCATTGCGAAATCATTCTATATTTACAGAAATATAGATGTAAATGTGAATGTGTACGTGTGCGCACATAAAAATATCCCCTACCTCTATATGCTAAGAAGGCCAGGTGCAGCAACACCCCAAGAGCAATGAGCACAAGAAGTGCCCCAATCTTGGCTTCTAAGTACCATCTTCCACTAAAAATAACTGGAGCAAGTTTGAAGTTAAGTCTGGAACAGCATATTGTGCTAGATACAAAAAAGTGCTCAAAGAAGGAAGAGGTATGTCAAAAAGAAAATAAACCAGCTGGAAGGGGTTCCCACTAGCCTAATCAACAACAATTTAAGTACCAAAACAAATGATAGTAGATTATAACTCAGTGAATATAATAGGTAATCATGAATAGACAGAGATGTAAATAAAGGAATACATTAAAAATCTGATGAGGAACAAAATATTTACATAGTTTCAACACCTAGCCCAAAAATATTTATTAATTACAAATGAGAAAGGAGTACCTTGACATAGGCGATGTCTGGCACTTACAACCTTAATCACATAACCAATTCCTATCAATAGTGGGACAACTGAAATTGCCTGGCACCTGATAAGATACAGGAGAAGAATGCAACATCACTTCCATGATAATCCTGCCAAAGATCTAATAATGAAAATCTAATCAAAATCTAATTAAAATGTCAGAGAAATGCAAATTAAGGGTTATTCTACAAAATAGCTAGAGCTATAATCTTCAGTGTCAAGTCAGTCCCCTGAAAGTAAAGATAAAAACTGTTCCAGATTAAAGAAGACTAAAGAGACATGACAACTAAACGCAATACATAATTCTACTTTTAATCTAAAAGACATTGGGACAATTTGTCAAACTGAGATGTTAGTAATGTATTCTTGTTAACTTTCTAATTTAATAGTTATGATGTTATTATGTAGGAGAATGCCCTTGTTTGTAGGAAATAAACATTAAAGTATTTGGGGGTGATGAGGCATCAGAGATGGACAGCTTACTATCAAATGGTTCAGGAACAAAAAAAATTCTTTGTACTATGCTACTAACTTTTCTGTGTATCTGTCATTGTTCCAAACTTTAAAATATGAAAAAAAAATTACAAAAAAAAAAACTATAGTGGCACTAAAAAACCTAGGAGGGGTACATCTACAGATAAGAACAGAAAGGAATTTGTAGAGAATAAAAAGCGGATTGGGGGGCTTCCCTGGTGGCGCAGTGGTTGAGAATCTGCCTGCTAATGCAGGGGACATGGGTTCGAGCCCTGGTCTGGGAAGATCCCACATGCCGCAGAGCAACTAGGCCCGTGAGCCACAACTACTGAGCATGCGCATCTGGAGCCTGTGCTCCGCAACAAGAGAGGCCACGACAGTGAGAGGCCCCCGCTCGCCGCAACTAGAGAAAACCCTCGCACAGAAACGAAGACCCAACACAGCCAAAATAAATAAATTAATTAATTAAAAATAAATAAAATAAACTAAAATTTTTTAAAAAGTGGATTGGGGCAGGGGGTGGGGGGGTGGAAAGGGCGGATGACAACAAAACACATCTGAAGAACCAGATACACAAGACAAGTATAAAGTGGGATCTCCAAAAAGGATAAGTTTTCTTAGCAAGAAGCATTGGAAGAAGTGTGTGTCCCGGGCAGTCAGCCAGGTAATAAAACCATAGTAGAACAGCTGCATGGCTAAGGCCTCCAGCACAACTCTCTATACTGTGGGAGATCTGACATTTGGACAGTATAACTGTGAAATAGGGGAATATTATCTCCTGAGGGACAGGAAATATGAGTAAGAGGACAAGCTACCCTAAGGAGAAACCCATTAGCTAAATATACCAAAGACAGAAAAACTGGGATTCACTTGGGCTGGGGAAATACACTTAAATGACCAATACAGTATAGTCTGGACCATCATATAAAACTTTACAATGAAAAATCTAACATTTGAGGAAAAACCAAAAGCATGATGGATATACCAAGCACAAGAACAAACTTCCTATATTGTTAACAGAGCAAACAGAAGTCAATGTAAAAGTAATATATATCTCAGAGATTCAAGAGCTTATGTGTGGACCAAAAATACAACCAAAAAATAAAAATCAACTACTATGAAAATGCAAAGCAAGAGTTCTTAGAAATTCTATTTTCCTTCCCAAAAAAGTAATGAAATAATTGAAAAGAACTGAAGACCAAATTAATGAGCTAAACAATCAAGCCTCAGGATTCTCCCAGAATGAAAAAAAAAAAAAAAATCAAAGCAAGTAACAAATGCTCCACAAATCCCAACATCCACCTAAGTTCTCAAAGTGTGGTCAATGGGCCCTGGAAGTCCTGGGAGACTTTCAAGGACTTTTCACGGTCAATACTATTTTCATCATAATATTAAAACATCATTTGCCCTTTCCCACTATACTGACAGCAACGGTGGGTAAAATCGCTAGCATCTTAGCACAAACACAGTGACATCAAGCTCGACTAGCACCATTACATATTCCCAGATTTCTTTTCAAATGCCACTTTCACTTAAGTATATCTTTAATGAAGCAGTAAAAACAATTTTTTTTTTTTTTAATTTGGTCGTGCCGTGTGACTTGCGAGATCCTAGTTACCTGACCAGGGATCGAACCCCAGCCCTCTGCAGTGAGTCCTAACCACTGGACTGCCAAAGAATCCCCCTCCCAAAATAATAATTTTATTAAGTCTCAACTCTTCAATACATGTCTTCTTCATATTCTATGTGGAGAAAGAGCAATCTTGAGGAAGAGCACTTGTGTATATTACTTTGAGTCGTGAACTAAATTAGCCTTTTTTTAATGGAACATTTTGACCTTAAAGAGAGAATGAGAAATTACGGTTATATAGACTTAGGAATTTGGCACACATTTTCTCAAAAATAAACCAAGTAAGCCTGTAACTTCAAGGGAAAAACACTGACAGTATTTGTTACCAATGATTAATGTTCGAGCTTCCAAGTGAAAATTTAGAATTGTGAAAAACTTGTATCTGCCACCCTGAGCTTTACAGCTTCGTATTAAGGACTTCTGATGAGATTACTGGTGACATTAACAACTTTTTTGGTTTTGTTACTGCATAATGAAATGTGTCAACTTTGGGGAAAAAATGTATAACTCAATGAACCTGTATTTCCCAAACAACCAATACACGGTGTTACAAAATCATAAACAGGTGAAAGATTAATTCAAAGTGCAAGGTATACCACGGATTTTCAGATAACAAGAAATGGAAAATTCAGTGATATGGTTTCAGATTCAACACTGCAGCTCTCCTTTAAAAAACTACCACTTGTCAAATGTTGGCTAAAATACCTCTTCCTTTTCCAACCATGTGTCTGTATAATACAGGATTTCTTCATATACTTCAACCAAAACAATATATTGCAAGAGTGAATGCAGAAGCAGATACGAGAATCAAGCTGTTTTCTATTCAACCAAACACAAGAGACTTCCAAATACATATAACAATGCCACTCTGCTAAAGATTTGTTTTGGAAAACAGGTTTTTTAAAAAAACCTAATTTAATTTTTTTAATTAAAAATATTTTTATTAAAAGAGGGTTACACTAACAGGCAATGGTTTATTATTTTTTAATTAATTTTTAAAAATTTGTAATACAGGAAATATAATAAATATAACCCACATAAACTAAAGCTCTGTGGGGTTCTTAGTAAATTTTAAGAGAGTAAAGGGATCCTAAGACCAAAGAGTTTGAGAACAGCTGCCTTAGGGCTAGTTACTATTACTTGTAATTACACTATGCTATAATAGAGTGAATCCTCCTAAGGACAAATAAAATGTATAAGGCACTCATCCGCAAAGCAAGTTGTCTGAGACTACTCTATTTTTTTAAATTTTTTATTTGTATACAATTTTTAAAGGTTACTTTCCATTTACACTTATTACAAAATATGGGCTATATTTCCCATGTTGTGAGACTACTCTGTTTTCTAAGTTACTCAGACTTCTTTTCCACTCTTCTATTCCCTCACTGTATTGGGTTGGCCAAGAAGTTTGTTTGGGTTTTTCTGCAACATCTTATGAAAAACCTGAACGAACTTTTTGGTCCACCCAATACGATAGGCCCTAGCTTCATGATGCTGTCAGTGTGCTTTCTCACCTCTTCTAGTACATCAAAAAGGCAGGAAACAGCTCAGTATAATCAAAAACAAATGGGCTCTGAATAAGGATGTCCCTATGAATGAAGTCCCCAGATTTTATTACATCTGTTTTGATTACTTAAATGTCTCTTTTATTATTTTCTAGTTCTTCTACTACACTCTATATACCTTAAGTCATAGGTAGATAAATAACCTCCAGATAAGTAGAATCTTCTTTTATTAACTTAACTTTTAGATATTCTTTCCTACTGTCTCACATACTATCAATTAGAAAGCCTGGCGTGGCCTTCATCCAATGGTACCTGGAACAAAATATGAAGTGAGAAGAATAAAGTGAGTGATAGAATTCCACTCTGCTTATTTCATAAAAACAGACAAAAGGAGGCAATTTCAAAAATTTAGGGACACTGACAGAGAAGACACCTAATTTGGAGGTAGGACAGGAAGGAAAGGAACAAATAGAGAAGGGAGGTACAGAGGTATAAGCTTGTGTGTTTTAAGAGGCCGAAAGCATAATAAAGCAAGAAGGTATTGGGGGGAGGGTTAATGAATATAAGAATACATAACACCATGATATTATCTTAACAGAGGTAAATCTGGTGATATTAAAGAGAAAAAAAGAATTGAGGAAACAAAACATAAATAAAAACAAATACACTGATGAGTATTAGGTTAATACTGACATGTAAACTGAGTTGGAATGAAAAGGGATATACAGAGTTCAGTGGAGCTGAGCAAATAAATATTTTCTACTCATGTTTTAAACAACTTTTGAAGTGATAAGCAGAGACTAGTAAAGTTCAAAAAGAAAAGGGCAAAATATAATTAAAAAACAAGAACTGAACATGAAGAAAATAGGGGAAGTAAATGAAGCTATAAAAATACGAGATAAAGGAATTAGAAGAGAAAGCTGAATAACAGCTAGATTTCTTTTTTTATAAAGACAGAAAAAGTTAAATCTGAAAAATGATGTAGTACATTTCAAGCGATGATAGGCATCAAGAAATAAACAAAAAATAATAGGGAGTAAATCACAGAAAAGTAGAAGGTAGAAGTGCTGAGCTTATTTCCTTAGACAATTCAAAAGTAGATATTATAGAGCATAATCCACATACACATTTTTCATGGCAAACAGTGTGCATTTAAAAACCGAATAATCGGGACTTCCCTGGTGGCGCAGTAGTTAAGAATCCACCTGCCAATGCAGGGGACACGGGTTCGAGCCCTGGCCCGGGAAGGTCCCACATGCCGAGGAGCAACTAAGCCCGTGCGCCAGGACGACGGAAGCCCGTGTGCCTAGAGCTAGTGCTCCGCAACAAGAGAAGCCACTGCAATGGGAAGCCCGCGCACCGCAATGAAGAGTAGCTCCCACTCGCCGCAACCAGAGAAAGCCCGAGCACAGCAACAAAGACCCAACGCAGCCAAAAATAAAAAATAAATTAAATAAATAAATTAAAAAAAAAAAAATCCGCATGGGACACAGGTTCAAGCACTGGTCCAGGAAGACCCCACATGCCGTGCAGCAACTAACCCCACGAGTCACAACTGAGCCTGCACTCTAGAGCCCGCGAGCCACAACTACTGAGCCTGTGCGCCACAACTACTGAAGCCCACGCGCCTAGAGCCCGTGCTCCACAACAAGAGAAGCCACTGCAACTAGAGAAAGCCCGTGTGCAGCAACAAAGACCTACCGCAGCCAAAAAATTAACTAATTTTTTTAAAAAACCTGAATAATCTATTATGAACAGCTAAACACGGGTACAATATACGTTATCAGGAAAGGAAAAGAGAAAGGTATCTTTAGGACTTTATAACACAGGTGTTCCCAGAAAAAAAAACAAGACATGTGACAGAGAAATGGATGAGCAATGGAAAAAAACGCAAGCAACAAGTCTGTTTAAAGAGAATCTAGGTAAGCAGCAATTACAAAAAAAAAAATTACTTTCCTATCCAACATCATTAAAATCTGCATAATCCCAAATACTTTGTAAACACTGCCATAATCTATTTCTAAGCGAAAAACAGCTTAAACTCTAAACCATGTCATCTATAAACAATTATTTAAAATAAATGCCCAAATATGCACCTAATTTTCTGAAATTTTCATGTGTTTCTTAAAGGTATCATTTACTACCAAGAGCTCAATACCAATATTCCTAAAATACCTGAATTTTAGAGATTTACCAATGATACATGCAAAATGTCTCTAACTATAATTATCACTTCATTAATAAAAAACATGCAATAAAAATTTGCTTTCCGTATTTGAACAGCTGTAAGCTTTTTATACATGAAAAGTTTGTAATAGTTTGTTCTCAAACAGCAGGCAGACTTCATAACATAATATTTGAATTAATTAGTTGAAAGATTAAGATTATCACTATAGAATACTCTTAAGTACCTTCAATAAACAGTGCCATTAAGAGCGCATTTTGCGCAAACACCTTGGACGTACTCTAGATTTGCCAATTTAATCTAAGAAAACCCACACAATGTTAACAGTATCCAAAATTTGAAGCCATTTTTAAATATTTTAATTGATTATCATCTTTTTTAAACCTCTTTTCACTGTCACATTTTAAACGAGACTTTGAAAAATATTTATAGTTTGACAATAGTATAAAACCTAAAATTCATTACGTTAATTCAGTGCTAACCTAATAAAATTCTAAGTAAACTGAAAAGTAAATTTTGTTTTGTTAAGGGGAAAAAAAGGACTCAAAGGCAACTACAAAGGTGAACATCTCACTTTTAAAAATGTATTGTCTGCATTTAAACATACTATTGCTCCCTCAAGGAAAAAAAAAAAAAAATCAAGAACTATATTTAAAAACAGGGATTTATTTAAGTAGGTATTTTCAAGGGCTATAATACTTTTTATAAGTAAAATTCACTAATGCAGAGAAACATTTTCGCAAAGTGATAATTCTCTATAAAAGACTTGCTCTATTAAGGTTTTGCTGCTCTGAAGCCAAGTATAAACCATATAAGGAAACCGAAGTTCAATGCCATTTATTTTGTTCCCCTCTTTCAGATGCCCAAGAATAACCTCTTTCGCTGCCTGATGATATGTCCCAAAATCATAAAGTAGATTAGTTATACGCTTTAAATTTCTTGATAAAGCCACTTTGACCTAACAGGAATTACCTGATGGGTCACAAATCTTACCAACAATTTAAAAAATTAAAAAAATTTAAAAAGGAGCTCCAGAGACTAAGCTCTAGGGAAAAATTCAAAACAGTACAGAGTACGACTTAAAAGATTCCCATTTTGAAATATACTTGTGAAATAATTTGATCCTGTCCTTTAAGAGCTACCTTTTCTCTTCTTTGAACTAAAGAAAGCCACCTATTTTTCCTTGAGGTAGCATGGGCAAATAAACATCAGTTTATATTTAAGATACACCTACCAACAAAATACCATATTTATTTAATATTTATTCAAAAGCACAGTACTATCTTTCACCTCCCTTTACCACAAAAGTACTGGGGGGGAAACCAACCTTAAAAAGACACACATTAAAACACCACTGAAGAAACCGTTTGTGTTTGCTGCGACCAAAACTAGTTTCATCTATACAGACTACCGACTGGTTCAGAAGTGTTTACATCTATAACTGACTGGTGGAATGTCCCCCTGCTTCACTAATCCCTGCCCCCAAGGCAGATACTCATCACTTTCTGGGCGGCAGAACCAGCCAAAACACTTGGGCCAACACAAAAATGTAAATACTGTACTATTCAAAAAGCACAGCTGTTTATCACAATCAACGTGATGCCCATGAAAATTGTTTCAAGCGTTCTACTTCCCTTCCTGTATCTTCTGTTCTGAACTGCACAGAAGTCCTAACAAACCAAACCACTTACAGGTGTTTACGTTTGTTTTTTAATTATAACCCTCTCTTTGTCCATAATACTTACTCCCTCCTTTTTCTTTCTACTAAGTCAGTGACAAGGAAAACCTAGCCGACAGTTGCTTTCAGTTAATTAACCCAACAAGTATTATCAAGTTCTAAATGTCTGAAAGGAACAAGTTATTGAAGAAATGTATTACCCACCTAGAAAAACGACTAAGAATGGCAAAGGTTTTTGGCTTATAAGATCCAAATGAAATATACCCATAAAGGTTGGTACTAAAAAAATCTCTATATACAATTAAACACAAAAGCCAAGTAATCGGTAACAGTATAAACAAATGTGGCAGCCATCTCAGCAGCAGCAAATCCCTCCCCGCAGTGACCTAACTTTCTTCCAAAACAAAAAGTTGCCAGGTTCAGCAACTTAATAAATCAGAAATATACATCGTATATGTTCCGGGAAACTAAAACTTCTGGACCTTGTGCCGAACAAAGGCACTCCTTCCTCGCATTGCTGAAAACTTTTCGACCCACCGCACTCTTACAACCTCTTCTAAAATAACCAGAGTCCAGATGGTAGAAGAGGGAATAAAATCAGTTCTACTATTCAGCACCCAAAACACTATCCAGTTCGACATCAGAACGGGAGAATCTAGGTGAACTTCAGAAAAAGTGAAAAACGCTAAAGTTCCCTCACTTTCCTGGCCCGGGAGCTTTGTGACTCGTAGACACTTGTGAAAATTACCTTTCGGTCGGGCAGTGTCTCAGGGCCGCTTTTTCAAGGCTTCGCCTGACATGATTTCCTTCCCTTCATTAGTCACTTCGGATCCAGCCGAATTTCTCTCTCTGGTGAGAGCGGATGTGAAGTGGCCTCCCGCAGTAGGAAGAGTAGGTGGCTTTGGTGGGGGCTGGGACGCAGACTGGTTTCCTGGTCTCGAGTTTTGCAGGAGTTTCCCAGACCCAACTAGGATCTCCGCCGAAAAACAAAAACTTTTCACTCGTGACACCGCCCGGAATTACCGTGCGAAACTCACTTCCTGCCGTGGCGAGCAGCAGGATCCAACTCGGTCCAGGGGAACCCGGAAAACCAGCTCCACGCGCGCCGGGGAGGGGGAGGGCAGGGGGCGTCAGCTGCGAGCCTGGGACTCCGGGCGACCCGCGCGCCCCGACACCCGACGGCGGCCGAACCTGGCCGACGGGGGGCGAAGACGCCGCCGGGGTGCTGGGCGAGCCTCGGCCGCGCTAGGCCGCCACCTCCTTCTCGCCGCCGCCCCCGGAGCCGGGCGGCGGGGTTATTGTCTCGATAGCGCCTGCCGCGCCCTTCGCCTGCGCCGCCGCCGCGGCCGCCCCGAGCTAGAGCCGAGGGGCCGGACAGGCTCGATGGCGGCCCCCTCCCCGGGCCGTCCGTCGGGCCGTCCGTCCTTCCGTCCGTCCCTCCCCGCTTTCCCTTCTCGCCCTCGAGCCCTCTTCTCCTCCCTCTCCCGTTTCCCCGCCGCCGTCCCCTCGCTCCCCTCCTCGTTCTTCTTCCCCGGCGGCGGTAGCTCCCCCGGGAAGCGCAGGGGGTGGGGGCAGGCGGCGGCTTCGTCTCCTCACGAGCTCGCGGGGCCGCGGCAGGGGCCGAGGCTGCGTCCCGCGCCACCGCGCCACATTCACTCGAGCGAGAGACTGCGAGGGGCGGGGAGGGGAGGGAGGGAGAGGAGAGAAAGGAGGAGGAAGGGGGCTGGGGCGGAGAGGAGTTACTGCCTCACAGGCCGCGGCGGCAACAGCGCCACCGCCCCGCCGGGGAGGGGGGAAGAGGCTGCGCGCGGCGGCGGCTCCGCGGCGGGGGCGGGGGCGGGGGCGGGGCGGCCTCCCGCGGGCTTTGCCCCAACCGCCAACCGTCGGGCTGGAGGCCGGCGCGAGCCAGTCACCGCACGCGGGGGCGGCGCGGGCCGACGTCGGTGGGGGGGGTGGGGCTGCGGGCCCGGGGCTGCGGGCCGGGGACCGGGGGGTGGGGCCGGCGGCGGCCAGGGGTTCGTTTGCGAAGCGCGGCATGAGGCCCGCTCAGGCCCAGGCCTGGGAGGCCTTCTTGCGGCTTCCCGGCTGCCCAAGGTGGGGGACTCGGATGAAGCCGACCCCGGCTGACCCCGCCCAGCCTGGGAGACCGAGAGTCCCCAAGCCTCCTCCACCCCAGCCGATTGAGTTTCTTTGTACGACAGTAATCGGTGCGAAGGGTTCATGTCCAACCCGATTTTAAGGCTGCAGGTATCTCTTTCAATTGCAGCACTCCAACTTCCTCTAATGGCACGCTCAGTTTGCAAGAAACCACAGCGGCAGCGCGGTGGAGCTTCCCACGCCAGCCCTTGCTCCGAGCTTGCTCGGACAGCAAAGCAGCTAGGGCTCCTCCAAGTCTCGACCTCACACCGGCGGGGAGACAAAGCTGGCACTGGGAGGGGGAAAATGGCCCGCGAAATTGCCTCAAGATAGTGCCTTTGTTAGAGGAAACATTGGATACACTCCGAACGCAGCGTAGGCTTCCAGCCCCGGCGGTTTCGGTGATGCAGTCGTTAAATTACGCTGGCCCTAGTGAAACTCAGCCTGGCAGGGTTTGCGTTTATTGCGGAGAGAGCTGCTTAGGCATTCTATCAACACATATGGCATAAAACGCCTCAACCATAACATTGCAGTTTTTGCAGTTACCGCTTTAAATATGTTAACAGACAAGACGGCCTTGTTTTACCCCGAGAAGGAACGCAATAGATACGAAACAAACCATTCCCCGCCCCCAGTCTCTGCTGTACTTAACCGTGTACAATGACGGTAATTAGTCTCTGTGTCCCTGAAGTCACTGCTTCAGTTCTTCCGTCTGTGTTCCAAAGATAATTATTTATTACCAAGTTTGAATAAAGAGCTGTATGCCCTACAGATGATTTTTGGCTTCCATCCAAAGGAAGGAGTTGATAAAGTCCATCAAAGAATTATTTACCAACGTGAGTTGTACGCTAGTGATAAACACTTGAAATAACTCCAAAGATATTCAAGACATTCTGTTAGGGGTGGGAGCTTTTAACTACTTCAGAACTGGTAGAATTAACATAGGTAGTGCCTTAGCCTAGGGCAGAAGTTGAAGGTTCACAGATAGTACGAAGTGTTCAGGCTTATTCAGTGCTGAACTAGAGGTAAAAGCATTAAGCTGGAAGTTAGAAGAAACGGCAGCCAGGTATGCTAGTAAGTTAGTTATCCATTTTATGTGAATATGAATCTTGGCAATTGTATAAAAGTTAGCATATAAACTATTTTTAATCGACACAAGAAAGATTTCCTACCCCACTTTCAAAAACTGCTTTGAGTTTGACCAGAATCAGTGGTATAGCTCTCTCTCCTAAAGCAACCCAGGATGGAGAGTCTCCCACACCAGCGGGAGACCAGGTGGATGGTGAAATTCCAATGTTGCATTTAATCTCAGGTTGATTCAAGACCCCTTTAAATGTGGCATCATAGATTCAAGTAAACCTAACCTCCCATTCCCCGCCCCACTCCCAAACCTAAATAAATAGGACTGGACCAGTCCCTAGGCTAGAACCGGCCCTGGCCCCAGCCTTTTTTTTTTTTTAACTTGGACTCCTGGGACCTATCTGGCTGATTACCATTTAGGCTAGAAAAATACCTATAACCAAAAACCCCTCCTCCAATTCACCTGAAATTTTGCCACTAGAGTGGCAAACCATAAGTAATAAATAAACCACACAATAAACCCTTTGAGTGGTTTATTTCTCTAGCACAAAGCCATAATCCTGGGAAAGGTAATATTTTAAGCCTTATTAGTCATTTATACCACTTCATCAGATTGTTTCCCCAAAGCAGCTTTTGGTGGGAGGGAATATAGAGATAGCATATGCTGATGTTGAGTAGGTAGGAGAGGGAAATGCGGTTTCATTCTTTGGGGCCATCTACAGAGAGTAGAGAAGTACAGACAGTAAAGTGCCCCTCATTTGATTGTTAAATAAGTCCTACTTATACTGTAAGAATGAACCCTAAAACACTGGCCTTAAGAGGATGGAAGCCAGGATACACTTATCAATATTACCTATTTGAGGGCGTTCCCTGGCGGTCCAGTGGTTAGGACTCAGCACTTTCACTGCGGGAACCACGTTGGATCCCTGGTTGGAGAGCTAAGATCCCCTAAACTGTGTGGCTCCGCCAAAGCAAAAAAAAAAAAAAAAAAAAAATTACCTATTTCGACAAATATTTCTTTAATAGCCCCTTGGTAAAGTATCTTCAGCAGGAATTCTACATCCGTGCTCATACAGAAAGGTGAAATGACCAGCTATATGATCAGGGTACTCAGTAATCAAAAGTAGTGATTCATCTTAATTATTCATCGCTTACTACTTAGTTCTAACTCATATGAGCAGAACATACAGATATAGCTAAATCTTCCATTTGTTCTTTTTATACAAGGCATTTCTGTTCTGTGCTTTACAGATTAGTTTCCTTTGAAAATCCTCCTACAGTTGAACTAATATGGACTTAACGTTTCTTTCAATTATGATTAAAAGGAGAACTAAAACCCCACTTTAAACAAGGCTGCCTAACTGTGATTCTGTAATAATTAACTGAATTCCAGGACCACCTTGGAGAGTAAACTAATAAATATTTGTTGATAATATAGCTTAATCTTCCCCATTGTGATTCTCTAAATAATTCTCTGTGAAAGTAGGAATTGCTTCTTAGGGATTCCCCTTCCCAATGGCTGGGTTCAGGAAAGGGCTACTGGAGATAAGCCACATACCTGAAGGAAAGCTTTAAGGCCTTAAGCATTCCAGGGAATGCACACAGCAGCCATCAGGGAAAAAAGCAGAGTTTTAAAAAGGATTCCCCTGTCATTTCCCCATGCCTGCCCAGCAGCTGTGCAGAAGCATTGTGCGGACAAAGTTAGCAGAGGGCAAGGAAAAGTTTAGGGTGTTCCTTCTTCTTTTCTTTTGTTCTTAACACCTAGTAAATAATTGGTTACCTAAAACCAAAGTTTTTATCACAGCAGTTTTGGGAAAACTTAATCTTTGGGCTAGAATAGAGTTAGATTTGAAAAAAAAAAGTCTAGAAGCATTAGATTAAGTGGATCAAAATGCATTATAACATGTGTTTTTAATAGGAATTGACTTTCCTATTTTCACTTCCATCTTAGCCCCTAGATAGAGAGGGCAAGAGGTTAGGGTGGCAAGTGTGTGGGAAAGGGGTGTTTGGGCTCAAAAGAGGCAGTACATACAGGAACTAAAATTAAGGATTTTATAATATATTGGGAATGGAATCATCCCTCCCATAGCATATTTCATTCTTTCAGACATATTTTCAGTAATACTTTATGAATCACAGGGAAGTCTGCCTTGACTTATGAAAAGCTTTTTTAAAAGTTTGAAGTTTTGCCCCCTACTATATGCTTGATAATTTTTTTTCTATCCTATACATTTTGTAGCCTATCAAAGTTAAAATTTTCAGATGTCTTATGAATTTTTTTAAAGTATGGAGAAAATAAATGGTGCATGGTGATTATTTTTGTGACCTCTGAAACAAGACTGCTTGAATTAGAAACGGCTACTGCGTAACCTTGGTCAAGTTCCTGAATAGCTATAAACATAAACTTGAGCTTCCTCATCTCTAGAATGGGGACTATAATACTAACTGTCTCATAGATTATTGGGAGGACTACATGCGACAATACTCATCAAGTGCTGGGCAGACTCAAAAGTGTTAGCTGTTATTAGTAGTACAATTAAAATGCACTGATAATATGTACCATGCTGCCACCATTTCTAAGGTGGCCATATAGTGTATCATCCAATGTAGAACACTTCTGAGAGTGAAAGCAGACATTAAAAATAATTACACAGGGACAAGAAATGTAAAACCAGGGCTGTCGCAGCCAACTGAGACAGTCACCCTAATAATTTCCAACTTTATTACCATCTTCTGATCCACTTCCCCTTCAGATCTTCCCTGGTATGAATAATAATGTTTCAATCATATTACAATATGCACACTTCTTTCTAAATCATAACAATATTAAATCAACAAAAGGTTAAATACTGCTGCTTATTGTCCTTCGTAGCAGGCCTTCAACTAAGAATATTTTCTTTGGGTAATGAAACTACTGTTTTCCTACTCATTTAAGCCCACTTATAACTTTACATTTTTTTCTATAGTATTTTGTTTTTTAAAAAAAACAGTTTAACATCAAACATGCCATAAAAATAGCCAATACATGGGTATTATGCATAACTTGAGCTGTAGTAAGAGGCTAAATGTCCTGCTCTAAAATGCCAACTATGTTCCATAAAACCTTGTTTTTTTGTTTTTGGTTAAGCAGCATATCATTCCTATTTCAAAGTAAAAGTAAATTATCTCTATTTGTCGATGATGGCCATATCATAATCAGAATACTGAGTAAATCTCACCTAAATCTGGTTTAATCAGTATTTGGAAAATAATATATCTCAACTGGATTTTCTAAAATAATTCTGAATATACTTTAACTCATACTTTCTTTCCTTGGAAAGAAATTTATTTTCTAGGAATTGACTGCAATTATCCTTCAAAAATGCTGATCTAAATAATAACATATTTTAAAATGTTTCCTCTCCTGTTTTCATTGTCCAATCCCTTTGTTTTTATGCCATTAAATTTATGTCAACCATCAGATCAGTCATAGAGTATTTTAGTTTTCTTAGTTTTTAATTACTTTGAATTTTCTTGTTCTTCCATTTTTCCTTTAAAACAGATGCTGAATTTCCCTTCCTTCTACCTCGGGAAACTCCCTCTGAGGGTTTTTGTTTTCTTATACAAAACTTTATATAATATATTTTTCATATTTCCTGCTATACACCATACCAAACTATTAATAGAAATGTCATTTCTTTCCAAAAGGTTTATACTTCTTTATGTAGAAATAAATACATAGAGAAGAAATAGCCTTCAAATATTTTTATAATTTTCAATGTAATTTTTCTTTTTCATTCTTGACATTTTATTTCATTTACCTGATTTCTAGCAACGCTTCCTCATAGATAACTGATATTTCTATTTTGTCTTCTGTAATAATGAAACCTAGCCAATAAATTCTTTCTTGACAATATTGTCATCTTTCAGAAAAGTTCTGGCAGAGGCATTAGCATTTACTAGCTGGTGACCTTGGAAAAATCATTTAATCTCTCTGTGCAATAGTTCATGATCTATCAGATGGAAAATAAAGCTCTGTCTTACCTACCTCATAGGGTTATTGTGGGCACCAAATGAGATGATGGACACGAAAGCATACTACATAAATAAAAGCTATTTTTTTCCCTTACATCAGTAGTGATACATTTCATCATTATCATCAATAAACTATCATAAGCCATATTCAATGTCCATTGACTTAGTGGCTCTATGATATGCATACTTTAGATTACATATTAAATGTGGTGTCTATTCTCTATAAAAGTCTATATCTATAAGAGGAGGTAGGTATAAACTCATCAAATTTTATATAAAAATTCAAGACATTAATTCAGATGCCAAAAATTCAGAAGTTTTAATAATTCAGACACTGGATAGATTTTACACTGTGAAAATGTTGCTAGGCAAATTAGAAGTGTTAGTTTCAGGGAGAGTGTTTGGCCTACTTAAAGAAAATAAGCTTTTAAAACTTTAGAATCTCAGAATTTTCAGTAGTGGTTGAATATGCAGGAAGTAGACCTTAGAAGTCATCTGGTGTCTATTCCCCTCCATTTTATAGGTTAGGGAACTTAGATTTGAAGACTATTAGCAGAACCATAATTAGAATCCAGTTCTCTTCCAGTTCAGTCTGTGTTTAGTGTATACACTTTGCCACCACATAGTAATCCAAATATGGGACAACCAGAAACCATCAAAGAAAAGTTTAATAGACAGAACTACAATACTTAAATTTATAAAACTTCTATGGATAAAAGACACAATAAACAAAGTTAAAAGACAAATGACAGTTTTGAGAGAAAATATATATTAGAAACAATAGCTAATATCCCTAATATATAAAGAGCTCTTATATAATAAATCTAGAAGAAAGTAACAATCCAGTATAGAAGTACTTACAAAATATATAAACCAGCAATAACCCTGCACACAAAATAAAAAGAGCCAATAAACATTTGAAACATGTAAGTGCCTTAAAAACCAGCATAATTGAAACTCTAACCAGGTTTTGCTGTTGTTATTGCAGTTGGGATGATAGTTCCTTTCCAGCAATCTCAGTGAGCAAAAGGAACTCCAGTGGGGTGTATCAAAGGGTACTCCTATGACCTTCACAGAAAGGGAAGTAAGCCAATCAGATGACAAGTAAATGGGAATTCCTTGTCATTTGAAACATGGTCCCAGAAACTAGACACAATCTTTTTTTTTTTTTTTATAAATTTATTTATTTTTATTTTATTTATTTTATTTTTGGCTGCGTTGGGCCTTCCTTGCTGCGTGCGGGCTTTCTCTGGTTGCGGTTAGCAGGGGCTGCTCTTGGCTGCGGTGCGCAGGCTTCTTATTGCAGTGGCTTCTCTTGTTGCAGAGCACAGGCTCTAGGTGTGCGGACTTCTGTAGTTGTGGCTCTCGGGCTCTAGAGCGCATACTCAGTAGTTGTGGTGCACGGGCTTAGCTGCTCCACGGCATGTGGGATCTTCCGGGACCAGGGCTCGAACCCCTGTTCCCTGCATTGGCAGACGGATTCTTAACCACTGCGCCACCAGGGAAGCCCTAGACACAATCTTTTTGGTGCCACTGTCCATGAATGTGTGTAGGGAAGCTCAGCAGCACCACCCCAAAAGGGTCAGACCTGGGCATATGCTAGTGAGCCCCTCTTTGGGTGTATTCCCCTAGGCCAGACCACCAGGCTTCTGGATATGTATCCGCCACAGTCTGCCAAATTCCAAAGATTATACACTTTGGAAACCATGGATTTTAAGATTGTAGTTTCCTCAAATAAGGGCTGAACATGGTGAGATGGTAGCAAATTGTTCTAGCAAATCAAAAGCACTGTTTGGAGGGGGAAGGGGTTGTGATAAATTAGGAGCTTCGAATTAACATATACACACTACTGTATATAAAGTAGATAACCAACAAGGACCTACTGAAGAGCACAGGGAACTATACTCAATATCTTGTAATAACGTATAATGGAAAAGAATCTGAAAAAGGAAAAAATATATATATATATATATCCATATCTGAATCACTTTGCTGTTCACCTGAAACTAACACAACATTGTAAATCAACTATACTTCAATAAATTTTTGTTTTTTTAAAGTGCTGTCTGTGTAACGCGTTTAAGGCCCTGAAAGGAATTAACCCCCAAATTCCCCCAGGTCCATGGAGTAAGTTTCTGTTGGGGCTGGAGAATCTTGTGAAGGGACTAAGGAGGCAAGTGCAGGAATAGCCCAGGAGTGAGGAAGGGAACGAAAGGAAGCCTCTCTCCTTCTGCTCTGTAAGGGGAACTCTCTCAACCCTTCACACTTCTTGGACTTGCTTCCTGTCAACTATTATAAAGGCAAATAATAGAGAATAAATATGGAATCAGGTAGGGAGAAGATGACAAAAAAGTATGCTTAAAATAATTTCTTATAAAAGACTAATGCAGACCTAAAACTAGGAATAGAAGTAAAATATTTTTAAAATATTGAAATAAATTTGTAGGAAACACAACAGATTAAGGGAGAAGAAAAATGAGAGTTAAAAATCACTAAAAGAGCAAGTAGAGAAAAAAAATTTTGTTTAAATTCTCCTAAAGCCAGAAAATCAGATTCATTTCAGTATATTATATACGAGGGGGAAAAAGTACAAAAAAAAAAAAAAAATCACATCAACAGTAAGAGGAGTGTGGATAAATTAAACAAACAATCTAGGGAATTCCTTGGCCGTCCAGTGGTTAGGACTCTGCGCTGCCACTGCAGGGGGCACGGGTTTGATCCCTGGTCAGGGAACTAAGATCCCACAAGCAATCTGCCAGCGTGGGCAAAAAAATAAAAAATAAACAATCTATAATACATCCCTATTTCTTTCTTTCTCTCTTTCCTTCTCTCTCTCTCTCTTTCTCCCTTTCTTTCTTTCTTCCTTTCTTTCTTCCTTCCTTCCTTCCTTCCTTCCTTCCTTTCTTTCTTTCTTTCTTTCTTTTTCTTTCTTTCTTTCTTTCTTTCTTTCTTTCTTTCTTTCTTTCTTTCTTTCTTTCTTTCTTTCTTTCTTTCTTTCTTCCTTCCTTCCTTCCTTCAATCAACAGTCGTGAATTTGTTAAAAAGAAAGAAAACAGCTAGAGACAGTTCAGTTTCTGCATGAGTCTGATATTCCCAGGAAATGGGGTCCTACTGCACCCTGGAACCAAGGGGTACTCTGAAACTGCCTTGGGACACCTGGAGGCTCATGGCTCTCTCATGGCTTCTTAGCTACTTGTGGAAGCAAGTACAGTCAGCGTCCCTGGTCCCGCATCTGCGGATAGGGAGGACCAACTATCCTATGCCATTTTATATAAGGAACTTGAGCATCCATGGATTTGGGTATCTGCAGGCATCCTGGAACCAATCCCCCACACGCCCCACCCCAGCGGATACCAAGGGGTGACTATATCTGACTTCTATAGCTGATCCAAGCGACACAACCTGGCCTCCAAAAACTTCTCCGAAGCTTTCCTCTCCCTCCTCTTCTTCCATACATCCTTATCAGAATAATAAATTATGTATCCAGTTAATAGATAACCTCCTGCACAAGATCACATAGGTAGGAAGTTGTAGAGCTGGAATATGAACCAAGCAATCTGAGACCAAAGCGTGCCAACTATTCAATTCTATGCAGTCCTATAACTACGTTTAATACCTGTACCAGTAGATTTTCCACACCTTATATAAGCCACCATTTCCACTTTTAGTCATTGGGGATTTTTTTTTCATAATTCACAACCTTCTGTCAAATAAAAACAAAAGCAGCTTTAATTTCATCTTGAAATACTTCCTGTTTCTTCTTCTTCCTCTTCCTCTACTCCTTTGAAACAAAAGCTGGTCCCTTGCTTTTCTTCTCTTTTATCTCTCTTTCTATTATAAAGGCAATGTGTATGCATTGTTGAAAAGCATACAAAATAAGAGGAAAATATCCCATCAAGTACAAACAACTAAAAATAAGACCCTGATAATGGTGTTATTCAAGTGCCTGAGTATAATTGTAGAGACTAGATGATTTCAAAATCTTTTCTCCAGAACATAATGCTCATTTTTTTAAAGCAGTAATAAATGATTGTACTAGATCTATAACTAGAGTCACACATTCTTTTCTTTTTAATTAATTTTTATTGGAGTATGGTTGCTTTACAATGTTGTGTTAGCCTCCACTGCACAACAAAATGAATCAACCATACACATACAGATATCCCCTCCCTTTTGGACTTCCCTCGCATTTAGGTTACCACAGTGCATTAGGTAGAGTTCCCTATGCTACACTGTCTGTTCCCATCAGTTGTCTATTTTATACATAGTATCAATACTGTATATGTGTCAATCCCAGTCTCCCATTTCCTCCCATCCCACCCCTTTCCCCCTTGGTAACCATACATTTGTTCTCTATGTCTGTAGAGTCACACATTCTTTATTCATGGGACTGAAAATGAGCCATTCCAATTTAGTACTGCAGTAGTTTACCTTGAAGTGATAATACTGTGTTTTCTCTTAACCTCATTGATAATCATCCCATCTCATTTTACCAAAAAACAGTTGCATTGGAATCTTGCTGATAATCATTCTTTACATATATCTAATGGAATAAAACAAAAATAGAGTAAGCATGGTTTCAATACTGATATGCTAAGTGGTGTCTACCACCTTGGTGTTCTTCTCTTTTCCTAAATGTATATATTACTCATTGATACTTCTGAGCCACTCGTAGAGAAGGTAGTTTAAAAATCATTACCAACATAAATTTTCATCCACAGACTCTACCTTTTACTTTCTCACACCACCTCATTTAAAGTCTTTTGTGTTTAAAAGTATGTAATAGCCCTAAAGGAAGGTATTATGTGTTTCATCTGTTGCTCCAAAAGAAGCGAAAAACTAGACTATTAACCCGCTGTGTAATCCCTGCACAGACTACAACGCCTTTCAGTGGGAAGCCAGGCTCTGCCAAGAGCAGGGAGGATTGCAGTTTAAACATTACAGGGTCAAGTTCAACATTTGTTCCATTCACAGAACTCCCGCTGACATCAATGAGCGTTTTGTGCAGAGTAGAATTTCTTCCTCAGCTAAATGATTTCTGTAATGCCTTCTATTTTGCCAGAACATATTCCACAAAGAATGTAATAAAGAAAATACATGTAGTACTCCTCTTTTTTTTTTTAGGTCTACCCTTGATTTCAATAAAATGTCATCTACAAAAAAGCATTTTTCTTATAGTACATGATTTAAAAGGTAAATAAGACATTTTGCAGAGAATGGAAAGACTTTTAGATCATTCTAAACTCATCTGTTTGCAACTTTATATATATATATATATATATATATATATATATATATATATATATATATATATATAGTTTTGCCTGCAATATAAAAATCACAACTGAATTCAGTCAGAAGGCTTTGAATCTCTGAAATTTCATGCCCTATGATATATCATTGACTGATTGGGAACATGGAGTTCTTAAGCTTATTAGACCAACGTATGTGGAACTAAATATCAATTCCACAAATATTCCTAGGTAAATAAAGGCTGATAAACAGGAAAAGTGAAGGCACTGAATTTTATATAATGGTTGGAAGGATAGACAGTCTATATTAGTGAAGAGTCTGAACACACAATGTAATTTTTTGTTGTTAAGTAAAACAGTAACATCAATGAAAATAAAGTATTTTAATAAATGTATATTAATAATTTATAATTAGCCCATTGCTTACATGACTTATAATTTTAAGGGACCTTTAAGGGAAAAGAAAATGTTAGAATATTAAAATATTAAATTAAAGGGAAAGAGAATATTAGATTTTCTTTCTTTGCATAGCTATAGGAATTATCTGTAACATTTCTATCAGTTCGGGAAATTACACATTAATTTACATTAGGAATGAATTTCACCATAATTTAAGGTCATCTTTGACTTTTAAGATTTAAAAAGAAAATTTGAAGCTTCTTATAGACACAGAAATCTGGTGTGTGTTTTGCTAAATCTTCAGAAATATTTTAAAACAGATTGGATTCCAAAAATCATTAGTATTCTATAAAAAGCTTTGGCATGACACATTCATACATCACATAAGGGAGATGCTCCTATTTTTCTGTTGCTCAGGAAAGTTTTTAAAAAGGCAATCTGGGGAAGAAGAAAACTGATAGAAAGTAAAAACAAAATGGAAAACAAAATAGGCACTCTGGCCTATGCAATGACACCCTCCCTGTTATCTCTAACTATCGCCCAACTGCAACACTTTAGAATGAATTTTAGTTTCTACAGAGGTTCCATTCCTCCTACAAACTGTAACTATACCAAGCCTTTCAGAGAATCACGAGGTCACCCCAGCTTACTACAACTTAATAATGGTGTGTTCACCATTAATAAATGCAGTAAAAACTTCCGAGGAATTTAAACATGTATCAGATATGACCAGCATTTGTGGACCCAGTACTGGGCTGGGCTTTCACATGTGACATCTCATAAGGTAATTTAAAAGATACCAAGTTATGAAGTTTTAGATTATTCTATAAGCTGTATGGGAATTTCAGAAGGAATCTGTTGTTCCATGGTCTTAGGAATCAGAAAAGTCCCTGCTTATGAGTAACCATGATAAATAGACTGTCAATTCTTTTGTGGTCTTTTGAGTTGAGGACTGTTCACCAGATGTGTGGGATGATGTGGCAGTTTTTAAATATGTCTGCAAATTCTTTGGCATTCCTCTAACCAAAAATGCAATCTATGAACTCTCTCCTTGAAAATGGGCTGGCTTTTTCTTCTGCTTCAACCATGAGAATACAGAGGAAATGACACTCATGAGAATTCCCAGGTGAGGGCATAAAAGGCAATGTGCTTCCACTTTGTTCACTGGAATACTGGCTTTTGAAAACATCAGCTACCAAGTAAATACTCTGTCTGCCCTGAGACCATTAAGTGTGAGAAAGATCAAATTCACCCACATGGAGAGGCCCTATGACTACCTTTAGGAATTGAGAAAGAGAGAGCTGCCTGGCCAGTCTCAAGCTGTTCCAGCCTTTCTTGCCATTCTGCCCTGCCCTGCCCCTGCCTCTCACTCCCTATTCTGGTACAGCTCCAGCCATCAACACATGAGAAATTGTGAGAGCCAGGACTGCCCAGACAAGCTCTTCCCAAACTTCCAACCCAGAGAAAATATGAGATATAATATGATGATTACTGCATTTAAGCCTGTGCATTTGGGGATGATATGTTACATAGCAATAGTAACCAAAACAGATACAATTTTTTTTTTAGTTTAAAAACATTTTTTGTATTGAAAAATTTCAAATACATTCTAGAGTAGAGAGACTATACAATAAACTTTCATGTACATTACACAGATTCAACACATTAAAATTTTTGCCACATTTGCTTCATCTGTTCCCTCTTTTTTTTTTCTTTGCTGAAATATTGTAAACTGCATCCCAGACACTGCGTCATGTCAAGTGTCATATGATGCTTTGGCATGAATATCTAAAAAAATAGACATTTTCTTACATAACCAATATGTCATTATCACACTTAACAAAATTAACAGTAATTCTCTGGCATCATCTAAAATCCAGACCATAATCAAATGTGCTGATTGCCTCAAAAATGTGTTTTTACAATTCTTAGAATAAGGATCCAAACAATGTCAACACACAGTATTTGGTTGCTGTGGCTCTTTGCCTCTTTTCTTCTAAAAGAGTCACTCCCTCTCTTCCCCTTACCCTTCTGCCATTAACTAGTTGCAGAAACCAGATAAGTAATCTGAGGAATGTTTGTTTTCTTGTGGTGTCCTTTAACTTGCTCCTTTATCCCCTGCAGTTCCTGTAAATGAAAGTTGGATCAAAAGAATTGATTAGATTCAGAGTCAATTTTCCGCCCCCAGAGACACTTGATAAGTGCTATATGCTTTGCAATGCATGACATCAGGAGGCACACAATATCTGGTTGTTCTACTTTTACAGATGCTAAGATTGATCAGTCATGTGCAGAGGGCCTTATTATCCCTCATGGTAAAGTTCTCATTCACCTTTCAACTAACAGTTTCATTCAATGGTGATTGTTGCCTGAGTCAAGTATTTCATCATTGCTACTGGGGTGTCACTGCTTCTAGGCCTTTTCAGTAGATAGTAGTAGGAAATATCTGTACTTGAAAAGGAAAAAATACTGATACTAATATTTATAATTCAAATATGACATTGTAACAATGTAATCCTGTAGGATTTTTTTTTTTTTTTTACTTAGGTTCTTTGACTTTCTTTTTGTTTCTCTTACATTGAAAACTTTGTTCCTAATGTCAACATAGTTACTTATTTGCATTAATCTATAGCATATTTTAAATAGTTTCAAAATAATAATAGCAATATTGCCTCTTCCAAGTAGATACAGAATACAGTTTGTGATTTCTTTGTACCTCTATTTGTTCTTAGAATATGTTCTGGTAAGGTGTACCCTTGAAATATTTTTCTTGTATCTTTTTAGTTGTGTCTTTTTGTGTTACTGACTTTATATTGAGTTCATTTGCTTCAATTCATTAATTTACTTCGGTTCAAGTTAGGTTTTTTTGTTTCAGTCTGTTTTGAATTTTTATAGATTGATTTAAAGTTTTTAAATTTTCATTTTAGAATATGTGAAATATTTATATACATTACATGAACAAACTATATAACAAGATTTATTCAGAGAAGTCGTTTCATTTCTTTTCCCACTACCCTGTTCATTCCTTTTTGAGATAGTCATTGTTAGGTTGGGTTTGAGTGTTACGTTTTTAAAAGATTTTCATTTACTTACGCTACTTTGAGAGACTATGAGGGATGGCGATTAGGCTTTCGGCTGAGTTACCATAGGAATTCTTAGGATCATGACAGCTGTAGATTGAGGAAGAATTAGTCTTCAGATGAAGTGGTCTTCATAAAAACAAGTCATTTTTGCCTTTCTCTCCTCACTGCTTCCCTATCAAAGCCTTTTTTAAGTGGAGAAGTAGTTCTCTGCCTCTCTTCTTAATGGTCATTTGCCACATCTGCTGAAATGTGCATTACTAAGTTAAAAGATTTCTTTTTTTTAATGGCTAGAAAATAGAACTCATAATAGCATTCCATTTTACATGTATATGTTTGCAAGAGGAAAACTAGTGACATGATATACCAAAATACTAATGTTATTTGTGAGGAGTGACATTTCAGATGACCTATTTTCATTTTTATTTTTATCTATATTTCCTAATTTTCTATAGTAATGATTACATACTTGAATAATGTTAAAGGGACATGTGCTTCCCATTATATAAAAAGATTTTAAAAACCGCTTAGGGCTTCCCTGGTGGCGCAGTGGTAGAGAATCTGCCTGCCAATGCAGGGGACACGGGTTCGAGCCCTGGTCTGGGAAGACCCCACATGCCGCGGAGCAACTGGGCCCGTGAGCCACAACTACTGAGCCTGCGCATCTGGAGCCTGTGCTCCGCAACAAGAGCGGCCGCGACAGTGAGAGGCCCGCGCACCGCGATGAAGAGAGGCCCCCGCTTGCCACAACCAGAGAAAGCCCTCACACAGAAACGAAGACCCAACAAGCCAAAAAAAAAAAAAAAAAAAGATAAAAACCACTTAAAAATGACTACATAAATTATTGTTAGGTATAGAATTTTTGTTTGGGATGATGAAAAAGTTCTAGAAATGGATTGTGGTAATGGTTGCACAACATTGTGAATGTACTTAATACAGTGAATTGTACTCTTAAAAATGGTTAAAATGGTTAAAATGGGCTTCCCTGGTAGGGCAGTGGTTAAGAATCCACCTGCCAGTGCAGAGAACACGGGTTCGAGCCCTGGTCCGGGAAGGTCCCACATGCCATGGAGCAACTAAGCCCATGTGCCACGACTACTGAGCCTGCGCTCTAGAGCCCACGATCCACAACTACTGAGCCGGTGTGCCTAGAGCCCGTGCTCCACAACAAGGGAAGCTACTGCAGTGAGAAGCCTGTGCACCTCAATGAAGAGTAGCCCCCACTCGTCACAACTAGAGAAAAGCTCCCACGCAGCAATGAAGACCCAACGCAGCAATAAATAAATAAATAAAAAAGAAGTTACTGATGATATTTGAGCTAACAATTCAGTTGACAGGTCAGGCAGAAGTGCTCACTATGTATCCATTTGAAAAAAAATGGTTAAAATGGTTTTATGTTATGTATATTTTACTACAATAAAAAAAATAAAGCAGGTAAAAAATTACTCCAGATTATCCCTAGTATTAAATTAAACTTACTAAATACCATGATCTTGCCTTACTTCAGTTATGTTCTGTAACAGGTATCCAAAACATTATTACTTGCTTGGTGTCTAGGAATAATAAATATAAACTTATATTTATTGAGGGACTGAATAAGGATTTTACACACAATATGTCATTTAATATTCTCAAAAGTTCATGAGATAAGTACCATTATTATCTCCATTTTGAACATGAAGTTAAGGCTCAGAAAGCTGAAGTCATTTGTAAAAGTCCACTCAGATAGTAAGTGGCAAAATCAAGGCTTGACTCGTGGTCTGTTTCACACCAAATCACTGCTCTTAACTACCAAGTTATAGCAGTTTGACTATACTGGCTCTATATTGCCATATGGGACTTACAACACAGCATCTTTGTGATTATAAAGTGTTTCAAAACTTTCCAGCTATGGGTTTACTTAAGAAGTCTCCCACATTTACTTTTAAGATTTTGTGTTTCTGCTATGTTTAAAATTGGTTAATTGAGCTTTCATGGAAATCATTGCAGTGATTATAATTATTTTTATAGTCATGTCAAATAATGATAATCATGGTACATTTACTCTATTTTAGCTAGAGAAAGAGTCAACAAGAAGGTACAATTTAGGATGCATCTTGAACACATTTTTCCAAGGTGGGGTCAGCAGCTTTCTGGAAATGCCAGAAGAAAAAAATCACATAATTATCTTTCTACACCCAGTACCTTCCAAGTCTCCAGGCTCTGGAGAGAGGACCAGGGTTCAGGTTAGGCCTGAATTTAAGACACATAGTCGCAGATGGACCTAAAGATTATCATACTAAGTGAAGTATGTCAGAAAGAGAAAGAAAAATACCACATGATATCACTTATATGTAGAATCTGAAGACACAAATGAACATATCTATGAAACAGAAACCATCTCACAGATACAGAGAACAGACTTGTGGTTGCCAAGGGGGAGGGAGCATGGGGGAGAGAAGGATTGGGAGTTTGGGATTAGCAGATGCAAACTATTATATATAGGATGGATAAAAAACAAGGTCCTACTGTATAGCACAGGGAACTATATTCAACTATACGTCAATAAAATTTAAAAAAGAAAGAAACCTCACACATTTTCCTTCCAGCTTGGAAGCTTAAAGTGTATTTTGTTAGTATATTCCCAGGGCAGCACACTGGTCCTAAGACCCACTCCCTACTTCTTCCTCATACTCCAAAATCATCAGAAGTGAGGTCTGGTTAAGAGTTGGTAGAATTTGGGCCCCCTCAACTTTGGAATGCAGTAAGCTACCTAGGGTTTGAAGTGCAGACGAACAGCCACAAAATGAAAAAATGTCTCTACAAGGAGCCAGCTTATAGCTTTGCATTGTATTGACTTAATTTTCCCAAATAAAATTTAATTTATTTGTTTAAAAGAAGAAATGCTGTTTCGAGAACTGTTGAGACAAATGTAAATTTAAGAGCACTATAAGCTCACTTCTGAAAGAAGTGTGAAAAGCAATTAAAAATTATCAATATTAACAAAACTTTTAGAATGAGGATGAGAAAGTAAGGTTCATTCCAAGAATTTGTCCAGTCATACAGAACTGAAGTCTGAGCATGCAAGTAACTCAATTAATCAGGGTGAAAAACGGAGACGAAATAGGCCTTTGAGGTATGGAGAGAATACATAAAAATTGGATGAACATTCAGAAACCAAAATACCCAGAGAACTGACCTTTTTGAAGTCCAAAAGATTTGACATTGAGAATATTTTCCACACTCTTGGTTAAGACTCTATGGAATGTTCTTCACACAAATTTCTACTGCCCATAAATATGCCTCAGCCATTGTGCAAATGCCCAGCATTAGACATTCTCCTTTGAAAAGAAGAGGTGTCTCCCACTGAAAGGCATGCATGAGGAATGATGAATGCATAGTCAGTCTCCATTTTCCTTGTTCATAGAGGAAAGCTGTGGAATAGAGAATCCAAAACAGAGGATAATCCCCAAGTAACTCATACTTTAGTTTGAAATGTACTTGTTAATTGTAAATCACTTCCCTATTTTATCCTTATTTACCAGGATTTCTCAACTTTAAGACTACTGACCTTTTGGAACTGAAACTCTTTGTTGCGGGTACCCTGTGCATGATGTGATGTTACCAGCATCCCTGGCTTCTATCACTAGATGCCAGTTGTGACAACCAAAAATGTCCCCTGGGGAGGCAAAATCAGTCCCAGTTGAAAAGCACTGATTTACACCAGTATCAAAATTAGTTTGTTATTTCTGCTGGCACATACCAGCTAGATGGGAGGGAAAGTGGTCTAAAAGACTACAAGAAGAAGCTGGCCCAGGAAAAAGAAAATTTATTGCAGATAATTTGCAGTGTAGATAATCAACACATAATTTATGGAAATTAAATATAGGGCTGGGACCAACTTATTAGAACCAAGGTTCTCAACTGGTACACAGTGAATGATTAAGGTTGATATAAATACCGGACTTAGTTATAACCACCTTCCGGCCGCCAGACCCCAGCCACTGAAGATCAAATCAGTATTCCTTTTATAGAACTGAATTACTTGATACACATTGTGCAGTGAGAGCTTGCTTGTTTTTCATTCATTGACAGCTGGTCTAGCAGAAAGGCTGCCAGATGCTTGGGTCATGCAACCAAATCTCAAAAAGCAGATTGGACCTGAGAAGATATAGAGGTGATGAGAAGGGATTTTAAGAAAGAAGTAGTAATCACTTCTAACTTAAACATAAATTTGATGGTGTTGCTGACGCATTTAGGCAAAATATGGTTTAGTCTCCTTTACATGCCTTGTATATATTTTATGGACAAAAATCTTATTTCTATCGGAAAGACTTAAGCAGGACAGTATATGAGTTAGTACTCTGAAGACCAGTACTACAGAATACAGGCTAAACTTCCTCATGCTTCCTAATCACTACCTCCCCCAAGGATACCGCTCGACTGATTCTTAACAGTATAGATAACTTTTGCCTGTTTTTGTGATGTATTTAAGTGGAATAATATAATGTGTGTTATTTTGTGTCTGACTTCTCTCACTCGACATTATTTTGTGAAATTCATCCAGGTTGTTGTGTGTAACTGCAATTTGTTTTTTGTGATTTTTTGGCTGCATTTGGGTCTTCTTTGCTGCGCGCAGGCTTTTCTCTAGTTGCAGCGAGCAAGGGCTACTCTTCGTTGTGGTGCAAAGGCTTCATGGGCTCTAGGTGTGCGGGCTTCAGTAGTTGTGGCATTTGGGCTCAGTAGTTCTGGCTCGCTGGCTCTAGAGCTCAGGCTCAGTAGTTGTGGCACATGGGCTTCGCTGCTCTGCGGCATGTGGGATCTTCCCGGACCAGGGCTCGAACCCATGTCCCCTGCATTGACAGGCAGATTCTTAACCACTACACCACCAGAGAAGCCCTGTTCTTTTCATTGCTATGTATTATCTCAATGAGTTAATATAACACAATTAATTTCTCTACTGTTTGGTTGTTTCCAGTGTGGGATTATTAAAAATAGAGATTCTATGAACATAACACAGGCTAGAAAAGGTACATTTTTAAGGAGACTACATCTGTTAATGCATTTCTTCTTGTTCTTCCATTAATCACACTGACTGGGTCCTGAACTCTGTTGTGCGTGAAGCATTTAACAAAATGTTGTACAGATATGCCTGTGGATTGGGAAAAAGTTTACTCAGTTGTACTTATATCAGGTTCAACAACCATACTCTTTGCATGTTCAGCAACAGATTTCTATCTACTTAATCACCTAGAGACAAAGCTAGGGTTAAGAGATATGTCTTAACATATCAAGGGGTGCATCCTTGAATCTAAGTGTATGCAAGAATTTTAACAGCTAATTTAATGAAGACCTCTGAAAAAGGCATTTATTGTACACCTAACACAGCACCTGGCACAAGGACAGCACATATTTATTGAATGAATGAATAGATGAATGGATGGATGCCAAAGTGGGACAAAGTCAATATGGTTAGTAAGAAAAAAATGTTATTTAAGAAAATTATAATATTAACAACGTAAAGTAGTTTGCCCAAGAAAGAGAGCCAGAAAATGGATGAGCTGGGTTCTGAGCTCAGGCTGTCCAACTTCAAAGCATTTTGCCTCTAAAGCAGGTAAAATGATCAGAAAAGAAATGCTAATAAGGATGAATATAAATTCCCAAATTTAAGAGGAAAAAATAAATTGTACAAGTGCAGAATTGTGTGCTGCTAATAGCCACAGTTCATATAAGAGACCCGATGGCTTTGGTTGACCACAGTCTCAGCTGAGCCCACAATGTAATGCACCACTAAGAAAGTGACTGCTGTCTGAGGCTACATTAATCAACATAGAATATCCTGTTCGAAGCAGTAAAAGTCCCGTTCAAACCAGCTCAGCACCTTTCATTTTTCTCTCCCTGACCAAAGTCTTGGATAGGATGTTGTAAAAAGATTCAGCTCCTTGTTCCTGTGTTTCTGTATTTTATTGTCACTGGAAACATATAGGCTTCACTTCATACAGACAAGAAACCAAGAACAGATTTTAAAACTCCAATTTAACCATTCTGGATTATTAATCTTTTATTTCAGGTCCAGTTCTTGCCCTCTGACTATTCCCCTTACGTGACATTTTGGATTGTCTCTTACTTCTGGTTCACACTTACATGGGAAGTGGCCATTGAATGTCTGTTTATAACTCACAGGCCCAAGCCAGCAAGGTTCACTCCCACAGCCAACCTAAAAATCCTGGCCTTGGTCAAGCCCTGCACTGTACTAGTGTGGAAAGGGGACTTACTCTATGATGGAACATTGTATTTAGTCACGGGAGTCTTGCAAAGACAGATATTGATAAGTAAGGATATAAGATAATCAAGATGATGAAATATCTAGAAACACCATACCACAACTGATCTTAGCCAAAAGACAAAAAAGGAAGTGTTATCCAAGGAAAAGCTGAAGAAACTGAAAGAGTTTTACCTGGCAAGAAAAGGCAATGATGTGCGGTGGGCATGATTGTGCTCTGCATGTGAATAGCTGTTATACAGAAAAGGGAATAGTCTTAATCTTATTCTATAAGTAGGAAATGCAAAAGGGTGGAAGCTTTTAGGGGGCACTTTGGGTTAGTGAGAGGAAGAACTTAACAATTAAGAGGTGTCTATTGCAGTCATGTTTACACACTGAAGAGAAGGTACTGTCCTTTGAAAAATTCAGAGGAAGAGTTGGCTTCAGGCTTGAGAGGAAAATGGAGTAAAAATAAAACAGAGGTAAGGAATCCAAAACATATTTGAGTCACTTTAAATCTCCAGAGGTTGGAGTGTTTTAGGGTCAATTTCTTGGAAGAGGTTGGTTTTTTAAGTATTTTGGAGAATAGAATGGAGATGAGGGACTTCCCTGGTGGCTCAGTGGTTATGAATCCGCCTGCCAATGCAGGGGACACAGGTTCGAGCCCTGGTCTAGGAAGATCCCACATGCCACGGAGCAACTAAGCCCACGAGCACAACTACTGAAGCTGCACACCTAGAGCCTGTGCTCCGCAACAAGAGAAGCCACCGCAATGAGAAGCCCGTGCACCTCAATGAAGAGTAGCCCCTGGTCACCACAACTAGAGAAAGCCTGTGCGCAGCAATGAAGACCCAGTGCACCCAAAAATAAATAAATAAAATAAATAAATTTATTTTAAAAAATAATTTCTAAAAAAACAAGAATGGAGATGATTTTCAGGGAAAATCCCTGGTCCGGGAAGATCCCACTCGCCATGGAGCAACTAAGCCCGCGAGCCACAACTACTGAGCCCGTGTGCCACAGCTACTGAAGCCTGCACACCACAACTACTGAAGCCCGTGTGCCTAGAGCCCGTACTCCGCAATAAGAGAAGCCACGGCAATGCGAAACCCGCGCACCGCAACAAAGAGTAGCCACCACTCGCCACAACTAGAGAAAGCCCGCATGCAGCAACGAAGACCCAATGAAGCCAAAAATAAATAAATTTATAAAAAAAAAATATCGAATATCAAGATACTATGCTATAGGGACTTCCCTGGTGGTCCAGTGGTTAAGAATCGGTCTTGCAATGCAGGGGACGCCGGTTTGATCCCTGGTGAGGGAACTAAGATCCCACATGCCACAGAGCAATCAAGCCCTCATGCTGCAACTACTGAGCCTGCGTGCCACAAGTAGACAGAAGCCAGTGCACCGCAACGAAGAGCCCGCCTGCTGCAACAAAAGATCCTGCGTGCCACAACTAAGACTGGATGCAGCCAAAAAAGTAAAATAAATAAATAAATATTTTTTTAAAAAGATACTATGCTATAACATATGTTTCTTTATGTACAGCACATCTTTGGGAAAAGATACAAGGAATTGGTAGTAATACCTCTAGGAGGGAGACCTAAAGAGCAGGTAGGTGTTGAGGTGGGAAGGAGAATTTTCATTTCATACCATTTGAAACTACTTTAAATTTTATAACATATTACTTACTCAACTTAAAATTATTAATAAAATAGTAATCTTTCATTCCTGCTTAAATCAATATCAAAAGTTTGAAAGACTCTATATACATTTTCCCATCGATCTGACTGTTGGTTTTAATTTCCCTCCCTTTCCACATAATTTGGATCCTGTTTTAACATGTTCCTTTTGACAAGGAACATGGCTAAATAAAATCGCTATTTGATCTAACTTGTTATTTGAGGGCAAGCCCTTGAACCAGACTTATCTTCTTTTCCTTGCTATTGGTCACTGTGGCACCTAGATAGGAAAATTCCTGAGGCAGAAGTGACTAGAAGTAATGTAAGTGAACACCTTTCAATGTGTCCAGTCTTCTCTGTTCCCATTGCAACTACCTTAACCTGGGGCATCACATGATCTCTCATGGTTACCTCCATAGTCTCCTCACTGGCCTCTCTATCTTTAGTCCTTTCTCTCTCCAATTTGTTCTCCACATTGTGTCCAGTGATCTAATCATGTTACCATCATTTTTAGGAAGAAGTCCAGACCTCAGCCTTTCAGGATGTGGTCCCTGCCTGTTCATCCTCATCTCTTGCCACTCCCCACTTCTATGCTCCAGCCTTCCCATCCTTGGCCCTCTCTTACTTCTGGAATGGTCTGCTACACCATCTTCACCTGGCTAACTCTTATTTTTGAGTTCACATAGATATCACATCCCCTGGAAAGCCTCTCAGCCCCCCAACTCTGGGTTAAGAAACCCTCCCAGGTACTTCCAGAGCACTCTGTACTTCCTTTCATTGTCTATTATTTCACTGCACTGGACTTACTTTACTTTCCCTGCTTCCCACACGACTCTCACCTCCATGAAGACAGGGACGGTATGCATGTGCTCACAGATATACCCCCAGACTTTAGCACAAATCTTGGAATGGATAAACACTTAAGTCAATTAGAGGAATATTCAGGAGAGAGGAACTATTCTTTCTTATGTGTTGAAAAATAAGATTATCATATTTGGTAATGAAGACTCGCCTGACAGGAACATCAGATAAGAGGGATCTTATCAGTTTAATTTATTAAATTGTGTTAATATAGTTTTGTTCATGAATATTGTCTTTACTGAATTCCTGGAAGGAAGACATTAGAATGTTTCCTCTAGGTTGAGGGTATATTTGTGTCCAGGACATGTATTAATAAGGCTGGCTCTGCTATTAGAGAATTCTATGGTTTAAGAATACCTGGATATCTAATTGTATTTGATTAGAACTTCATTAAATTTTCCTAAAAATCACCTTTTGCTCGCCACTGCTCTTTTTCTTCTTTTTAAAAAAATTTTTTTACAGTGGGTCCTTGTTGGTTATCTATTTTAAATATAGCAGTGTGTACATGTCAATCCCAAACTCCCAGTCTCCCCACCACCACTCTTTTTCTTATAGCTCCTACATCTCCACAAAATACTCCTAAATAACCTCTTTCCAGTTTATAGTATTTTATTCTAATATGAACACATGCTTTTTACCTCTGAATAAAATAGTTGAAATTCAATTCTTATAAAATAATACACTTGTAGTTTCTCAATTTTAACATGACAAAGATTTTTTTTCTTTACAAGGAAGAAGCAAACATGAAATTAAATGTAGCCAGCAATATTGAGACTCATCACAATTTCAGATATGTTATAATCTGTCTTAAGTACACGCATATACACATGCAAACATTCATTTGAAGAAAAAAATGAAAGAAAATACAGCAAAATATTAACATTGCTGGGATGTAGAATTATGATTAATTTTTCTTTTCTTCTTTCACTTTTCCCCAATGTTTCTACAAGAGGGAGGGCTACATTTTCTGCATCATCAACAAAAATTAATAAACTTTAAAAAATAGGTTGTGTTGTATTGAACACGTTTTCTGCTTTTCTGCCAGATGCTTGAGGCCTCTGAGTTCTAAATGAAATGAATCTCAGAAAATGAATTAGGGCCTCTGACCTAACTGCACATTCTAATACAAATAGGACATTACAGAAATCACTTTCTGAGAGCCTACAGATAGTACTAGATTTTGTGACTAATTGATTAAATTTGTTAATGGTGGAAAACTTGTTTAGTGGGTGTTCAGTAAATGTTCTTCTTTCCTTCTCAAGCTCGTGATGCCCAGGAAAAGAACAAAACAGCTCAGGAACAGTGTTTTCCTTCTATTTCCTTTACCTGTAACATTTCTTGCCCAAACAAAAGTCTCCAGATCTTACGGATCCCTTTTCTTTATAAAAATGTAAACAAACAGGCTTCCCTGGTGGCGCAGGGGTTGAGAATCTGCCTGCCAATGCAGGGCACACGGGTTCGAGCCCTGGTCTGGGAGGATCCCACATGCCGCGGAGCAACTGGGCCCGTGAGCCACAACTACTGAGCCTGCGTGTCTGGAGCCTGTGCTCCGCAACAAGAGAGGCCGCGATAATGAGAGGCCTGCGCACCGCGATGAAGAGTGGCCCCCACTTGCCGCAACTAGAGAAAGCCCTCGCACAGAAACGAAGACCCAACAGAGCCAAAAATAAAATTTAAAAACAAAAAAAATGTAAACAAACATCTTGGAAAATGGCACTTTGAACAAAGCAAAGTTAACTTCAGTTCTTGACAGTTTGCCTGAGAGCTGCCTCACTGGTTCACAGGAGCACTGAATTCCCAGAAGGGACAGGATAGAGGTTTTACCTTAGGAGAAATACACCATACAATCCACATTTGTACATCTCAAAGCACTTTTTGAAAAGCTCATTAGGTAGAAGAAACATGGGGAAAAGCATGGGCTCCCTCAGTTAGTAGTACAGAGCTCCCCAAAAAGAAAAAACTATTTTTTCCTGTTTAATGATTTCTTTTATTGAAGTATAATTGATGTATAACATTATATGTTTCAGGTGTACAACAGAGTGATTCACAATTTTTAAAGCTTATACTCCGTTCACAGTTATTATAAAATATTGGCTATATTCCCTGTGCAAGAAAATATTCTGACCTACTCACCACATGGTCATTTAATACTTGCCTAATCCTGGGCACTTAGCCTTGAACTTAAAAGCCTGTAAATTCTGATAGCAATAATGATACACTGCTCCAGTGTTGTCTTTTTGATTGCATATTTATATTTTTTTAGCCATTTTCACGAAAGAAATCAATTCCTTTTTTAAAAATTAACCGATTCTTTTTTCCCAACATACCTCCATGAAGTAGCTCTTACCCACCTCCATGGCTCCAGCCACCATCTCTATGCCAAGGGCTCCCAGTTCTACATCTCTTGCTCAGATCCCTCTCCTGAGCTGATGATCAACTGCCAGCTAGATATAACAATTTGGATATACCAGAACCACCTTGTGCTGTATATTCAAAATTTATCATCTTCTTCCCATACCTTCTCTCATCTTTAGTTTCCTACCTAGGTGAATGGCCTTACCATTGACCTAGTTGCCCAAGCCAGCCACATGTCATCTTTGATCCATCCCTGTCCATCATTTCTCTCATCCAAATGCCAAGTCTTATTGCTTTTACTTGCTAACATATCTCAAATCACTTCTCTCCACACCACTGCCACTAACAGTCCAGGCCATTTCTCACCTCAGTTACTGCAAAAAGCTTCCAAATCACTTCCTTGCCTTTGGTCTCTATCCTCGAAAATCCAATCTACACCTCGTGGCTAGAGTGATCATTCTAAAACACAAACCTAATCATGTCTCTCTCCTGCTATAAATAGATAGTACTAGATAGCCACTGCCCTCGGAATTAAGTCCAAATTTCTCAACCTAGCTTTATAAAATTTTCATGATCTGGTCCCCACTTATTTCTATAGCTTCATCCCCTCCAATCTCCCCTTCTCCCAAACCTTGCTGTAGTTAGTGAGTTTCTTTTTTGTGGGCTCTATTATTTCCTGGTCTTTGTCTATACTACACTCACCACTTGGAACACTCTGGTTTCCCTGCATCACCTGATACTGGTTATCAACTACACTCAGTCTCAGATCTCGTTGTAAGTGCCATGTTCCCCAGGAAGCCTTTTCAGCATTACACCCACTCTAGACTAAGGTGCCCCTTCTTACTCCTGACGCCCCATCTTACTCTTGTATTTTAATTTTTTGTTTATTTTTCTGTGTCCCCCTACTAGATTGTTAGCCCCCTAAAGACAAATACAGTATCTTGTTTACCTTTATATCTCTTGTAAAGTGATCTTGTCTTGCAAAGAACCCACTGAAGTTCTGGAACCAGTAAGCAAGCTCTCAATTAACATTTGTTGAGCTAATGAATAAAGCAGGAGTAACAGGTTCCCTGGCTACTAGAACTTTTATAAATAAAGTTTGAGTTACACTGACTGCTTGCATTAGCAAGTAAACCTTCAGACGTAGACCAGATTGGGGAAAATCAGGACTCTGACTTTTGATGGAGGGCCTAGTCTACATTAAGTTCCCTCATCAGTTTGAAGCATGTGACTTAAAAAGCTCCTAATCCCTGATTCTGACAGAAGTAACTTCACCTTTAAAATGGGTTATAAACTAGGCAAAGTGAGTTGCCTATTCTCTCCTCTGGAGCATTCTTCTAGGGATTAGATGGTTTCAACCTTAGATTCCAGAAAAACAGATAGGCAAGAGAAAATGAAGATTACTGCTAGAGAACAATGCAGTGACTGAATTTCTGAATGCATGGATTGAATAGTTGGAATATTTGTATGGGAATATACCAGAAACAGAGGTGAACAAGAGACAATGCCCCTGCTGAATGAAAGGGAAGAGTCAGACAACAAGCAAACAAATAAATCAACAAGATAAAATCAGAAAGTGATTAATGCTATGATGTCAAAACAGGGTGATGTGCTAGGAGGTAAGGGTGGGAGGTGGCTGCTGACAATAGGGGGTCAGCAAAGGCCTCTTTGAAGGGGTGACATTTGAGCTGAGATCTGAATGGTGAAAAGGAGGCTGGCATGTAAAGAAATGAAGGAAGAACAATCCTGCTGGAAGGAATAGCAAGTGCAAAGACTAAATCTGCAAGTTCAAGGAACAGAGGTAAGAACAATATGAACGAGGGTGCGTGGGTGCAGATGAGAGCAAGGAGGTGGGCAGGGGCTGACTGAGCAAGGCCTATGGCCTGTGGTGGGGAGTTTGGGTTTAACCATCAGCACACCGGGAAACCACTGGAGGGTCCTCACACGTAATTGACTTTACCTGAATATCTTTGAATTTATAGACTGAGGATGAAGGAGTTAAAAAGTGAAAAAAGAAAAAAAGTAATTTTTTAACCTCTCCTATTTAAACTAAAACCATACATCTGTGTTTTTCAGCATTTCAATACTCAGAATGAATTGCTGACATATTAAAATGCATTTATTATATATTTTATTTCCTTAATTGAAGGAAACAGAATATCCCTGTCATTAGTGAGTCTAGCTAAAGAACCAATATTCCCTGCACACTTTTATTTTTTCACCGTTCCTACCCAAAGGGAGATTAGAAAGTAATTTTGTTTAAGAACTAAAATTAATTACTAATTTTAACCTGTTCTGCTCCCATGTGGTTATCACAATTAAAATCAGAATTTATAACAGTCACATCCAACCAGAATTCAGGTTTTAAAACCTTTCATTCTAGACCTTTAAGTGAACAGCTGAAATCTTGAAAATCTTCTCTGTTTAATTACAATTTACACAGACTTTATAGTGAAACTATGAGGTTTAAAGGTGAATTGAATCTGAGTGCAATTAAAAAGTTGTTTGGACGGCATTCCTTGCTAGGAAATGTTATCTACATAGTGTTTGTTGCTGATTATAAAGCTTGGTTTGTTATCTATAAATCAGAAACTTTATGTGGTTCTGTCAAAATTAAAATGTAATAATACACTGTAGGACTGAAAAAATATTTTTTTTCCCGAGGAGCTCAAAGCACTTCACCAATGTTTTCTCATTAGTCCTCACCATTTCCCCAAGGTAAGCAGATGGAAAGTGTTATGCACATTCAATAGATGGGGGAACAAGGCCAAGAGAAATGAATGAACATGCCCAAGGTCATAGAATACGTCAGAGGCAGGGGAGGGATGAATCTCAGGTCTTCTAATTCCCAGGGATCTGGCATTTTGTAATGTAGGGCAAGGTACCAAAACCAGTGCTTGTTTGGTTTGGTACATTTACATTTCCATGTATACAATTATAGTGAACTAATAATAAGACATCTGTTCTAGGGCATATCTATATTTGTTTGGTGTTTACATTGGCAATAACTCTTAACTGTTATTTTTAAATGAATATATTTGAGGGGTCTAAAAAATGCGGTAAGATTAAAATATTTATTTCATATATTGCACGTGCGTTGTCTGCTAGGAACCTATCTGGCTATACGATCATTTTGCTAAAGACAACATTTGTTGCCTGCTATTTAAGGAATCAGAAATATAAAAATACACACACTCACACAAACTTCATTGCATCATTTTCTCATGGAATGTTTTTCCTCCATAATAGGATATTTGAAACTTGCGGGCTCCTAGAAAAAGTTAAACTTGTCTAAGCTTTGGATTTTAGGTTTTAAAGTTTATACGTCCTTTCATATTAGTATATATTCGTACTTCTTTGCCTTTTTCTCCCTCTTCCATGTCTGAATCTTTATTGTAAGACAATTCCAAACACATAAAAGCATAGCAAGATAGTACAGTAAACCTCCATTTACACCCTGATTACAATTATATGTAATTATAATTATAAAAACTTTGCAACCTTTTTTGCCTCTGCTGAACTTTCAAAAAGTTAACCTCAGACTTCAAGTTATCTCACTCCTGTATACTTTACCTATGAATCTCCAAAAATAAAACTTTAAAATCATAGTCATAATGCCATTATCACACCAAATACTTAAAAATGGTGTCTTTGTATTAACTAAAATCCATTCCTTAATAAAATTTCTCAGATTGTTCAAATCAGGATCCAAACACATGGCATTTGGTTGTTGTTCCAGCTCTCTCCCTTTTTCTTTATCCACTGCTGTTGACTACAGTGGGCTCTCTGTATCCGTGGGTTCTGCATCTGAGGATTCAACTAACCATGGATCAAGAATATTTAGGAAAAAAAATTCCAGAAAGTTCTAAAAAGCAAAACTTGAATTTGCCATGCACTGGCAACTATTTACATAGCATTTACAACTATTTACATAGCATTTACCTTGTACTAGGTATTATAAGTAATCTAGAGATGAATTAAAGTATACAGGAGGATGTGCGTAGGTTATATGCCAATTCTACACCATACTAAATAAGGGATTTGAGCTTTCTTGAATTTTGGTGTCCTTGGGGGTCCTTGAACCAATCCCTTGCAGATACCAAGAGACTGTAGCTGCAGAAATCAGTTAAGTTGCCCTGAAGAATGTCCCACATTCTGAAGTTATCTGTTTGCTTCTTTGTGGTATTATTCAATTTATTTCTCTATCTCCCATATTTACTAACTCTAGAGTCTTGTTTATATTCAAGTTCATTTTAAAAAAATTGTTGCTGCAAGAACACTTCATGGAGGTACTGTGAGCATTCTATTATACCATATGAGGAGGCCCACAATGTCTGGTTGTTCCACTCTTAGTAATGTCAAGATTATTAGAGGGTTCATACGGTGACAGGCTGATTCCTCCATTGTTAAGTTCCCCATCAGCTTTTCAACCAATGGTAGCAACCATAGATGATCTTTGCCTGAATCAGTTATTCATGGGTTTCAAATAGTTATTTCCTATCTTTCCTTTCACATTTATTAGTAGAAATTCTTCTGTAAAGAAGAAACTTTCCTCATCAACTAAGCCTGTTAGGTTAAAGAAGGTATTAATTCTTAATTCTTTCCTTTTATTTGACAAGGGGTTGGTATCCTAGGTACATTCATTGGTGTCCAGTGAGGTAGGTTTCAATTAATTGCATTCATGATTTTTCTTGGTACTGAAATTCATGCACTGAATTTTTATTTCTAACAACAGCAAATAGTGAAAGAAAGTAATACAGGTGGAGTACTTGCTACATATAAGTTTTGGGGGAAATCAATGGAACAGCACATAGACATCTGTCTCTAGTACAAAGTATTTCACCATCTCAACCGAACTTTTGCTTTCTTGGGTTTTCTTCTACTCATGGGTATGAATGGGATATAGAACCAAAGAGGAGGGAAAAGCAGAAAAGAAGCCAGGTAGAAACAAGAGGAGGAGAACTGCGATTAATGGTCCAAAGCCAAGTATACTGGAAAAAAAGAAATACAATTAAACAAGCATTTCAGGAAATACTTCTATACCATCCAGGATCTCTTGAAGGGAATGAACAACTACAGAAAGTTCTTTTTACCTCTGTTCAAGGCATATGTAATGAGCTTTATCAGTATTTTGCTTTAATAATTGTATAATTAATTGGTGAAAGTAGTTAAATGGGGAGATGCTGGTGACCAGGACTTCTTGCAACACCAAAATCTTTCACGTTGTATATCAAAACAAGATCACTAGGGAGAAATACCCTTATAAACTCATGAGCCAAGGTGGATTGTACTTTTGGCTTACCTATGAGCCCGCAGGGTTTGTGGACTACTAACATTAAAAGGGAACATAGTCCTGTTTACGCAGCCACCACAGGCCTAACTGGTTGGATAACTCCATTCTAATAACAACCCTTTATTCTACAACAGTATATTTTTTATTGTAGGTGTCAGAGATAATTTTATCTTTTGTTCATGTACAAAATGAGGCCAGAGACTAGCTTTCAGCAATGAAATTTTTAACATTTTAAAACTTTAACATTAGAGACATTTACATAATATGAGATATTTACAAAAATGTAAAAGGTAAGGTTAATTCACAATATTTTTTGAATGGTCCAACAATTCATGTTGAAAATCTTCCCTCAGAATAAGAACACTTTGCTCTTAGCTCACCTTCCTGTAATGGATATTAATCCCTTAAGGTGTAAAAGTTTTCTCTGCCCTGCCAAGTTACACATTCTAAAAATCAAAGCTTATAATACAGCTTGACATTCCTCAAAGATAAACAGCATTAGGGACAAAGGTTTTAGAATATTTAAAGACAAGGTAGGAGTAGTAAATTACTGACCTTTTATAGAGAACAGTCTTAAATAGTGTCTTTTTCTAAAAACAGTTGAAAAGAATCTTGACACTCAATTCTGCTATCAAGTTAGTGGTGGCCCTTTTGTGGAAAGTTATCCAAAGGTTAGACTGGGAAAGTTTGAATAATGAGTTCCCAGAGGTTAAAGTGGAAATAATTGATTTGGGTGTCTGGACAGTATTTCTCATTCAGTAGCATATACATTTGTGGATGGACAGATGAGAGTGCACATGAAGTGTAAAGATCTTTGTATCACATATTAATGCCCACTAGGGATAATTCACCATGCAAGAGGTACTAAGCAACCGAATGACTTGGATGGTTGATGTCAGTCAGCCTATGTCATCTGTCAGACCAGCTCGGGTGTGACGGGCACATGAACACAGAGCCATGGAGGAAGATGGAGGCTAGGTATGAGCCCGAGTTCATGGGCTGCCACTTGCCAGATCTGATCTAAGTGTCACTGCCAAATGGACAACATGTCAGCAACAGAAACCAATGTTGAGTCACTAGTGCAACGCTATCCCCAAAGAGACAAAAGAGCTACTCGATAAGAAGTTGAATACATGGGGCCCCTTCCACTCAGTATTTTCCTGATAATAAGAGGTAAATATTCTGGCTATATGTTAGCTTTTCCTGCCTACAGAGCCTCTGCCAGTGTAACTATCCAAGAGCTTATGGAGTGTTTGCTCCACCAACATGTGAGCCCTCATAACATCTGTGAGACCAGGGGACCCACTTTACAGCAAAGACAGTGTGAGAGTGGGCCCATGACCATGGAATTCTCCTGACTACTTATCACTTACCATACCAACCAGAAGGTGCTGACCAGATAGAGAATTGGAATGGCTTGCTAAAGACATGCTTAAGAGCCAGCTCAGAGCCAATACTTTGTAAGAATGGGGCATCACCTTCCAGGGTGCAACATCTTCACTAGGAAAAATTCATGAGACTGAGAACCAAGGAATCAAAGCAGGAGTGACCCTAGTTACCATCATTCCCAATAACCCACCTGGGGAATTCATGCCGTCCATCCCCATTACATTTGGCTCTGCAGGGTCAGAGCTTCTGATCCCCAAAGAGGGAATACTTCCCCCAGGAAACACAATAAGAGTCCCATTGAACCATTAGCAGGCTGTGCCTGAGCATTTCAAACTCCTTGTGTAGAGAGACCAGCAAGCAAGTAGAGGAGTCCCTATTTAGGGAGCAATAATTGACACTGATAGTCAATAGGAGGCAGGGCCTCTGTTACACAACCGGGGCATGGAGGAACATGTTGTGGAACTTAGGTGATCTACTTGAACACCTCTTGTTATACCCTCGCCAAAGCGTGATGATGAAAATAGATGAGAGAAGTATCCCTAGCCAGAGAAGGGCATAGAGACGAGGAGCTCATTCCCCTTAGGAATGAGAACTGGATCATGCCACCATGTAAGCCACCAAAACCAGCAGAGATGCTGGCTGAGAACAAGGGGGCTCTATAATGGTTAGTGGAGGAGAGATAGAGTATCAGTTGCAGGGCCAAGACCAGTCTCAGCAGCAGGGGGTATTGTTTGTTCCACCAGCCTTGCCATTCTAAGGAAGAGAGGCCCACTGGACGCACAGGAAGCGGTGAGTCCAAGCAGCACAAGGAATAGTCTGGAAGTGCAACTGCCAGATCTTGCAGATTGCCTCAGCTGCAGAGATCCACCTTACCCAAGGTCATATCCTTCTGGGGGTACCCATATCCAATGACTAATGGAGGTGAGAAGATAAAGGCCTGGCTAACGTGGCCCAGTGTGGGACAACTCGGGGAGATGCTTTCAGCTCCAGAGCTCCCCAAGGAATGGGCTGACGCTGCCAGGCTTGCATCGCAGCTTGACTTCTCTCTCTGCCCAATTCTTTTTCTCCTTCTCTAATAAATATCCCTAACACTAAGCTCTGCCTCAGAGTGCACCTCCCAGACTACCCAAACTGTGAGCACCAGTTACAGAGAATCCTGCTGTCGTGAATCTTCCTCCGTCTGCCAACTTCTTTTGTTAGTCATGTCCACGTGGGGCCTATAGATCGCGCAGGCAAAGTTGGCCCCTGGCTTCTCTGTGCCACCACAGCCCTGAGTTTATTCCTTTCACTATAGCACTCACTATGTCGTGCTGAATTGTCATTTATGTCAGAGTGTCAGCTGCCTCTCCAGACTGTCAGTCTCCCTCTTGAAACCAAGAATCCTTTCCTCACCAACCTTTGTCTTCCCAGTGCCTAGTGCATAATCAGTGCTCAGACAACGTGGTTGAATAGTAATGAATAAAGGGAGAAGCCTTAACTTTCAACAAGGTATTTCACTCCTTCTTGAAGTCCTAAGTCCTTTATGAAATGACAAAAAAAAGAGATCTTCATTAGAGTGTCTTCTCTGTTTGACTCTATGTCAAGGAAAGTCATACTGATCACATCAGAATTTATTTTCCCTTCGTGTTGGGTATGAATCAAGTGACTAATGGCTACCGGCAGCAAAGCAGCCATAGATTTTCCAAGCAGGGGGAAAGGGTGAATGAGCTCTGTCTGCTCCTCTGGTCCACATCCTGGAAGTCCCTACCTTTCTGCTGACATAAGAAGCTGTTGTGTACTGAGAAGCTGATTTTCACCAAGCACATGGCTAGGTCAGGGGTCAGACAGGAAAGACAGTCCTATCCTAGGAAGGCTAATCTAAAGAGGAAGACAGACGGGTAAATACAGCTTGGGTGTAGATAAGCCAAGTTCTTCCTAAAACACCTGTAGACAGTATTAATACCAGGATGAGAATGAAATGTGAAGTATTCTTTTTTTTTTTTTTTGGCTGTGTTGGGTCTTCGTTGCTGCGCTCAGGCTTTCTCTAGTTGCAACGAGCGGGGGCTACTCTGCGTTGCGGTGCGCGGGCTTCTCATTGTAGTGGCTTCTCTTGTTGCGGAGCACAGGCTCTAGGCACGCCGACTTCAGTAGTTGTGGCACGCGGGCTCAGTAGCTGTGGCTCGCAGGCTCTAGAGCACAGGCTCAGCAGTTGTGGTGTACGGGCTTAATCGCTCCATGGCATGTGGGATCTTCCCGGAGCAGGGCTCGAACCCGTGTCCCCTGCATTGGCAGGCAGATTCTTAACCACTGCACCACCAGGGAAGTCCCGGATTCTTTGAAATGAAATAATAAAAGCCAACAATAACTAGAGTTTCACTGGAGATACACACCCATACTCACCACCACTCCCTACCTCCTCAACACACACACATTTTCTCCATAAGTAAGTGGCTAAGGAATCACAAACCTTTCCAGCAGAAGATAGTTGTAGAAAGGGCAGGTTACTTACTGGGAAAATAAAATAATGATGAAGTGATAACGAAGAATTTGTGCATCAGAAGCTCTAGGAAGATTGTACCAAATATGAACTAAGGGATCAAAAGGGGATGCCAGAGGGCTCATGTTCTTTCTTTCTTCTCTCCACTTTGAGGGGGATGTGGAGTCAGCGGATAGACAGAGAAAAGAGTGGATTCATAGTTCTTTCTTATAAAAGGAGAAGCTATCAAAATAGTATTATCCAACAGTTTTAAATGCATAGGATAGGAGGAATAAAAAGCTTTTTGCCAGGATATCAATTAATTACTTACACATGGAAAAAGAATAAAGTGTCAGAAAGTGAATGCATCTTCTGGAAGACTAGAACAAGAGCTGACATCAAGATAACAAATTTTACACTAAATTAATGTGCTGCCCTTTGTCCACAATAAGGATGCTACAGCACTACCACCCCCATCAGCAGGACTTCCTCTTTGAAGAATAACAGTGCATTTGACCTAAACCAGTTCTACTCTTTGACTCCTTGGTCAGGAATGAGAACAGTAAGCAGGTTAGGAATTAGCAGGATCTATAGTTAGATATTCACAGAAGATCACATGTTCATGGGAGAACCCTGTCTAGGCAAGTGTCACTTTCAGAGGAATGTAATAAGGGAAGACGCCAGAAGATAAATGGAACATAGCTGCGATGAAGGCAAGATGGAAAATGCGGTTATCATCCAGGTGCCTACTGCAACACTCCAGGAAAGTCGCTATTAAGCTTTGGTCCTAAAGCTTACATTGGAACTGTAAGTCTTACAGCTGGGTAAATGGTGGGGAACCAGAGGCCACTTCTCCTCTGACCTAAGGTCTACCCTGAAAGCATGCTCTCTCCGCGGAGCCCAGAACTGAATCTTGGTTTCCTCACCCCAATGGGGAAATGAGCCAAGGGGAGATAAGCCCAAGGAAAATTAACCATTTGAAAGAACATAGACTAACAACATGGATGAATCTCACAGACATAACAATGAGTAAAAGAAGCCAGACATAAACAGAGCATACTGTATGATTCCATTTATATCAAAGTTCAAGAACAGCAAAACTAACATATGGTGATAAAAGTCAGAATAGTAGTTATCTCTGGGTCCCGGCTGGTGGGGGTGGTAGACACTGCCTGGGAAGGAATTCAGGGCATCTTTTTGGCGTGTGGGAAATGTTCCATATCTTGATCTGGGTAGGGGTTACATGGGCGTATCCAATATGTAAAAATTCATTAAACCATACATTTAAATTTGTAGACTTTATGTATGCTACACCTCAAAAAGTAGAAAAAAACTACTTATTTTTTTTGTAACATCTTTATTGGTGTATAACTGCTTTACAATGGTGTGTTAGTTTCTGCTTTATAACAAAGTGAATCAGCTATACATATGCATATAAGCCCATATCTCCTTACTCTTGTGTCTCCCTCCCACCCTCCCTATCCCACCCCTCTAGGTGGTCACAAAGCACTGAGCTGATCTGCCTATGCTATGCGGCTGCTTCCCCCTAGCTATCTATTTTACATCTGGTAGTATATATAAGTCCATGCCACTCTCTCACTTCGTCCCAGCTTACCCTTCCCCCGCCCCGTATCCTCAAGTCCATTCTCTACGTCTGCGTCTCTATTCCTGTCCTGCCCCTAGGTTCTTCAGAACCTTTTTTTTTTTTTTAGATTCAAAACGACTTATTTTTAACTCCATTTCTTTTCCCTTACACACACACACACACACACACACACACACACACTCACAGCACACAAGTTATATAGCCCAAATACCCTGAGTTTATATCTGAGCTCCTCTTCCTCAGGAAACAGAGTGTGGTAGGGAGGGACAGCCTGGCGTTTCCCCTAGTGGTTGGTGCCAGGGATGTAGCAGCACATAACACAGTCCCAGACAAGGGGGCTGAGTATGGGTAGAACTTCATTTCCTGAAACTTGGGAATGAGGGGGGCAGATCTGGAACCCTAAAGGAAAGGGGTATCTACAGAGACAAGACTAGGTACTTACAGGAACTAAAGAAACTTGGTAATGAACACTGGGGTGCATATGTTCTTTCAAACCAAGTTTTTCTCAGGATATATGCCCAGGAGTGTAATAACCTAAAAGGGAATAGAATTTGAAAAAGAATAGATACTTGTATATGTATAACTGAGTCACTTTGCTGTACACCTGAAACTAACACAATATTGTTTTTTTTTTTATTTTAGAAATTTCATGTAATGTCTGAAATATTTATATTAACATATTTCCATACAAATACAAATATAAGATTTTTAGAAATTTCATATAATGTCTGAAACATTTATATTAACATATTTCCATACAAATACAAATATAAGATTTTTAGAAATTTCATGTAATGTCTGAAACATTTATATTAACATATTTCCATACAAATAACCCAATGAAAGTTTAGTATTAGTTGTTTTGTTTGTTTGTTTTTTTATACTGCAGGTTCTTATTAGGCATCAATTTTATACACATCAGTGTATACATGTCAATCCCAATCGCCCAATTCAGCACACCACCATCCCCACCCCACTGCAGTTTTCCCCCCTTGGTGTCCATATGTCCATTCTCTACATCTGTAACACAATATTGTTAATCAACTATACTCCAATATAAAATAAAATAAAATAAAATAAAATAGAGAGAGATACTTGGCCACAAAAAGCTAGACCAGAGCTCTTTCCTGCCTGGAAGTTGCCAGAAGAAAAGAGGATCAGAAACAGCAATGATTTTGTAGAACACCCTGGAGCTAATAGCCAGGTTCAATGATTCCCCTGGTCTAAGAACAGGATTAGCCCCAGAATCTGCAGTGGAATTAAACTACAGGTAAGAATTGTTCTGTGGCCCCATTTTTGTGAAAGGAGCCAGAGCAGTCATTAGAAATACCATCTGTAGCCAGAGAAACCAAAGGAAACTAACTCTCGTCAAGGGATTAACCTGAAACCTTAGGCCCATTAGCATTGTATTCTAATCAAGTGTCTTCCAAAGAGGTAACGGGCACTCAAAACAAAAGCAATATTGAACCTTTTCAGGATATGAGACCTTGTTCATTACCTTTATAGCTTTATAGCTTTCAGATTTGAGAAAAATGTAATGTGTCAGTGGCATAGTGCACATAATGGGATGGCAGGATGGCATCTCGCACTGCAATCAGTAGATCCATGAATAGCAGCATGGCTTGTCTCAGATGAGACATAGATGCTATTGTAACCAGAAGGACAGAGTGGCTCTCCGTGCAGTCATTTAAGGACAACGCTAACCATTTTAGCATGCAGAGACAACAATGCCGTCAGAAACAACAGCTGCATCAGAGAATGCACTACTCATCAGAGACAAGCACCGAACTGGGTAATCAAATAGAAGTCCAGTAAGTAATTTAGAGATTGTCCCAAGCTAGCTACTGGTCTTATTCATCAATGCCATTTATTAGAAGCATTTTTTTTTCAGCCTGGACAAGAGTACATGTTTATGAAGGTGAAAATACTACTCCCAGGGATAGGAACTGCTGCTGGATTTCCCTTCCTGAAATACCATTTCCAGGAAGCTCCTCCTCTGCTCACAATTGTTCATGGCTCTTCTTTCTGACATAGCAGATATGCATCATTTTAAATGGTTTTCAGGATACTCCATTTCCGGCCTCATTCTCTGTAGCAATATTCTAACTGCTTAAGTGACTCCTGCTTTGACAAGTTTAGAAAGCATTTGCTGGTGCTGTTTCCTTACTTGGGCCACCCTCTCAGCTTCCCTCTCATCTGTTCAAACCCTGAGCATGATGCAGAACCCATTTCTAGATTCCCCTTCTATGGATGTGGAACTGTTCTTTATTCAATCAACCTTCATTGAGTTCACCAAGTCCCTCAGCCCTTAGCCTTCCCAGACAAATTAACCCTTCATTTTATAGGAAAAATTTTTTGGTTTTTGTTCTTGTTTGAGGTAGTCTTTTCCAGGACCTTAGAAGCCCAAATATGGCACCTATCCTACCTTCCCCCACCAAGAAGAACCCTATTATAAATTTTTGTGGAAGAGTTTCTCTAGAGTATATACCTAGGAATGGAATTGTAAATTGTAAGGTATATGCAACTTCAACTTTACCAAGTAATTTCAAACTGTTTTATAAAGTACTCATATCAATTTACATTCCCACCAGGGAAGTAGACGTTGAGACAGAGATTTCGTGCAGAAAGTTTATTAGGGAGTACTCTTAGAATCAACATGTGTGGAGGGGAAGGGAATGAAGCAGGATTGGACAGAGGGAGAAGTTGGACTGTGCTACAATCTCAAGGAAAGCCTCAGCTCACCCGACCAGGAGCTGTGAAGCTGAGACACTTCGGAGTTGACCTATTTGGGCTAGAGGGCTAGACCTTTATAATCCCACATGAACAGGGAGAATACATAACTTAGGGCAAGACAATTCTTTTTAGCTGTTTTATGACACTTTGTCATAAATCAATTTTCCGTAATGTGTAATTTTGTTCCTGGGCTCTCCAGTCTGTTTGTCTGTTCCTCTACCAATACCATGTTGTCATAATCATTATTCCTGCATTGTAGCTATAAATCTATTTTGAGAATATTCTTAAAATATTGAGTCTTCCTATCTAAAAAGATGGTTTATATTGAAGTCTTCCTTAATGTCATTCAGTAAGTTTATAATCATCTCCATATAGGCACTTTATAATTTTTATTGCTATTGTAAATGGTGTTTTCCAACATCCTGCTGCTGGTGTTTACAAATACAATAAATTTTGATTTTTCTCTAGCAATCTTACTAAATTCTTTTATTAATTCTAATAATTTTTCTGTAGATTCTTTTTAGTTTTCTGGTAATCACATCTATTTCATATTATCAAACTGACAACAATACATTTCAATAATAATTCATTGTAATACAAAGATGTCTAAAAACAAAGCTAATTATTCCCCTCCTCCCCTGCCACAGTCCACATTCTTCATCCTCCTGAGTTTCCAGCCTTCTGTGCTTTTCTCCTTGTTCATTCACTGTGTGTACCAATATGCAGGGGGGTCTGTGGGCTTTTGCTGGGGTAGAACTATAACAAACATTACTCGGCAACCTGGTTTTTTTCACCTGTCTGTTTTGAGGTTCCCTAACTCCACCTTTTTTTCTAATATCTTTATACATTTTGCATAAATGTTCTCATATTATGTACGCTGGCCAGGGTTTTGTTTGTTTGTTTGTTTGGTTGGTTGGTTGGTTTGAATGCTTCACTCTTTAAAGAAACAAAAAACTGATTGTGGTTAATCAGCAGACCAAATATGAAGGATTTGACTCTCAATCAAAAGATTGCTGAACTAGTTACACATATAAGTTTTAAGGTTTTTAAAAAATTTTTATTAGAGTGTAGTTGATTTATAATGTTGTGTTAGTTTCAGGTGTACAGCAAAGTGAATCAGTTATACATATACATATATCCACTCTTATTTAGATTCTTTTCCCATATAGGCCATTACAGAGTATTGAGTAGAGTTCCTTGTGCCACACAGTAGGTTCTTATTAGTTATCTATTTTATATACAGTAGAGTGTATATGTCGATCCCAATCTCCCAATTTATCCCTCCCCCAAGTTTTAAGTTTAAATAAAATATTTAAGGCATCTATGTATCTTATTTAAATGATTCACACTTTGACCTTTTGGATTACTGGACACAATTAGAGTTATACACTGATGAGGGACAAAGTCAGTTTAACTATAAAGTACTGAGCAGACACACAAACCAAACAAGAAGCCATGCTGAGAAGAATACGTTTTAGGCCTCCAAAGATAAAATAACAATCTGACTTTATTGTTCTAGGGTAATGTACTGTATCAGGTGACTCCAGTTGTTTCAATGGCACTGTGCCGTACCACCCAGATCATATCTGTCCGGTGGGATTAAGTGGGAACAGAAATTGATCCAATCAAGCTGCCAGTACCTTGACTGAAATTTGAAGGTTGTAATGTAGCAGTGATTTTGGACTGGAACAATGTGAGGAACTAAACATAACAAGACTTGGTCACTCCTGCTATGTCTTTGCAGTAGAGCATTCTATTTCTATGACAGTTTACAAAGTCCTATTACATCAAAATTCTAGAACACATGGAGCCTCTGTAGAAGCATGATGTGTTATCTGCCAACAAGATATTAAACAAACCAAATTTGTCTGGTGTTTTCCGTAAATAATTCACTACTATTGTCTGGCATCTAGTAAGTATTGACGACGTTTGTGAAAATAGAATTCTAGGAATGACCTATCCTATTTTCTGTGATTTCACTGAAGAAAGAACATATTGTTTTATTTGTATATTTCATCTCAGTAATGTTTTACTATTATAATTCCATGTTAATATGTTGTTCTTGGTACAATGAAGTCATAGTACTTTCCAAACTAAGTGATTTATTATTTATTTGAAAGTTAGTGGTATATTTCTTTCATAATCTTCATTGTCACCATTAACAATAAATATGAAGTGTGTATCACATAGAAAGCTCTACTACACAGAGTTTAAAGAAGGATGCTAGAATATATGGTGTGCAGTTTCTGTCATCCAGGATTTGACCATCTAGATGGAGAGAGGAGAGGTCAATAGATGAAAAAAAGATAATCATGATGCCAGCTTTTTTGAACTATGAATTCCTATGTTCTGGTGTTGTGTTAAGTGCTTTTTATAATTATCATAATCTTCACAATAACCTAATATGATGAGTGGTATGTCCCCATTTTACAAAGAGAAAACTAAACAGAAACTTGAAGATTCATTTCTTCATTTGATAATGATCACTTCTTGAGTATCAGATATTATATAATATAGGAATTCAAGAGAGGTTGAGAGCTACTTGATCTGAGCTTCATAGCTTGGTTGGATTTTAGTGAATAGAGAGAAGGAGAGAGAGCATTCTAAGCAAAGGACACTCCCAAAGGCTGAAAACATGAGAGCAAATTTGGTGAGAATAGTTGGGCTCAAGTGAGTATAAGTAGGAGACTGAAGGTGAAACTCAATTCTATCCACAAACATTTCTTAAAGATTGGCAAAAGTGGAGACAAATTGTTGAGTGCTTTAAGTATAAAGCTAAGGAGTTTAGACTTTGTTTTACAGAAAGTGGTGAGTCAAAAGTGATTTAACATGTGTTTAAATTACGTAAATTATAATAGTAACATATACATTAAAACTATACAGGGACTTCCCTGGTGGCACAGTGGTTAAGACTCCACGCTCACAACGCAGGGGGCCTGGGTTCGATCCCTGTTGAGGGAACTAGATCCCACATGCCTGCCACAACTAAGAGTTCGCATGCCACAACTAAGAAGCCCACGTGCAGCAACTAAGGAGCCAGAGAGCTGCAACTAAGGAGCCTGCCTGTTGCAACTAAGACACAATGCAACTAGATAAATAAATAAATATTTAAAAAAAAACAAAACTAAACAATACAAAATGTAGAAAGAATAGGCAAAAGTTCTCCTCCCTCCCATCAGACCGTAATTTCACTTCCCAGAAATAATCACTGTTAATAGTTTGGGTATTACCTTCCAACCTTTTACAATTAATAAAAATATAGATTTACTTTTAAACATAAGTGGAATTACACTATACAAGCTTTTTGGCCACTTGCTTTTTTTTTTCACTGAGTAAATGCATCATGAACACCTCTGCATGTTAATACATGCTATGAAGACCTTTGTACCGCTTCAAGCATTTCAAAACTTGGATGCACTAAAATGAAAAAAATCTAGAAAATATACGTTAACATAACCAATGTTGCAATAAATATCTTTGGTTATCTTCCTACACTTGTCCAATTATTCCTTTAGGCTAAATTCCTAAAAGTGGAATTGCTGGATATACACATTAAAACTTGATATAAATTTTCAAATTGTCTTCTGAGACAATTGTATCAATTTATGCTCTCAAAGAAGGTGTTTGAATGCTTTTTTCTCTGTACCTTCACCAATACCAGATCTTATCAACAGAGAAGCTTTTTGAGCGAGAATGTGACATGATCATAGCTGTGGTATGTGAAGTAGCTGGCCTATTCCAGATCATTGTTTGTAATGCATGATTCATTGTCTATTTAAAGTCTTAAAGCCAACAACTGGGTAATCAGACACTAAGGAAATGAAGGTTTCTAATGTATTAGGAAGGTGACTAAACAGAATAAATCTCACCTGGCAGAAAACTAATCTTATTGCTTTAAAAAGTCAGTGGTTCTCAAACCTTGGTGCACATATAAATCATCTGGAGAGCTTTAAAAACTATCAGTGTCTGGGTCCTACGCCCCAAATTCTCATTTAATTGGTCTGAGCCTGAGCACTGAGGTTTTTTTTTTAATGCCCCTTAGATGATTCTAATGTGAACCACAATCAAGAATTCCTGCTTTAACCAACAAGGGCTTAATTTCAAAAATATAAAAACAGCTCATACAGCTCAACAACAAAAAAAACCAAACAACCCAATCTAAAAGTGGGCAGAAGACCTTAACAGACATTTCTCCAAAGAAGACATACAAATGGCCAATAGGCACATGAAAAGACACTCAACTATGGCTAATTATTAGAGAAATGCAAATGAAAACTACAGTGAGGTACCACCTCACACCGGTCAGAATGGCCATCATTAAAAACTCTACAAATAACAAATGCTGGAGAGGGTGTGGAGAAAAGGGAACCCTCCTACACTGTTGGTGGGAATGTAAGTTGGTGCAGCCACTATGGAAAACAGTATGGAGGTTCCTCAAAAAACTAAAAATAGAGTTGCCATATGATCTAGCAATCCCTTTCCTGGGCATATATCCCAACAAAACTCCTCCTCTTGTTTCTACCTGGCCTTTTTCCCTCTTTGGTTTCTACATCCCATTCATACCTATGAGTGGAAGGAAGCAAAGGAAAAGATTTGGTTGAGATAGGGAAATATCAATACTTTGTACTAGAGACAGAGGTCTATGTGCTGTTCCATTGATTTCCCCCAAAACTTATACATAGCAAGTACTCCACCTGTATTATTTTCTTTCATTATTTGCTGTTGTTAGAAGTAAAAATTCAGTGTATGAATTTGAGTATCAAGAAAAATCAAGAATGCAGTTAACTGAAACCTACTTCATTGGACACCAACGAATGTAACTAGGATACCAACCCCTTGTCAAATAAAAGGAAAGAATTAAGAGTTAATTCTTTCAATTACCATATGATCCAGCAATCCCACTCCTGGGCATATATCTGGACAAAACTATAATCCAAAAAGACACATGCACCCCTAATGTTCAGAGCAGCACTATTCACAATAGCCAAGACATGTAAACAACCTAAATGTCCACTGACAGATGAACGGATAAAGAAGATGTGGTACTTATATACAATGGAATGCTACTCAGCCATAAAAAAGAATGAAATAATGCCATTGCAGCAATATGGATGGAACTAGAGATTATCATACTAACTGAAGTAAGTCAGAAAGAGAAAGACAACTACCATATGGTATCACTTATATGTGGAATCTAAAATATGGTACAAACGAACCTGTCTACGAAACAGAAACGGACTCACAGACATAGAGAATAGACTTGTGGTTGCTAAGGGGAAGGGGGGTGGGGAAGGGATGGACAGGAAGTTTGGAATTAGCAGATGCAATCTATTATATATGAGATGAATAAACAACAAGGTCCTACTGTATAGCACAGGGAACTATATTCAATATCCTGCGATGAACCATAATGGAAAAGAATATTAAAAAAAGAATATATATATATATATATATATATATATATATATATATATATATATAACTGAATCACTTTGCTGAATAGCAGAATTTACACAACATTGTAAATCAACTATGCTTCAAAAAAACCCAAACCAAACCAAAACAAACAAACAGAAAACTTAGCTCAAATAAGAATGCCAGTGTCACTGTGGGGAAAGAAAAAAAAAAACAATTCCTGCTTTAAATGTTAATTTGAAAAGCTTCTGAACTCCATGCCCACCCATCTCACAAAGATGCCTGTTTCCTGAGACTCCTGGAAAGTATGATATAGGTTCTACGTTTGGGGGATGTCTCACTAGATTCAAACCAGGCACTTTATAGTAATTGTCTGAAGAAATTTTTATTTCTTTTGTTGGCAAAGACCCTGGATTGTATTCCAGGGCTTAATTTCATTTCTATACTTTAAGCCACAAAGACTAAGATACATAAGTATTCTTGGGCTTGAGTCAGACAGTATGTTAGGCCTCAGGTGAATTAAATAGAGGCCTGGTAAATCTGCAGAAAACAAACAAACATCATGCTTAGAACATTCCCTGGAAGATGAAATGTACAAGTTAGAACAGCTTTGGCCTGGCTGACATGCAGAGAAGGCAGGATTTACACAAGGCAGTATTAGCAGAATAATGAGTGACCTAGGCCAGTGGAGAATTTTTCTTCAAGTATTTCAACTGTATGAGATCTAATTTCTCCCGTCTTATTACAATATAATCTTTAAACATATCCATTGTGATTAATAATATTGGAAGGAAAATCCCATAATATTTTGAGGAATGAATGTCCCCTCACTTTGCTGACCAGGAGAATGAGTCATTCACTTCCCACAGACCTCAGGATATTTTGGTGCTCTGTGTCAACCCATCACTGCCAAGCAGCAGCTGACACTTTAAAGTGAACTTCTCCCCTTCACAGATGGAAACTGAGCTCTAAATATTGGTATTCTGAGTTTTACATTTGCCTGGGTTGGTAACTTTCTAGGTATGATAAGAAGCAGGTTGCCGATAAATGGCAGCAGAACATCATGCCTGGGGTTCATTTCCTGACATCTCACTGGATACTGGATGGCTCAACCCAGGGTGTGATGGTAAACCAGCTCTCTGGGGTGGAAGCCAGGTGTGAGGGGGTTGATCTGCAGCATTTGCCAATTTCTGTGGTGTAAATACTCCAATCATTGCTGATTTTAGGCTACCAAGTTTTAAAAATCAGCACTCAAATTGCTGAATATTTAACAATTGACTCTCTCCAGCTGGCTCCAGCATGCTACTGGTTCTACCTCACTAAAAACCAGAAGTCTTGGTTTTCTGGTGGGTAATTATAGATTGACAGCTAAAATATAGTGTAATTATTAGACCTGAGGCCATTTTCTTGTTCAAAATTCAGCCCAAGTGAGCAGCAAATCCCAGTACTGACCTAGATCACAAGTTTCACGGTATCTACTTTCAAAGACTCTAAGGGTCTAACAATGTGAAAGCTCAGCCATTAGCACTTTAGAAAGGTTTACTTACAAGAATATTTATAAGAATTATAGTCTAAAGCAAAATAGTTATTTTGGGCTGGGACCATGGAATGGATTGAAAATTAAAAGATATTTAATCTAATAACTAAATCAACTTCTCAGCAGTAATGGCTGCATGCTTGACCACACTCCTTTTCTCATGAAGTTCAAATGCTCTTTTAGGACTGAGCAGCTGTTCCAGACCCCATTTTATTTGACCCAAATAAGAGTTGTAATCTCTTTGGAAGAAAGGACTCCTCTGTTTCCCTTGTGAAGGCCTATGTCCATCAAGTGGATGGCTTTTAGAATAGAAAGAGGCACTGACTGGCCTGGCTCCTATTTGGACCAGTCCTGTCTTCCTAGAAAATGATGATTTTTATACACATGTATGTAAGAGGTAGTCATTATTTTTATTAGCACTGTTCCTGCAAAAATATCAGAAATGTGTGTGTAAAACATGTCAGTAAATAACTATTTGAAATAATCACCTGTATGTTCTTTCTATACCACCATGTCATAAAAACCACTTAATGTTATTAACATACAAAAATAATAATAACACCGTGCATTTGTAGGGAGGTTAAGAGCAATCTGGAGTCTGAACAGACGTTAGCTCATATCCTCACTTGTACCCTCAATTTGTAAATTAGTATCTTCATTTGTAAACAAACATAAAAATAGTAACTGTCTCATAGGGTTATTGTGAGGATTAAATGAAATCATGTAAATGAAGCACTTAACATAGGCTTGATGTTTAGTAGATGCACAATAAATCAAGAAATTATTTTTGTGCTGTTATTCTTTTGACCTTTTGCAAAGTTCTTTAATTAACCCAATCTCATAAGATCTTTTACTATAGTCATGTGAAGTATGAAAGGTAAGCATTATTATAGCCCCTTTTAAAGATAAGGAATTGAATTAAGAATTTCCCAAGCTGCTAAATGGCAGAGCTAGGATGTGCTTTTCATTGTGTTATGTATAATAAATAGCAGTAAAACTGATATTCTAGTCAGAAAACTTTTTCATTCACGAATAGGGTAAATATTGCTAGCTACTGATTTGGGAAATACTATTATACCTTGAAAACAACCACAAATTTATTCTATTAGTAGCAGCAGCAGCAGAAACTATTTCTAAGTGTTTTCTATGTGCCAAACACTATGTTAAACACTTTCTATGTTTCATCCCCTTCGAACCTCAGAATAACCCTCTATAGTAGGTATTATATCCCTTTCACAGATAATCATAAAAGCTAACATTTATGCACTTGGTCTGTGCCAGACATTGTGCCAAGTATTTTAGATGCATTAACCTCATTTTACTCAACCCAACAAACTTCTGAGATAGTGAGCCACTATTGTTATTAGTATTCCAGTTTGCTAATAAAGATAATATATAGACGAATTTGCTGGTAGAATTATGGAGCAGGAAACTTTTAATTAGACATTATGTCTGTGTAATTATTTAGTTTAAAGGTCCTGCCAGAATTATCTTGCTAGAGCCAGTCCCATTAAATATAATCATTGAGGTAGACATCGGAAAGAAAACAGATGTTGGGGCAAAATTATGTTCAAAGTGCGTTTGTGCATTCCTTTGATACTACCCCCCAACCCAGAGTTGTAAATTAAAAGATATGCTGTGGAAAACAAATTTGGGGGAGTCATTGTATTAGTCAGGTCCTATCCAGTTTCAGTAGAAATAAATTCAGTTTGGCAACTGCACCCTTTAAACTATTCTTAACACCTGGTAACTCATCATAGCCGTTCTGAAGATAAAAACGGTGATGGGGTCAAAGAAGGATGTTGTTTCAGGGCGTATGTTGCTAATAATAAAACAGTCTCTCTGCAGGAAGTATACACAGACAGCTCACAAAAACAGGAAAGTCACTCAGGAACCTGCTGTAAAACTCCTGGTCTGAACTCATGAAACTGCCCTAAAGTCACAAGGAAGGGATACCACACATTAGAAGTCAAAGAGAAGAATGCAGTTTTTCTCCTACTGTAACTACGACAATACTGTATTTTCAGTCCCGTGAAGGCTGATCTAGGCAGACTAAGGAATAGACCCTTTTACACCAAACCCATCATTTTTCAGATAAAGAAACTAAGATCACAGTTGGATATGATGGACATCTAGTGTTTTTGCCTGCCCAGAATCTATTTCCTCTTTTGGTAATAATCCATCCCATGGAATTTTCTCTGGCACTCCTCCCTGACGCATGATTTTTGGGTTTGGAGAGGGCCAATCACACCCCCAGTTCCAGGGGTGGGCACAGAGCAGGCATGGACAAACAGGGTGACAGTAGAGCATTCAGTGACAGGCATGAGGCAGAATCTGAATTGATTTAATGCAGAGGTTAAAGTAAATCCAAGACCACACAGTTAATGCCAAAGTTAAGACTATATTCCAAGGCCAATGCTCTTTTCATACTATGATGCCACATAACTTCTGTAAGTTTTTAAAAATTCTTACTGATTTAAAAAATAGTTGTGGGTTCCATTTCATTGCTAATAAGCCAGACTGTCTCAGGGTCTATGCTACTTCCTGTTCATATATTAAGTACCTGCAACATATGCCCCCATTTTCTTCTATTTCCTTAAAGAGAGTAATAATTTATACCAGGGTACGGAGAGGACAATGATAGTTTACTTTATATTCAATTTCCTCTAAGGCCATTAAAATATTATATTATGCCCCTAGGATACCACTGTATATTTTATTCTATTAATGATTGTGGTATGGTTTATAGCTATGTGAAAAAGGGGCTAGGAAAGAAATGGAGAGAGTATAGTATTCCATGATGCTTACGTGATTGCACTGTAGTGACTGCATTATAATTCCCCTCATACCCTAGTTTTCCCGTTTTGGGGGTAAAATTATATTTCAAAAATAAGCTTATACTTTTCTAATAATCTAATTATTCACAGATCAATTATCTGTGCTTCAAATTATGTTTTACTCTCTTACAGCTGTTTCTATTTTGGCTATTAGTTTCCTCCTTAATTCTGCTGGCAGAAAAAGATATGAGACTCAAATTAAACAATAATCTGCCTATCCCAGGGCGTAATTTTCCTAAGAGCGCCGGTGTGAAAGGATGGCTGGATCAGGGCTGGTGCATCAGGGCTCCCAGGAGATCAGTGACCAGTGAAGAGAAGGTTTAGGAATTACCCAAATCAATTAACTCTATCAATATGGTTTTTCATTACTTCAGGAAAATTAGAGTCAGCATTTCTTAAAATTATATTTGGGAGTCACACACAAAATGTCTGAGCTGAATTTCTTATCTTCCCCTTTCCAAAACAGTTATACACTCTACACACCCATATCTGTCAACCGTTCCTCACTGCCCACATTTAGTAGTCATCAAGTACTCATGTGTTTTCGTCACCATTCTCATACTGCTACAACAAGTGCTGTTTGGACTAATCGTTTCACAGTCACAGTCTCCTCTTCCTCCCTTTAATCCTCCACAAAGATCTTTAAAATCACAAATCCAATCCTGCCATTTCCCTGCCCCACCTCCATCTCCACTCAAAATCATTCGATGGGGACTTCCCTGGTGGCACAGTGGTTAAGGATCTGCCTGCCAATGCAGGGGACACAGGTTTGATCTCTGGTCTGGGAAGATCCCACATGCCACGGAGCAATTAAGCCCATGCGCCACAACTACTGAGCCTGAGCTCTAGAGCCATTGTGCCACAACTACTGAAGCCCGCACGCACGTAGAGCCCGTGCTCCACAACAAGAGAAGCCACCGCAATGAGAAGCCCATGCACCACAATGAAGAGTAGCCCCTGCTCGCTGTGACTAGAGAAAGCCCGCGTGCAGCAACAAAGACCCAACGCAGCCAAAAAAATAATAAATTAAAAAAAAAAAATCATTCGGTGGTTCCTTATTTCCTTCAGGATAAGACCCAAACTTCTTAGAATGGCATTCAAAGCCTTTCAGGATCTGGCATCTGGCTATCATTTTAGCATCCTCTCTCACCAGCCCCAGTACACTCACTGACTTCACTTCAGTCACACCAAGCTATCTGAATTACTTAGCTGCAGTTCTACAGTCCACTCTGCACAAACTATTGCCTCTATCTGAAATACCTTGACCATTTTTTCTGGGGTTGATTAATTCACAGTTGTCTACAAAAGAGTTTGTATGGTGTTGTGGCTTTGGTGTAAACATGAGACTATTTTTATATATATGCTTCTACATGTAGAGTGTGTTTCTAGAGGAATACACAAGAAACTGGTAATATTGGTTGCCTCTGGAAAAGAGAACTGTGAAACTGAGTTGTAGGAATGGGAGAGAGACTTTTCACTAGATGCTCTTTTGTGCCTTTGCAATTTTGTGCTATGTAAACACACCAACAATTTGACTAAAGCTGAAGATATGTCCACTCTGTGACCCAGCAATTCCAGTCCCTGGTATATACCCAAGAGAAGTGAATGCATATGTCCACCAAAAAACATGTACAGGGATATTCATAGCACCTTTTCTCATAATAGATAAAAACTGAAAACAACACAAAAGTCCATCAATGGGAGAAAGGACATATAAGTTAAAGTATATTTATTTAATGAAATACCATGTAGCAATGAAAAGAACAAACTATGATATAATCCATCAGGGACGTAGTGTTGAGCTAAAAGATCCAACATAAAAAAGTAAATAATGGATGATTCTAGTTATTTCAAGTTCAAAGACAGGCAAAACTAATCAATTGTGATAGAAACCAGAATAGTGATTACCTCAGGCAAGTGTGGGGCATGGGGAGCTAGGAGGGTGGGGTGAGAGCATATTGACTAGGAAGGGATAATTCTGGGGTTGTAGGACTGTTCTGTATCTCAAGTTGGGTGGTATATGGTAAATGGGTGTATACCTGTGTAAAATATACATATTCAATGGGATAGATACATATGTAAAATATAATTGAGCTTTACACTGTACATTAGCACATTTTATACTCTATGTATATTGATAAAATTCTTCAGAGTTTTAAAAAAACATAACAAGTATACATAACCAATTTGAAAAAAGTAGCTAAAATAATTTTTAAAAAAAATCTCACCCAAATGTCAAATGATTTCTCCTTTTGCGTTGATAAAAGTCAGTGCAACTTCCATACTAAAGGTCAATTAAAAAAAAAAAAGAATAGGAAAAATAGTAAGAATTTCCTTAAACTAAGAGAAAAGAGAAAAGTTCAAAGCAACTACTGATTGTAAGAATAAAATTTTGATTAAACCAATTATAAAACAAACAAAAAACCCCCAGAATTTTCCATCATGACCTTAACAGCCTCAAAGACTATAATGGAATGCTTCAGCCCACCAGGGGCAAAAATGTTCTTTTACAAATTTGCTAAGCAACTTTTAGAAATGTAAGTGAATAAGATTCAGTTTAGACTAGCATTTTATCAGGGAACACCATGGTAACCTGGAGAGAGAGTTCAGTTTGCGGGAAAGTGGAAGCTAGAAATGGAAGTGACAAGTGCAATATTGAGTAAATAAGGTTTATCTGGTCCACAGAGAGGCAGAACAATGGTGATCTTTGTAGGTAAAAGGACAGAAAACCAAGTAGTCAAGAGAAAGGGAAAGAAGCAAGGAAGAGAGAGGGCTCTAGGCATTCCAAATATTTACAAGTGAATTTAAAAAGGTATGTGAAACTGTAAAATAAGCTGTTTAGAATATAACAGATGAGCTGGAGAATAAGAAAAGGGAGGGGTAGAGTCACTCAAAGTGAAAGCAACATTGCTGCTTTTTAGAAAGACTCCTTTTCAGTTCGGGAGAGGCAGTAAGGTACCAAGAGGAAGTGTTTAGGTCAGCCCTCCCCACTCCCAAGATTTAATACTCTGAACATCTAATTTGTCAGGTCTTTTTCCTCTTAATAAGTTTTTTTTTTTTTAAATTAAAAAGAGTCTCATTGTAGAAAATTAGGAAAATACAAAAAAATTTTAAGGAGAGACCAAAAATCACTCAAGAGATGATCACTGTAGCATTTCGGCATAGGACAATTTCTAATTGGCAGAGATATGCAAAAAAAGGAGCAAGTCAGAGGCCCTCCTGCCTTAGGAACCCAGATGAGTTTATTACTGGAGACGTGTCATTTTTATTTTATTTGTACATTTTTTCACTAGAAGCTCTGTGAGGGCAGAGATTTTTGTCTGTGCTGTTCATGGCTGTAACCCGGTGTCTGGCACGTAATAGACACTCCAGAAATATTTGTTGAATTAGCTATCTTTTTTTCCACACTTACTTATGAAGATTAGTGTCTATTTTTTTTTCCTTGATTATTAAAGCACTTAAAATCCTTTTCACGTTCTATTTCATGACTTTATCAGAACAAGCTAGTTATTAAATGAAAATGTCTATTGAAGTTTAGGAAAATGTCAAAAGTAAGCAAAAGCTTCATGATTCATATTAATATCACACTATATTTCTTCTGTGATGCCCTGGTGTGCACTCTCCCTGAATGCTCATAGAAACAATTCCTTCCATTCCTTATGTTAATCTATTGTCCACATAACTTATTAAATAGAATTTGAAAACAAATTTAACATTTAGGGCTTTGTAGCTCCTTTTTCCTTAAAAACCAGGATTTATTTTTAAAATGTGAGTTGGAATATTAAATTTTTTCCCCCAAATTTAGGACTTGTCTTTGAACAGTGAAAAATGATGGAGAAGATTCTATGATGCTTAGAAGTAAAGGAAGTTAAGAATATTGAATATTCTTGTAGTAAAAATTTTCAGGGAGGGCAGATGGAATTAATAAAGCTTGAAATGTAGCCAGAATTCTGTAGTCAACATTCCCACTCTTGGAGTTATTGATAAAACGAGACCCTTGGAATCTTTTATAATAAGAGGTAGCCAGGGCCTTTCAACCATTCCAAGGCAACCAAGGCCTCCAGGGGCTACAACACAGTTATTTTGGAAAAAAAAAAACATGCCACATAGTTAAGCAAAAGGGGGTTTTATTGGTTCACATAACTGGGAAGTCTGGAGGAGGAATTAAGCTGGGCAGGCTGGGTCCAGGGGCTTTCACAATGTGAGGGTTCTCTCAGCATCCATGTGATCAAGTCTAGGAGACCCATTGGTCCTACTTGGATCATGTACTCTATGCTGGATCATTGATAGTAACCAGAAATTAAGACATTTGAATTGGCAGGGCATGGGCAAGGCCTGGGCCACACACCCTTCCATATAAGGAACAAAGTGGGATCACTCTCACCCAAACCAAGTGAAGAAGTGGATTCTCCACAAGGGACGTTCTGTCAGCACATGGACTGGCAAAGGATATTGTGACAATGTTGAAATCACCTGAGCCCTGTACTCCTGGAACACAACCCCCTCATACATGCACCCATTCACCTTTGTGTTCCAAGAAATGGCTTATGGCAAAAACCCTTACCTACATGACTTAGATAAGACTCATGGCGACCCCCTTGTCTACCTATGACAAGGCCAGACATAGACCCTCTAAATTCCGATTCTTTGTCTCAAACTGATTAGCTGAACTGTTGTTTCCACTGACCAAGCTGGACAAAATGTCAGCTAACTCGACTTGAATAAACTTTAGTCAGGCTTCTCTCCTTCTCCCTGAACTTGGTCCTGGAACTCAGCCTACCTTTGAGCGTGAGAACAAGGAATAACCCCTCCTAAACTGTCACTTCTGACAATCAGCTGACCTTTGGGGAAAAATTCCCTGATCAACCACCTGATGACTCCACCTACCATCCCAATCCCCCACACCTGGTTCTTTCCATCCTTGTTTACTCCTGGCTATAAAAGGACTGATCAGCGTGACCTTTGAGATGCTTGCAGATCTTATGGCCTATGATCAACACACTCTCCCTACTGCAATGGGCCTCCACCCCTTGTTGCAATAATCCTTTTGAATAAAGTCTCTCCTTACCTCAGTTTGTATTTGTGTTTTATTTGACACTGGCCAGACAAAACAATAGTCTACCACAACACTCTATTATCCAGTATGATGGATCTTGAGGGGATTAAAATTAACTATACCCCTCCTTCCTACTCTCAGTTTTGAATCAATTGAGGAATAGAAATGGAAGCCCGAATCAGGCAGGTAAGAATTCAGAATGTCATCTTAATTGAGGGATGAATGGATAAATAAAATGTGGTATATACATGGATTGGAATATCATTTAGCCCTAAAAAGGATGGTAATGTTAACACATGCTACGGCATGGATGAACCTTGAGGATATTATGCTGAGTGAAATGAGCCAGTTACAAAAGGACAAATACTGTATAATTCCACTTATCTGAGCTATCTAGAGTAATCCAGTTAACAGAAACAGAAAATATAATGGTGGGTTGCCAGAGATGGGAGAAGGGGGGAAATTGGGAGTTGTTGATTAAGGGGTAGAGAATTTCAGTTTTGCAAGACAAAAAAAAGTTCTGGAGACTGTTCACACAGCAATGTGAATATAAATAAAACTACTAAATTGTACACTTAGAAATGGTTAAGATGGTAAATTTTGTTATGTACTTTTTTTACCACAATAAAAAATAATTTTTTAAAAAGTTAGCTTCATTACTAATAAAGCTGGTTGGAGAATGTGACATAGATCTGTGGTCATATGGCTCAGTAATACTTCACTGAATTGAAATAAATAGCCTTAAACTTCAGACCTTTTCTCAGGACAGGGCTTACTCTAGTAAGCTTATCACAAAAGTCTTCAAGGACAGGCCGTTCTGAAAGAACGAAGGACTGAGTGACACATTAATAATTTCTTCCTTCAGTCTTACCAAAGAAAGTGTTTTTTCCCCAAGGAGCGAGTGAGCAAAGGGGAAGAGGCCTGAAGGGTTGTCCTGAGGAGTGGACAGATCTGAGGGGATAAGCATTTACTCCTAACCAGTCCAATACAAGAAAAACATAGTAGAAAATAGACTGGGAGGGAATATGAAAAACTGTGAAGTGTTTTGTAGTTTTGTTGCTAGGATAACAGCATTTGGAGTGATCGTTCTCTTCTCAAAACAATTTTATTGGTATGCCTTTTTAAAAATATAATTTGTTAACATTGAAAGTATCACATTTATAATAATTTGATGCACTCAATTTATTAAATGGCTGAAAGGGAAAAAATAAAAGGGATTATTAATGTACAGTTCACATTTTATAATTATCTTAACTATTTTCTGGTTTTTTGTCATGTCAGTCTCATTAATACTATCAGTGAAGCTGAACAATTTTTCAAAATGCTTTTAATTGATATTAATGCCAAAACAAGAGGATAATTTTGCATAGTAAAGCATACATCTGACTTATATGTTTTCATTTGAAAAAGAAAGACACTCCCTTGGGCATCAAAACTTCAAGGTCAGATACAAGTAAATTAGATGTATTTGACTGGATATATATATTTTTTAATGTGTAATTCAATTCACTAGAGTACTGGGACATTCTTTTCCACATCTATCTGGAGAAGCTGAGCAGTTTTCATTTTTCTAGGTTATCAGATGAGAAAACAGCATATTAGGTTATGTGCTTGGGATCTTATATTTGGGGTGTGAAATAGCTGAATTTAAAACTATATACTCCTCTCTCATTAATTTGTGGTGAAAGGACTATCTTAAAAAGTTGCAGTTATTTGCAATCAGATTTTAAAGAGAAAAATTTATTCACATTGAGTGTAAATTATGCCTCAATCTAAAAATTTAAAAATCATAAAACAATGTTGGGGGAAAAATTCCTCTGTAGGAACTTCAGACAGATAAATGAGTACATTCAGAATAGGCTGTGGTATGGCGCTTTGGATAGTATAAAAACACTTTGCATCTTTTAAAGAAAGATGGATACTGTTATGTCAAAAGAATGTATCTCCTCTATCAACCCAAAGCACATTTGGTTTGAATAATTTCTACATCCTTAGAGACATTCTCTCTCTAAGGAATCAATCCATTTAGGAAATTACTTCCTAGAACTTGTACTAAAAAATGAAGAGGCCTTATCTATCACATTTGCTTTGAGGGGAAAATGGTGCACTTTAGATAAAACAGTACAGTGACCAAAATACCTCCCATCTGTCAACTTTATATTCCTCTCATTTAGTTTCACATCATGCATGTTGGCAAGATTCATAGGAGAAAAACAGCAAGAACCTATTTTTACCATTCCTGAAAGCATGCCAATTTGGCACGGGTGTGTAACAATGGGCATTCTCATACACAGTAAGAATGTCAACTGGTTCAGCCTTTCTGGAAGGTAATTTGGCAATAAACAGGCCATCAAAAATTTAAATATGCATATCATTTGCCCCAGAAACTCAACTTCTGGGAATTTATCCCAAGTGAATGAACGGGACAAACATGTAAGACATACATGCCTACATGAAGCATCGTTTACAACAAGGATGAGTTAGGAACCACCTAAATCTTTTATCATTGGCGGACTGATTAAATACATTATGATATATCTACTCAATGGAGTACTTTGTAGTGCATTAGAACAATTATGAATACCTGTGTTTATTGTTATGGAAAAGTTATAAAATAGCATATATAATCTGTGTTGTAAAATTTTTTTCTATATGCTTAGGGAAAAGCCTGGAAGGGTATATAGCAAAATATGGTTTTATCTCTGAGTTGTGGGGTTTCAAATATTTTTTTACTTTTTCATTCCTTTTATGTTTTTTGAAACTATACCATGAGCATGTGTCATTTATTTAGTCATAAAATACATGTGTTCTGGCTTGAAAAAAATTTAAAACGTCAAATTAAACAATTGTTTTTCAGGGGAAAATATTTGCAAATCATATATCTGATAAGGAATTAATATCCAGAATATATAAGAAAACTCCTACAGCTCAACAACAACAAAAACCCCAAACAACCCAATTTAAAAATGGGCTAAGGACCTAAATAGATATTTCCTCAAAGAAGATATATATAAATGGACAGTAGATACATGAAAAGATGCTCAATATCACTAATCATTAGGGAAATACAAATCAAACCCACAGTGAGATATCACTTCACACCTATTAGGATGGTCATTATAAACAAACAAACAGAAAATAACAAGTGTTGGTGAGGATGTAGAGAAATTGGAATCCTTCTGCTTTACTGGTGGGAATGTTGCTGTGGAAAACAATATGGCGGTTTCTCAAAAAAACCCATAAAATTTACCACTTGATCTAGCAATTCCACTTCTGGATATATACCCAAAAGAACTGAAAGCAGGAACTTGAGCAAATATTTGCACACTAATGTTCATAGCAGTATCATTTACAATAGGCAAAAGGTGAAAACAACCCAAATGTCCACTGACAAAATGAATGGATAAACAAAATGTGGTATACATATACAATGTGATATTATTCAGCCTTAAAAAGGAAGGAAATTCTGATACATGCTACAACATGGATGAAATATGAGGACATTATGCTAAGTAAAATAAGCCAGACACTAAAAAACAAATACTGTGTGATTTTACTTATATGAGCTATATGGAGAGGTTAAATTCTTAGAGTCAGAAAGTAGGATGGTGGTTGCCAGGGGGTGGGGGAGGGTGGAATGGGGCGTTGCTGTTTAATTCATATAGTGGTGATGGCTTCACAACAAACAATGTAAATGTACTAAACACACTGAACTATACACTTAAAAATGGTTAAAATGGTAAAGTTTATGTCATATATTATTTTACCACAATTTACAAAAAAACAGGGAACTATACTCAATATTTTGTAATAACCTTTAAGGGAAAAGAATCTGAAAAAGAAAAAATATATATAATATCCATGTATATATAATATACATGGATATTATATACATAACTGAATCACTGTGTGGTACACCTGAAACACAATATTGTAAATCAACCATACTTCAATTAAAAAGAAAACAACTGTTTTCTACATAGAGGTATTTATTTCTATCATGACTAAGGAAGATCTAACTCGTCAGAGAAATATCTATAGACTTTAAAAAACAGAAAACATATATTCATTTCAATTCATATTCTCTGGGACTTCGCTGGTGGCGCAGCAGTTAAGAATCCGCCTGGGGCTTCCCTGGTGGAGCAGTGGTTGAGAAACTGCCTGCCAATGCAGGGGACATGGGTTCGAGCCCTGGTCTGGGAAGATCCCACATGCCACGGAGCAACTAGGCCCATGAGCCACAACTACTGAGCCTGCGCGTCTGGAGCCTGTGCTCCGCAACGGGAGAGGCTGCGACAGTGAGAGGCCCACGCACCGCGATGAAGAGTGGCCCCCGCTTGCCACAACTAGAGAAAGCCCTTGCACAGAAACGAAGACCCAACACAGCCAAAAATAAATAAATAAATTTTAAAAAATTCATATTCTCTTACACATTGGCCTACATTGGAAGATATAAGTGACATTAATCCAAATTAATAGGAATTGAGTTAATCCTCTTTGTTTCCCTCAATCCAATTAGGTTTATTTATATGTGACCCTTATTTCTCCAGATTGTACCAGATACCTGAAAGACGAGGAGAGACTGTGGGGTAATGACAGGCAGATACGTACTCCAGATATGTCAGCTCTTTCAGCCCACCCGAAGTAGTCTGGCTTGTAAGTGATTATAAATCTTCAGATTCTCAGAAGTAGATGTGGGCTTCCTACCTTTTGCTGAGTCCCTTGTGGCGGTCCTCGCCTTGATCCAGCTCTTCCCTGTGTTAAGGCAGTCACCAGCAGAGTGGCCTGTTGTTTACTCTTCACTGTCCCCTTTTCTCCTGAACCTGGTCCCCGCCATTAAGAACTTTGAAGGCAATCATTAAGAACTTTGAAGGCAATGTCAAGGTGAAATATAGACATCCCTAAAGCGCTTCTACCTTTTGCAGTTTCTTTTGTATATTGGGGGTGTTCTGACCAATAAAAGTCATATTGACCATCTTTAAATTCTCTGGGACCTCAGGATCTTTATCTGTATGATGCCTATAGGTTTTATTATTATATTTTTCGGTTTAATTTTTTTTGGCCACACCTTGTCGCATGCGGGATCTTAGTTCCCCGACCAGGGATAGAACCCGTGCCCTGTGCATTGGGAGCGCTGAGTCTTAACCACTGGACCACCAGGGAAGTCCCTGTATGTTGCCTATAGGCTTTAAAAACCCTTTTTAGAAATTCTGAAGAATCCTCATTTGGTTTCTGTCATACCTCCTGTACTTTATTAAGGCTTCTTTGTTTTGGCATCCCTCTTCGCAATCCCACAAGAATGCAATCTTGATAATGTTCAAGTTTTGGCCTATCCCCAGCATTCACATCCCAATTGGGATCAGCTGTTGGTATAGCTACATTTGCTGCAGCTCCTACGGGGTTGCCAGGGGTTTCTGTACGAGGTGGATCTGCGTCTTCCCTAGCTTTATTGAGCACCATTCTACATTCTTCTGAAGTGAGGAGAGTATTTAATACATTTTTAAAATCTGTCCAGGTCGAGTTGTGGGTTGCAAATATCGATGAAAAAATATTTTCCATTCTCTTTGAGTCATCTCTAAAAGTTGGCATATTGTTCTCCTAATTAAATAAATCCGAAGTTGAAAAGGGGGAGTGGGACCCAGATCAATCCCATTGGCGGCCCAGTCTCAGCACTCACACCTGCACTGGGGACTTGCCTTAATGGCTATTGTCCCCCATGAGCTTGGGTAGCTCTCTGGCCATAACGAGTACCCTGGTGGGTATGAGAGGAGGAGGCCATTCCTATTTATCTGATCCTCAGAACCTGAGGTGGGCGTGGCAGGGGGGATCAGCCTGAGGCTGTGGCTTAGGCGCTGCAATGAGGGAACAGCAGCTCCATGGCATGGGGGGTGGAGGAGGAGCAGCTGGAGTGTTTGAATCAACAGCAAGTCATCCTCCTTCTCATTAAAATCAAGCAAAACAGGTTTCTTTGCCTTCTCTCCTGTTGTACCCTAACCTTACATCTTCTCTGCACAAATTTATTCCGATACAATAACACAAAAGACTGTACACAAGGTATTTCATCCCATTTTTCTTCCCTTTATAAAATAAATCCAGCTGCAAAAATTGTATGGTAATTTAAGGATCCATTTTCTGGCCATTTTGCTCCAGAGTCTAAAGGATATGCAGTGTTAACAAAGAATACCATCTTTTAATTTTCTATGGATTCGTAACTGAAAGTCACCCAGTTTTGGAGAAAGCAGCCTAGAAGGGATGCAAGAGAGAACTGAATTAACATTTCCCATTTGGAAGGGGCTTTGCTTCCAGGTGGTTGAAGCAATGAAATCTCTCTACAGGTCCTTGCTATTGGGCACCAAGAAGCTCAATCCCCTATAGCCCATTTTTTTTTTTAACACCTTTATTGGAGTATAATTGCTTTACAATGATGTGTTAGTTTCTGCTTTATAACAAAGTGAATCAGCTATACATATACATATATCCCCATAACCCCTCCCTCTTGCGTCTCCCTCCCACCTTCCCTATCCCACCCTTCTAGGTGGTCACAAAGCACCGAGCTGATCTCCCTGTGCTATGCAGCTGCTTCCCACTAGCTATCTATTTTACATTTGGTAGCATATATATGTCCATGCCACTCTCTCACTTCGTCCCAGCTTCCCCTTCCCCCTCCCCTTGTCCTCAGGACCATTCTCTACGTCTGTGTAAGACAATCGGACATAGAGTGGCCAAAGCCTGGGGCCTCTAACCTGAGTATGCAGTACCTTAGCAGATGTAATAATCATTACCCACAGTTTCACTCTCCTATTCTCACGGATACTTAAGTTTACAGAATTTAGCGTATACTTGCAATTAGCTACATGGACAGAATGGTTAAGCACTATGAATAATACAGCAAAACAGCTCGTTGAAAAATAATTTATTTTCTGAAAATAAAGTCACAAAGTTAGGTGTGTACACACACACAGAATATTTTCAGTCTCAGCTTTGGAAAACTGGGTCCTACTTGCTTTTGGAAAAGGCCTTGTTCCCTATGGTTAAGCCATTCATGGTTAATTGGAATTGGTCATTCTAACCATCTTTTATAGTGTATATCATGAAAGTTGGAAGCTTGATGCTTTCCTGGTGTCTGCATGAAGCTGGTAAGATGGGAAAAGTTTAAGATCTGCCTGTCATGGTTAGACAGCAAGATGGACCTGGCTGTAAAAGTTGACTCCAGAAGCCTAGCCAGCTGGGACAGGCAAAGCTACTTATGCAGTGTTCAAAGGAAACAGTCATGTTAATTCCAGATATGGTGACCACTGATTTCCTAATAAAGCAGGCTGTGTACAGTACTAGGAAACCCAGATGGTACTCACTACTCAGGACTCAGACTAAAGGGTGAAATAGTGGCAAGGGTTAGAAGGATAGGGAAGGGCTTAAGTCTGGGATAATTTGGATGTAGAAAGCAATACAAAGCCCACTCCATCATAGGCAGGGAGCGGGAAGAGATGGTAACATATCCATAATCATTCATGTAGATACCTTAAGTCCAGCTAACAATGTGAATACCTAGGGACTAATTAGTCCCAGGGATTATCATTAGAACACTAATAGTTGGAAGAACTCACATTCTTTCAGCACTCCTGCATGCTTTTCATATCACACACACACACACACACACACACACACACACACACACAGAAAGAGAGAGATTTATTGCAAGGAATTGGATTATGTAACTGTGGGGGCTATGTAGGCAAGTCTGGAATCCGCAGAGCAGGCCATCAGGAAGGGTAGGCTGGAAACTCTCAGGAAGGAGTTGACATTTCAGTCCACTGGCAGAATTTCTTCTTGTTTAGGGACCTCAATTCTGTTCTTAGGCCTTTCAACTGATTGGATCAGGTTCACCCAGATTATGGAGTATAATCTCCTTTCCTTAAAGTCAACTGATTGTAGATGTTTATCACATCTGCAAAATATCTTCATAACAACACCTAGATTAGTATTTGATTGAAGAACTAGGTATAGCCTAGCCAAGTTGACAAATAAAATTGGACCATCACACCGGTTAAATATCATTGAGTAGCTGTCAAGTATCTGATTTTAGATTTGGAATCTGAGCCTCTGAAAGGTAATGACTGGGTTTTTTTGTGTTCTACCATGTCTCCCAGAGGGAGACAAATACATTCTTATCATCTATGTGATTAATGTTCCTAAGATCTTAAAATTGTGGGAGAGACAGAACCAGAGATCTGTCTTGTATCTCAGAGATGTATAAATCTGAAAACAAGTGAGACTGAGCCTTCTGGTGAAGAACTCACTGGGGCCAGCTGTGGAAACTAGGTAGGGCAGAGATGAGGGGAGGTGGCATAATTTCATAAAAAGATGACAGACTTTGGAATCAGACACACTTGGGTTTGAATTATAGCTTTACTACTTTGCAAATGCTGAGACCTTAAGCAAATTGCTAGTTTAAAAAAAATTCCCTTTATTAAGGTATAATTTACATACAATAATAATGCACCCATTTAAGTGCATACATCAATGAGTTTTAACAAATTTCTACACCTGTGTAATCATGCACATAATTGAGATATAGAACAAGTTGCTTGTGCCCCTTCCCAGTCAAATCCCCCTACTTGCTTTCTCTCCCTATTTATTAACGTATTCATTTCAAACAATATGTATTGAGCACCTACTATGTGTCAGGCATAGTTCTGCATTCTGGGATATAGTAGTGAATGAAACAGACAAAAATAGCTGCCATTATGTAGAGGGAAACAGAAAGCAAACAAAATATATAAAGGAAATATGTGGTAGGTCACATGATGATGACTTCTACAGACAAAAATATGGGAAGTAACTGGGGCAAGTCAGAGTGGGGGTGGGGCACATGCTGCTCTTTTCAATAGGGCAGTCAGGGATCACATCACTAGTGAGGTGTGTTTGAGCAAAGATCTGATGGAAGTGAGGCATAAGCAATGTGGATATTAAGACCAAAATGTTCCAAGTAGAAAGAACAGCAAGTGCAATGGCCCAGAGGTGAGTATTGCTGGAAAGTTTGAGAAATTCCAAAGAATCCAGTGTGGTTGGAGTGAAGGGACAGAGACGGAAAACAGAAAAGATAAGAGAAGTAAAGAGGTCCAGGTATGATAAGGCTTTATAGTCCACTGTGAAAACTTCACCTCTTAATCTTAGTGTAACAAGGAGCCATTGCAGAGTTTTGAGCACAAGTGTGACATCATCTGATATATTTAAAAGGATCACTCTGGCTACTGTGTTGGGAATTGACTATAGGGGTCAAGTTCAGAATTAACATAAACTGTCTGATATCTAGTATTGATTAATGTTCAATACATTTTAGCTATTTGGAGGTTATTAACTTCTTAGTACAAATGATGCTGTGACCTCTTTTTGTTTCTTTGTTTTTGTATAGTGCAAATATGGATTCATTCATTTACTCAACAAATACTTGTGAAACATGATTATGGTAGGTGCTGGGTAATGAAAGTTGACGTAAGAAAGATAAGATTGCTGCAAATTCATAGAAACAGAAAGTGAGTGGTACCAGGGATGGGGGAAGGGGAAAATGAAAAGTTGTTGTTTAATGGGTACAGAGTTTCAGTTTTGCAAGATGAAAAAGTTCTGGAAATCTATTGCACAGCAATGTGAGCACACTTTACTGAACTGTAAACTTAAAAATAGTTAAGATGGTAAATTTTATGTTATGTGTTTTTTTACCGCAATTAAAAAAAATTTTTTTTAATTGAATATAAAAATTAAAAATTTTATTTTAAAAAGCAGAAAAAAGATAAGACTATTGTTAGGGGAGTTAATAAATTAATATGAGAAATATTAGGTAGGAATAAGTACTTATGATGAAAAAAATGATGATGTGCTGTGACTGAAGGGCTACTTTAAATTAAAAAAAAATTAAGACCAGTAAAAAAAAAAAGAAAGTATGACCCTGTTTATATAAAGATGCATCGATATTTAGGTGTTTGCTGCTTGTCTAGACCCTACTCACTTACCAGAAATATCCCAAATAAAATGAAAAAGTCTTATTTCTTTTATTCCCTAGGTTGTAGAACCAACTATATAGTTTAAAAAGTAAAAAAAAAAAAAAAAAAAAGTAATGCCTTTTTTTCTTACTAAAAATAGATGTGTACATATATGTTACATGTATGCATATGTATGTATACACACATATATATGCTTGTGCATATGTATGTGTACATATGTGTACATGCCATGTTAAACAGAGAAATGCCTAGGTACTTATCCAGCATCCAGGTAATAAGATGTAATTTTGGGTGACTTTCATTTCATTTTTGTACTTTTCTGTATTGTTTGAATTTTTAAAATAATAGGAATGTAATATTTTCTTGAAAAGAATAAAGCTACTTTAAAAATTAAAACTACAACAACACAGCAATCCAGTTCTGCTGTATGAACTGATGAATGTGAAGTGCTTGGAACATGTCTGGAATACACAAAATGCTAAATAAGTATTGGCTGTTTTCATTCTGATTGTTACCATGTGGCAGGCCCTGGTCTAAGTATGTTACGGTATTTTTCTCTCTTAACCCTTACAGATACTACACGTACTGAGACACAGACAGGTTATGACAAAGATCACATAGCCTTTAAGTAAGGATATTATATTTTACAGACAAATATCTTTTAATTCCTGTAACATAAATGGCTATTTATAGTCCCTTGGTCCTGTACTTGTGTAAAAACTCATTGCTAAAGATGTTCTTAACTGATACTATAAATATGTGACTGTTTTATATGATTCAAAAGAATGATGTGTAAATTTTCATAAGGTTTCTGGAAGTATCTATTACTTTAAAATAAATGAGCTAGGGACTTCCCTAGTGGCGCAGTGGTTAAGAATCTGCCTACCTACGCAGGGGACACTGGTTTGAGCCCTGGTCCGGGAAGATCCCGCATGCCGCGGAGCAACTAAGCCTGTGCGCCACAACTACTGAGCCTGTGCTCTAGAGCCCGTGAGCCACAACTACTGAAGCCCATGCGCCACAACTACCGAAGCCCGCACACCTAGAGTGCATGCTCTGCAACAAGAGAAGCCACCACAATGAGAAGCCTGCGTGCTGCAACGAAGAGTAGCCCCTGCTCGCTGCAACTAGAGAAAGCCCGCGCGCAGCAATGAAGAACCAACGTAGCCAAAGATAAATAAATTTTAAAAATAAAATAAATGAGTTAAATAACTCTACATTCTAAGACATACATAATTCTTATAGTAAACAAAAGATTTGTACCTCAATATATGGAATCTAAAAAAAAATAAAATGGTTCTGAAGAACCTAGGGGTAGGACAGGAATAAAGATGCAGATGTAGAGAATGGACTTGAGGACACGGGGAGGGGGAAGGGTAAGCTGGGATGAAGTGAGAGAGTGGCATGGACATATATACACTACCAAATGTAAAATAGATAGCTAGTGGGAAGCAGCTCCATAGCACAGGGAGATCAGCTCGGTGCTTTGTGACCACCTAGAGGGGTGGGATAGGGAGGATGGGAGGGAGACGCAAGAGGGAGGAGATATGGGGATATATGTATATGTATAGCTGATTCACTTTGTTATACAGCAGAAACTAACACACCATTGTAAAGCAATTATACTCCAATAAAGATGTTAAAAAAAAAACTTGTACCCCAAACTTCATAGCAAAATCATTAATGATAGTACCAGTTTGCCCTTGAATAGTAATTTATAGTTTCCAAAGCACATTCACATACATTGGCTCATCATGATCTCCGAAAACCATTGAGTGAACTAGGAGGGCAGGGCAGACAATATCTCTACTTACAGTTGAGGAAGCTGAATCATATATGTGTGCTTCATTCAGTAAGAATGTCTTTGGCCACAAGTAAGAAAAACCCAACTCTAACTGGTTTAAACAATACAGAACTAGATTGGCTTGCTTACTTGGAGACCACCTTGCCCAGAGGTGAGGTGGTCTTTGATATAATCTAGCTGCACTGACTCTAATGTTTTTAACTCTTTTGGTTCTGCCCTTCACCAAGTGTTGGCTTCTTCTTCAGCCTCATAGTTAAATGGCTGCTACAGTTCTGGGTTTCACATCTATACCAACAATGCCAGAGGAAAAGACCCTTTCTTTCTGTAGCTTTATCCTGAGAACTAGGGAAGTGTCCTCAGATGTCCTTAGCAAACTTCTCCTCACTTTTTATTGGTGCAAGTTAATTTATATGACCATTCCTGAATCAATTATTGGCAAGGGTCTTGGCATAACCCTTAGATGAATCAAGATACCAGGTGAAAACCTGGGCTCTGTTAGGAAGAAAGAAAAGGGGGAATGATAATGCATACTGGTTGAGCTCCACAACCTTGGGATGAGCAGTCAGGAGTCTAACCAAACTCTTAGATTAAGCCTTGGGGCCAAGAGTACCACTGAGGCTAAGATGGCAGGACTCAGGCCCCTTAACTCCCATGCTTTTCATATAACAACCTCAACTGTTTCAGATTTTCATTAGATTAGGATGCTCCTTTTGGGCATTTATGGGGGCACCCAAGGGGCATTCTTAAGCAAAAAGTTTGAATGTGGGAATTCCACATGCCTTGGTTTTGCAAGATTGCAGTCGGATGGATTGGCAAAAATTTACTTTGAAAGCTACATTCTGACAAATCTCTCATAAGTATTATTATTTCTTTAATAAAATATTTCAAGCCAATAAACAACAAAGCTTTAAAAAATCTTATACCATATTTGCATTGGATTTTTAAAGAAAAAAATTGCAGTAATAGCTGAAACTCTCTGAATATCTTTCCTACATCCCCTTCTCCTTTCTCACTCACCAGAGGGAACCACAGTCCTGAATTTGGTGTCCATTTTCATGTGGATGTTTTAATACTTTTACTACTATGTATAGATCCAAGATATCTAGTATTGTGTTGAATATATATACGTATATGTATATAAAGTTTTATTTATATATATATATAGTACCCCAAACATATTCTTCTGCAATGGTACTTTTTGCTCAACATTGTTCTTGAATTATATCTATATTGATATATGTAGCTTAGTTCACTTATCCTAATTGTTCGAATACACCACAATGCATTATCCACTCTTATGTCGGTGGGTATTTTGTTGGTTTTCACTGTCTTACTATTCCAAACAAAGATATTGTGAATGCTCTAGAAGACATCTCATGGTACAAATGCTGAAGAGTTTGTCTCGCGGTACATATGTTGGAGTGGAATTACTGGATGTGCACATCTTCAACCTTAATAGATATTGTCAGATTGCTGCCGGTCTGATGGCTGTGAATGGAAGTATAATAATTTCTTTTTTCCGTGATATTTCCTATGCATTTGAAACTCTTCGGTTTTTTAAATTTAATCCCATTTTCCATATTGGAAACTTTCTTTCCTTTATAAAGGGAAATTGCAGTGGCTATTATGAATCTCTTCATTTTGATGTATCTTACTTAAGTTAGCCTGTTTTGTCCTTTGAAATGTATTTTATTGCTTACTGGACATAGAGAAATGACAATGAGAGAAAAGAAGTAAACACACATATATGGACACTTGTTTTCTCTCCAAATTGTTATTTGAGATAGGGTAATTTTTTCTTGATAATTTCTTGCTCACTTGACTAAGTGTATAACGTGATTGAAATTTTTGTATTTTATACGGGGAATGGAATATAGCTCCCTTTCTTCTCACTGTAGAAATTCCAATATCAGAAGATTTAAGAATAGCCTTGGTAACCAATTAGTCTGATCAGTATTTGGCAACCCTGTCTGGTAGAATACTTGGACTTGCTCTTGGAGTGTGGTGATGACACTACTGAATGATGTTCCTTTAGCATCTTAAAGCATCACTCTAGTTTTATACAGTGTCTACCTAAGAGATTCAGCTGCACTTGGAGACGCTTACAGCAAGCTCCCTGAAGAAATTCCCTGTGTTTGGGGGACAAAGTAATATCAGTAAATCAAAATTTACCCCCTATTGGCCTAGGAAATACAAAGGCACCACAATAAACACAAATGAGATCATATTTCCATTTTGGTTGAGCACAAGGGGAACATTTAATCCTGAGCAGAATGAGAGAGACAGGAGGGAACAAATGCACACTGATTGAGAATGGACTGTTTTCTCTTGTAGTTTGTTTTGCAAAATCCAGATGGGAAAGGAACAAACACTTATTTCTCTCATTTTGTACACTTACCTTTTAAGCATCTTAGTATGAAAAGAAACACCCAACCTGAAACTGTATTTTCTTTCCTCAAAGAATGCGGTGTAAGTGAGAATGTGTAGGAGAGGGTAGAGGTGCAGTGTGAGCTTTGTGGGCAAAAAGAAATATTCAAGATCAAAGTCATGATAAAAATGACAATCTCTGAATACTACTCAGCCATAAAAAGAGTGAAATAATGCAATTTGCAGCAACATGGATGCAACTAGAGATTATCATACTAAGTGAAGTAAGTCAGAAAGAGAAAGACAAATACCATATGATATCACTTATATGTGGAATCTGAAATATGGCACAAATGAACCAATCTACAAAACAGAAACAGACTCACAGACATAGAGAACAGACTTCTGGTTGACAAGGGGGAGGGGGGTGGGGGAGGGACGGATTGGGAGTTTGGGGTTAGTAGATGCAAACTATTACATATAGAATGGATAAACAACAAGGTCCTACTGTATAGCACAGAGAACTATATCCAATATCCTGAGATAAACCATAATGGAAAGGAACAGAAAAAAGAATGTGTGTGTGTGTATATATATATATATATATATATATATATATATATATATATATATATATATATATATATATAATATATATATATATAATATATATATATATATAATATATATATATATATATATATATACATAAAACTGAGTCACTTTGCTGTACAGCAGAAATTAATACAACATTGTAAATCAACTATACTTCACTTTTAAAAAAAGGATAATTTCTGAGTTTTTTATGTTGATTATAGGTTCCTAGAGGGTTCAGCGACACCGTTTTGTCCTTTTATTTATTGATTAGGCTGTTTAGGAATGTTACAAACTGTTGTCGAGTTTGCCCAATAGCTCCTTTTATGCTTCCTCTAGAGTCTCAAGATGACAGCTAGATTTTTCTGGCACGCACAGTAAAGGTCACCGTTGGTAATGTTCCATTAAAACATGACTCCAGGGCTTCCCAGGTGGCGCAGTGGTTAAGAATCCTCCTGCCACTTCAGGGGACGTGGGTTCCAGCCCTGGTCTGGGAAGATCCCACATGCCGCAAGATCCAACATGCCACGGAGTAACTAAGCCTGTGCGCCACAACTACTGAGCCCGTGCGCCTAGAGCCCATGCTCCGCAACAAGAGAAGCCACTGCAATGAGAAGTCCGCGCAACGCAGCTAGAGAATGCCCGCGTGCAGCAACGAAGACCCAGTGCTGCCAAAAAGAAAAAAAAGAAAAAAGAAAAAAAAAAAAAGTCGGGGTCTTCACATGACCTTTGCGGAGAAAAAAAACATGACTACAAAACTTTTAATACATAACAGGTAATAAGGAAGTATTTAGGAGTTCCTTCTAATTCATACCTTTTATTATTAAAGCTTAGCAAGACCTGAAAAAATTTTGGTTTTAGATATTCTCCTATATTATTTTTGAAAAGTAAAACTTCCCCTACTCCTCTTGAATTATAATAATAGTTTGTTAATCAAGCAGGTCCTTGAAACACAATACTTTCTTCTCTTGAATATTAGTGCTCCCCCTTTGATGTCTAAAATTGCCCTAGTTCACAGCCAGCCCTTCTAGCTGTCAAGTTCTCGGCCCTCCATTCTAACACTGGCCTCTCAGCATTTACCTTCTGATAGACACATTTAAACTTCAGCCTCCACACCAGCCACTGTCATTACCATCTCAAATATCATAAACCTCAATGCTCCTTGAGTGACACTTCCACCTCACTCTCTTCTGGCTACTTCCAGCTGACGGATTAGTGACCTTAACCTGGGAGAGTCAGTGTGTTCAGGGTGAGAAGTGTACCTTAGGCACATGATTCATTTTCTAATGTAATGACTTCATTTCTATTATCCCAGAGGAATGCAGCAGGCGTATTGACATTTTGTCTACTGGCACCACAGAAAACAGTGTGTTGTTGAACTAACACGCCCTGGCTGGATTCTGATAGGGCCCTGAGAAATTTATTAGGTAGTCAGAGCGACTAATAAGATCTTTGTAGACTTTAACCCAAATACACAGCACCCTTATAACACAGGTTGGTTTTAACTAGGGAAAAGTTAAACTAGGGCTTAAAAAGTTTAACCAGGGCTTAGTGATTTTTTTCCCCCTTAATCTGAACTTCAGCGGCTAAGGGTCAACCACGTAGCAGTCTGGCTTTCCTGGAACAAGTTTGTAATCTTACTTAAATTTGGTTGATGAGTTATGCAAGAAGCCAAATCTTTGAGAGCTCTCATGTATTCTGCACAGACATATCAGGAATTTCCACAATCAGGGGCCCCCCAAAGGAGGAAATGTCCTGGGGTGTATAAAAGCTTGAGAGATGAAGTGTGAGAAATTTCTCTCTTGCCACCTGATCCCAGTTGGAAATTCACTGGCTAACTGTGTCACTGACAGAACAAAACAGAGGATAATAGCCTCTGGCTGAAGATTTTATAATCGAAGCTGAGACAGAGTGGGCCATGTACATGTTTAGAACAGTGACTGCATTGTGAATTACAACAGAGGTCCCACTTATCAGTCACACAAACGTTTAAGACCACAGAAAGGCATCTGATTTGAGACAGGGATGACAAAATGGATCTTTTGGTTTTCCCCACTTTGCCCTGAATACAAAAGGACTGATGATGGCTTTGTTCTGGGATGAAGTCTTACATTCCTTTTGGGACCTACCCAATCATTAATAGAGAAAGAAAATTCCTGTCTGGAATCACTCCTACCATTTTCTAAAAGAAGTAACCTTTAGTCCTCATCACCCAATGGGGAAAGAAAGCAATATAAATGATGTCACGCCAGATATTTTGCTTTGCTGGCTAATCACTTTTCCTCATTTATCTTTTGTGACTGCCTCAACGTTAAACAATTGTAGTAAACAGTATTAAGAAACAGGGCTCTAATTTGACAATATATGTCAACATTTAAAGTGTCTCTGCCCTTTGAATCAGGGATTACACTTTGAAGAATTTAATAGCTAAACAGACAGATGTGTCCAAAGAGTGAAAACGACATAAAAGTTCATTGACAGGGAATTGATTAAATAAATTACTGTACATTTACACAAGAAAATGAAGTGTAAGTTGAAAGTCTAGTTCCAGTCCTTGTCACGAACCCTGGAACTCTGAAGTTTTTATAGTCTTTCATTGATCTAATGCTTAATTAGTTGCTATCCTCATATAAGGAGGTTACAAATAATAGACAGTGAGGGATTGAAGAGTTGGGTGCTTTTCCTTTGGCTCTTATTGGTAGTAAACAAACATTAACAACTCTGATGGGAGAAGGAAGTAAGGAATCTTGACTAATTCTGGACCTTCTCTAAACAGCTCAATGGTCATCTCAGCCTGTCTTCTAGATTTATAGGATGTACCAATGCCTCTTGGGTATACAATATTTATCAGGTCAAGAAGAGTCCCACACCCATTCCTCTAATGGCTAGAGGTTTATAACCATTTAATCACAATACATAAAAATGGTTAAAGTGAACATTTTCATCTCTTATTTATGAGTCCTTTAGCCACAAAGTCTAAAAAACTCTTGGATAACAGATAGAAGAATACCATTTAATCCCACTGTTGACATGCTGAAAAGAGAAAATCAACCATTATGTTAGAAATAAGTCTCTGGTGGCAGGTGGCATGGTAATTGTAAAATTTTGTGGCACAAAGTTCTAATTGTACAATGGAGTCAACCAGTGCTGGGGAAAAACAGCAGAAAAGCTTTTTAAACATACCTTTCTTTTATAATTTCTTGACGTATTATGAACTTAATTGCCTTCCTCATATATTGTGAGCAACTTGAGTTCAAGGTTGTCTGTCATTTTTGTATCCTCAGTACCAGGCACAGCACCTGATACATAATGGGTACTTTATAGTCTTCAAATTGAATTAAAAAACAAAAGTCTGAAAAAAATTAAGAGAGTAGTTCTTAAAATTTTCTGATTAATGCTAGAGATCCTTTCCCCAGAAAAGTTGCACTTATCCATGTACACAAAAATTTCAACATAATTTCAGGGCAGTCATGGACATCTGTTCTCTTCCTCCTTTCATTGATCTTCTAGGGAACCAGGGCTTCTACATTAAGAAATTCCAAGGTTTAGAACATAATTACAGAGAGAAGTGGAGGAATCTTTAGAAACATTCTCCACTCCTTAATTTTTCTTTTATAAAATGCATGTTTCTTCCATCTACTTCACACAGAAACTTTTTCAGCATACTAAGGAAAAGAGCCTCTTCTTGTGGAAGGTGTAAAAAGAATCAATGTAGTTTTAGATTCATTTATAAATTAGATATTCTGCAGTCGAAAAATGTATCCTTATAGCAAAAAGTAATCTCAAAGAAGGTATGTTTACTTAACAAACATTTATGGTCTATTCCCTAAGAGTCAAGTACTGTGGAGGACAGGGGATAGAAATAATGACCCAAAGAGATGGCAATGTGGTGGAATGCATGCATAATAAACTGGATATTTGAGTTAGATTTTTGCCTCTGTGTATGTGTGATGAAGATAGCAGTGGGTGGAATGGACAGAGAGCAACTGCAAATTCTCCAAAAGGGAGAAAAAGAACCTTATTCATTCTGTGAGAGCTTTTGGCTTTCTTATGGTCAAATACGGCTCTTAACCTCCCATTCTCAGTTACCAGATTACCCACCAGAAAACTGATAATAATGTCTGGATAAACAGTGGCTGGTCATGAATGAGGAATAAGGCAATGCTTAAACTACATCCCTATAGTATAAAGGAGCTGCAATCATCTAAATGCCATTTCTAAGATCCAGCATTGTAAACATTTCTTTCACCTGAGTGATGTTTTTCTGATGATTATTTGTTGCATCTTAAACTTTGGAGGAGACCTCAAAGCTGATCTGGTACGAACATCTACTCAAAGGAGGAATTCCCTCTTTAACACTCCTGGCGGCCACAGGCTTTGTTTGAACACTCATTAATAGCAGCGGAATGTATTTGTAATCAACAATAATTATTAGAAACTGCTTCCTCATACTGAGCTAAAGTCTCCTTATATTTTCCAACCATTTCTCTAAAGCTTTGGCGCTTGAAACAGTGAAGAATAACTCTATTCTCTCTTCCATATTCTTCAAGTATTTGAAAACAGTTATCATTTGTATGTCTGAATTCATCTCCAGATTGAATTTCCCTAATTCTTTTATGTATTGCTCTTGAGAATTATTTTCAAATCACCCTCCTTTTCCTACTCTTCCAAACATGGTAATACTTGGCCAAAGTCTGCTTAAAATGCAACACCTCAATTAGAACACGATATTGTAGCCGTGACTGATCTTAACACATCGGAGTCCAGTGGGACTTTTCTTTTGATCTGGACACATTCTTCCATCAACACACTGTTACAAGGCTTCAGTTCTCGCCTCCTGTCCCCTCCCAAGGTGTGCAGTACTGTGAGCTTATACTAGAACTTGCTCAAATAAAAATTTCAGGTTTTTTTTTCTTGAGTATACCACTATCAAGTCAGGTTTCCCCTCCTATCACCTTGGCAATGGAATGGGTCCAATTTCACCTTAAATTTGTCTCAGCACTGAAATAGTTTCAAATGTCATTGTATGTAATCATTCCAGCTCTGTTATCTGTAAATTTGATAATATCTTCTATAGGCTGCTTTGTGTCTTCATCCAAAGGACTGGAAATTTCCCTCAGTGCAATGTGAATCATTATTCAGCTCGTTCAGGTTGTTTCAATAGCTGGAAATCCAGCTGGCTAACGATTATCCTGTCATATCCTTCATCTTAGCCTTAAAGACATCCATCAAGGTGTCAAGTGTCTTGTTGGATTCAGTGAACACCATACCTTTAAAACATTCTAAGCCATACAGTGTCTCTGACAACAAATGCTAGTGACATTTTATCATGGCAGTAAAATTTTAGGTGAGCCCCCAAGCTCTATGAAATAAGCAGCTGGAATGGGTTTCAGCTCATATGGGCAGAAACAAGAGAGCCTGGGTCATATTCACCTCTTCCTTTGTACATACATAGTGGACCAGATGCACTGGACCTATATTTTATCAGGAAAGGAAACTACAAGGTAAATGCAGTGAAATAAAAACTCAAGAATCATTCACTGGAGAGGCATGTTTGAAGGGTTGTTGTGTTCATTACCCCAATTTTTCAAAAAATTTTTTAACAAGTATCCATTTATCTAGCATTATTGTGGGTATGTTGGAAAAGCCTACCTTAACCTAGTATTTAGATTTTATAACCTTTACCCTTTGCCTTGATACAGTTGGTACTAGATAATCACTTAGGTGGATTTGTTTCTAGTGGAAATTTCTCCATTAAAAATAAACTGAAAAAGTAAACTTTGGACATCGACTGCTTTTCAAAGAAAATGAAAGCATGTATGTCTTTTTTGCTTTTATTCTCATCAAATGTTCATAAGAGAAGGCATATTCAATTTTGAAGGGCTATCCAGTTTCAGATGAGAGACATAACTGTAATAATGTTGTGTTGAGGGAAGAAAGAAACCTTGGTCATTGCATCTAGTCAGATAGGATAGGGTTTCTCTTTTAACACTCTTTGGGGATCAGCTAACTATGCCGAAACCCAATTCGGGGGATTAGTATTTTAATTAAATTTTCTCCAAGCATGAAAAATTCTTCTTTTAAATGACAGAAAAGGAAAAAATTAAAAATGGTCATAAACAAACCAGCAGATTCACTGGGGAGACAGGATCACTACACACCTTAATTCCTACACAAAGGCTAAAGGCAAAATGGTAAAGTAGAAAGTTAAGTCATTCCCTACTAATTAAGGTAAATTCCCTACAAGTAAAAAATCATGGTATCAAAAACTTTTAAGAGCTGTTTTCTGCTATTTTTTTGATTTTGGTCTCTTACACAATGCTGTTTGTCAGGTGTAAAGAGCTACACTTCATCATAGTAGTTTAGAAAGGCAAGATTTTGGTGTAAATACTCTTCAAGAGAATTTTTAGTTCTTTACCTAGGTAACACGCAACATTTGTACTAGAGGAAAAAAAATCTATATTAGGTGGCATTACATTAGGACTTTTCTTTCTCTTCTCTGTAGCATCTTAAAATTAAACCTTTAGGAACCAAGCCTACCACACCTAAGATGTTTAAGAATTTGCCCTCAGTGAAATGACTGCCCTAAAACCTGAAACAGGCCCAAATCTCCTGGATCAATAACCAAGGAGACTTTATTATATGTGTGTCAGTCCATAAATCTAAAGTGTAGGTTGGTGAATTACAATTTTTATAGTTTTCCACCATTCAGAATACTCACCGACACTCTATGTTCTGATCTAGGAAAAAAAGCAGCAGATGGATGGCCACATTCAAAAAGGCTTTAAAAAATAGGTCCTTAGTTTTGAATTATGTTAGAGAATATTTCTTAATGAGTATTTGATTTATTGCTGTTCTTTGGTAGATTTTATTTAAAAAAATTTTTTTTACTTTTTTATTGAAGTATAGTTGATTTACAATGTTGTGTTAATTTCTGCTGTATAGCAAAGTGATTCAGTTATACATATATATACATTCTTTAATATTCTTTTCCATTATGGTTTATCATAGGATATTGAATATGTTCTCTGTGTTATACAGTAGGACTTTGTTGTTTATCCATTCTATATATAAAAGCTTACATCTGCTAACCCCAACTTCTCACTCCACCCCTCCCCCAACCCCTCCCCCTTGGCAACCACCAGTCTGTTCTCTATGTCCGTGATTCTGTTTCTGTTTCATAGGTTCATTTGTGTCATATTTTAGATTCCACCTATAAGTTATATCATGTGGTATTTGTCTTTGTCTTTCTGACTTACTTCACTTACTATGATAATCTCTAGTTGCATCCATGTTGCTGCAAATGGCATTATTTCGTTCGTTTTTATGGCTGAGTAGTATTCCATTGTATATATGTACTACATCTTCTTTATCCGTTCATCTGTCGATGGACATTATGTTCTTTGGTAGATTCTAAATACTGGATGTGAACCCTAAATAAAAAGAACACCACAGCACTTTTGTTTTCTTATGCATTTCAGTTTTAACATTAAAGTATGAAAGAAATGTGAGTTCATTCTCATGGATAATAATGTAATTTTATTGTGTGCAGCCTTTTTCACACCAAGTATTAGTTTTTCTATGTGAAATAAGTTAAGATTTAAAATGATAAAGTTATTGTTAAGGAGACGCATTGGACGATAGAAAAAGCTGAAGAGAGTTTTTGCCTGAAACTGGAAGACAGAACAGTCTGGAAAAAAACAAATATGAGAAGAGTATCATACATTGCTCAGACCAACCCCCTTCCCCCCAAAAAAACCAGCTTCACAGACCTGAGGTGGTGATACTGAACAAATGTCGGGGAGAGAGGGCCAGGCAATTGTCTCAGAAGGGAGGGTGGGATTTCCTGTGATGTTAAGGGTATTTGCTTGACAATAATAATCTGAATTTTCTTCTGTGTCTCTACAGCTCTTGATTTTTCCTGCTGTCTACAGTTTGACTATACAGCATAATATTTTTTTTTTATTTAGCACAAAGTCCATTTGGACTAGAGAATGGAAAGGTTCTAATTTTGTTCCTGGCCAGCAAAGTCATACCTCAGGTAAACACTGGACAACAATTAGAAGTCCTGTGAAGAATGCATACATTCAAAGTTACTTTTTTTTAATTAAAAAAAAAAAATTATCCTGTTTTGGTTTCTTCATTGAGTAGACTCCTAGAGGAAAAATAAGTATGTGAGTTTCCTGGTCTGCTGCAGAATTGGAATTTAGGCCTACAGTAAAGAGAATTAAAGTGATCCAAAGGTTCACTTACAATCACCAGACAAAATAAGCCATGGAAGAGCCTCCTCGCCATGGCTGAGCGGCAGCACACATAACACTTGGGGCAGCCGTCCTCAGACACTTCTGTGCAGACCCCACTCCTCTCCTGGAGTTTCTGGACTCTTCATGTTCTACATCAGCTTCAGCTCTCTTCCTGTGGCACTCGAGGTAGACCTTGTGACATGTCCACCTGCCACTTCGGGTGAGGGGTACAGTAAAGGAGGCAAAGTCCCTACCACTTATTAGAAACATGAGAAGAGAAAAATGTTCTTGGACTTGCTTTAGTGTTCTAATTGGCAAATATGCAGAAAGCCTGACACTCTTGTATGCTGAAGTGGAAATGAACCTCTAATCTAAGATCCAAAATTCTCTAATACAAGATATTAAAACCTGCAATATGCATTAGGTAATTTCAGCTAAAACTCATAATTTTCTGGTGTTCTCTGACTGGACGTTAGACAGAAAAGACTAAACCAATTGGAGTAACATTATTCAAGTGTGGCAGAAAGTTGGAAATCAGGAGGCCTGAAATACAAAGATAAATGCATTACTGAGGCATATTCCCCTGGCCCTGAGGTACGCAGGCAAAGAGGTCAGTCACACTTTACTGGGAGACAGAGTCAAAGTGGATGCAAGGCTCCGAGACAATATTTAACAGAGGAACGTGGTGATTCATTTATCAGTTCAGAAATCCCAAGTACAAAACTTCAAGATATAAGAAGGATCAAAGTATATAATGTATATGATTCAATTTAAAAATTCTTAGATAATAGTAATCTAGATTACAACAGTAAAAAAATCAAATTACATTCATATGAAACTTTTATAAAATGAAATCAAATCCATTTTTATGAAATTCTATAGTACAATTATTTTCTAATGGGTCTTTTCTTAGGTCACAGTATTTATAATTCCATTTACATCTGTATAATTTTTCAAATCAAAAAACAAAAGGAAGTCAATAGAAATCTACATTTTCATTTGCAAAACTCCCTTCAGTTTCCAGGCCAGTAATACAAGATGATGTCAGCTTGTCCTCCAGACATGGACTGCTCCCAAAGATCCCCAGTTTACGGAGCATGCAGGCCTCTACTCATTAGGAACGCTTTTTGGTTTGGCTCACGTTTCAAGAAATTCTGGAGCATGTCCATGCCGTCCATAGATCCCCCAGGTTTCAGGATTAGGTTTCTGTATTTCATTCCAACCTGATAAAATAAAACATGCCTAATAATTCATGGTTATAGCAATTTCCCAAATCTCTAGATACGAAAGAGAAGAGAAAAAGGGACTTCAGCTTTGTCTGGATGTTCCCCCTCACCTAGACTGCAGCTCTGTTATTTATTTACTTTGGTAGCTAAGAGATCTGGAGCTTAGACCTTGGTCTTCCACACTTCCCTTTATTGCTGTCTTGTCTCCTTAGACTCTTAGCAGCATGCTGACTATGTGAGCAAACAGACAAACAAAAAATAGCCAAATGGAAGATAGAACAGGCTCTTATTTGCCACCCCATCCCAAATGCGATTTCAAAAGGGTCAGTAAAGCAAGTGTTCAATTAGGCTACAAACAGGGGTTCAGTATACCTGGAAACAGTAGCCCAGCTACTGTCAAAATGGCTTCTGCTATATTTTTATGAGGGGCTCATTAAAAAAAACCTTTTTCCTTATGGATGGGGGTAAGGCAACAGCACATGTCCCATGGTGTAGGGTAGGACATTTCTGTGGGCCCAGCATGGGGAAGGAGGACCTTTGTAAAGTTTTCTTTGGGGACAAGGTCTGGAATTTTAAAACACATCATAGTTCCTCTGCCTTTATTTACACACATACATGAGCAGATAAAGCAAAAGAAAACAACTGTAATTCAGTATCAGCGTTATTCAATATTTTCACCGTCCTTTTAGGAAAGAAAGGCAAGACAATTCAGTGAAGCCTAATTCTAAATCTACGCATAAAATAGTTCACAGAGTAACACTCAAATTTATATCCATTATATCATTTGAACAATCGCTAATAGTCTCTCCAAGTACATAAATAGCTTGAGAATTTCTGGAGACAAAAGTAATCTCATTTTTGATTTATGACAATGATTCTGCTTGGTACAACCATCAGAGATAAGTCTAGTCAAACTGTTAAGGAAAATAAAATGTTGATGAATGAAATCCAGCAGGTTAGATACAAACCTACTTAATGTTTTACAAGGGTTGTAAAATCAAAACTTTCCGGGTTATCGTTTAGTTATAAACAGAAATAATCTTCAACTTATTAATGATCTACAGGCGAAGAGCTAACTTCACAGATGGGCCTTCATCAGGAGTAAGCAATTAGTCAAAGTTACTTCCTATAAACTCTAGAGAGCACTGTCCAGTAGAAATATAATGTGGTCCATATATATCTTTAAATGTTCTAGTAATTGCATTAAAAAAGGGAGGAAAATAGGTAAAAGTAATTTTAATGAAATATTTTATTTAAACCAGTATATCTATAATGTTATCATTTCAACATGTATCAATATAGACTGCTATTGAGATTTATTTTTGTGGTATGTCTTCAAAATCTAGTGTGTTTTTTACATTTACAGCACATCTCAATTCAATTCTTCAGAAGCACTGGCCACATTTCAATGGCTCAGTAGCTACATGAGGCCCTTATACAGGTCTGGGGCCTAGCGAGTAGCAATCCTGTTGCCTTATTTACAAGCTTTGAGTAAATTTTCTTAAAAAGTACGGGCCTGTAATCACTGATATTGGACTTCCTGAAAACCCTGGTAATGACAGTTTAGAGCTAGATCTAATTTTGTTTAGGAAAAAAAAAAAGATATGTCATTTCTTGCTTGGTCTGCATCAATTAATTACTGTTAGAGTAGTGATATAGAACCTAAAATATGAGTGATGGCTATTCTCATCATAGACTTTATTATTCTAAGAAGTAGCAGATCAGAGCTCTTGAGCCCAACACAGCTTATCCCGCTTCCCTTTCTTTCATTGCCCAATGTGTCTAAATTTGACCAGTGTTAGATTAGTGGGTGGGGTAAGGAAGGGCAGTTATCTCTGGACAAAGCAGTATAGGAAGAACTTAGAAAATGTGAATTAAATTGACCTGAATGATAAAAATATTTTAAACCACTTATTACGGAAAAATTAATAGTAGAGAGAACAGTATAGTGAACCCTCTTGTACCTATCATGCAGCCTCAATTATTAATATTTACCTGCAGAAATTCTTAATGCTCAAGATCTGAGAGTCTTTTATTTATTAAAAAGACATACTTCATTGCACAAATATTATAGGAACAGTAATGAAAATTTAAATAAAGTAAAAAAAAATTATCACCAAAATGTGGACATCTGCCAGAATATTCTCATTTTGTACAGAGAACTGTAAATGTTGGTAGTAAAGAAAAGCAAGCGTTAGAGGAGCTGCATGGTGCAGTGAAGAGCCAGCTCATGCCTCCTCTGCCGTAAAATCACTGTGGAGCAGGGCACCGTTTGGTCTCACAATATGTGGCTCAAGGCAGTGCAAGTCCTCCCGTTTATAGCTCCAAACAAGTTGATTCAATTTCCTGAATTACAGAGCAATCGTCTTTTAATAGTTTCATTTCCTTTGCAATGAAGTTTGGAGGAGAGTTTAAGAGTCATTTTGGTAATCAGATCTTGCTTTTCTTTAAAAAAAAAAAAAAAGTTAAGCAAATTTGTGTGTTAGGAAGGTACCGGCTTCTCTGGGCGAGAGAACACTGTTTGGGAGACATATGCCACAGGTGGAAGGAGTCTTTGCTGTGACTTGTTCTACTCTGTTTATATAATTAAGGAACTGTAACGCTGAGCAAAGCAGGAAGAGAAGCTCTAAGGCAACCACTAAAAGTTTTCATGCTAAAAAAATCGTTCAGGGGGATCTGCATAGCGCAGGAGCTCCTCTTAGTTCAGGGAAGGAAAATCAGCAGCAGTCACCTCTGCGGTTTTTACTCCTGGAAGGTTAACATGTATCTTTTGGCAACTGTGCAAGTCCTCTCTAACACTGATGTTTTCTTTCCTTCTTTTCTTTTTCTTTATCTATTTATTTTTAAAATTTTATTTATTTTTGGCTGTGTTGGGTCTTTGTTGCTGCGCGCCGGCTTTTTCTAGTTGTGGTGAGTGGAGGCTACTCTTCGTTGTGGTGTGCGGGCTTCTCCTTGCGGTGGCTTCTCTTGTTTCGGAGCACGGGCTCTAGGTGTGTGGGCTTCAGTAGTTGTGGCATGTGGACTCAGTAGTTGTGGCTCACGGGCTCTAGAGCGCAGGTTCAGTAGTTGTGGTGCACAGGCTTAGTTGCTCTGCGACATGTGGGATCTTCCTGGATCAGGGCTCGAACCTGTGTCTCCTGCATTGGCAGGAGGATTCTTAACCACTGTGCCACCAGGGAAGTCCCTCTTTTTCTTTTTTTAAAAATGTTCAGATGATTGATTGATTGATTGATTGCCAGGCCATGCAGCAATGTGGGGTCTTAGTTCCCTGACCAGGGATTGAACCTGTGCCCCCTGCAGTGGAAGCGTGGAGTCCTAACCACTGGACTGCCAGGAAATTCCCCAACACTGATGTTTTCTAAAGCAGGATCAGGAGTTTTGGAGTCAGGCCCAGGTTTGAATCTCAGCTTCATCCTCACCTATGTGGCCTTGGGCCTTGGTTTCCTTACCTGTAAAGTGGGAATATGCCTATCTCCCTCAGTGTATAAGGAATTAGAGGAGATGATTTTAGTACCTTGCCTGCTCCCTAGAATCATTCCTGCCATATGGTGGTATTCAATAAACCTAAGTAGTCATCCATCCCTCCTTTCATTTCCCTTCTCCTCACACCGCCCCTAAGTTCAGTCACTTATACACAGTCAGGGAAACAAATGCATTCCTGTTTTCAGCATTTCCTTAAAATTAGTTCTGTCTCCTAACAAAGCTAGAAAAAAGCACAAGAGATTTCATCTCCACTATTAATATAAAATAGAATATATAGTTCAGTAGGAATACTAAGAAGAGACAAGGCACTCATTTTATGCAAGAATCTATGCCCTTTATTTGAGGTCATATTTTAAGAGCAATCATAATTATCTGAATGAAGGACACCCATCATCTACCAACAATGAGAACACATAAATTGGGAAACAGATTGGGTCTCCTGCCATCTCTGGCTTCTCTGAAGGAGCACATGCAAGCTCCACAGCCTTCCAACCCTCCCTTCTTTCTCCTTCCTCTTGTGACAGACAGGGAGTGGAGCCAGGTATCTCCTTCCTACACTGAGTAACAAGCAACAGGGCAGAAAGCATCCGCCCAAGGACAGGTGATGACGATCAGGCACCTCCCAGCCTCACCAGCTCGCTTTTAAAGTGGACTTTGAAACCTTTCCTTCCACAACTCATCTGTAAACTCCTTTCCAACAGCACATACTTTGTTTTTTATGAGTGAGGGTGGGGAGGTTGAGGGCAGAAAAAGAATACCTTTGACAACATACAGGAAGGAGGGAGAGAGTGAAAGATTGGTGGTGATGGAAACAAAGAATGGTGGTAGGAATCTTCCCTTGAGTGAAAGAGGTCTTCTGGAAACCTTAAGCGAAGTTTCAATTTGTGAGGATGGAAGAATAAATAATTATGGGGAGGGAGGAGATCTGGACAAAAAAGGCACCCTGGGAAGTCGTGTGTAGTAGGGGGACAGACAAGTGGAAGCAGTTGGAGCAACTACCAGTTGGGCCCAATAATAGTTAAATGTTCTGAAGCAGAGGATGAACACCAAGATGAACAAAACAGTTCCTATTACAAGAGCCTTATGATCTAGCAGGTGAGATAAAGAAATAGACAGTTAACAAGGCAGATTATTAGAGTTCTAAGAGAAACACAAAGAAGGGCTGTAGGAACACAAAAAGGAAGAAAAACTGCTTCCAGCTGGTTGGGATTCAAGGCTTAGAAGGTCTGGCATTGTAAATATTCAAAAAGTAGGTTGGAAATCAATCCCATTTCCTTCCTTTGTCCCTTAAATCAGGCAAAATTTAATGCTGTTAGAAAAGGTTGAAGTGTAAGAAAAATCAGCTTTGGGGTGGTAGACCGGGAAGCTGAAGCAGAATTTAATCCATTTGTAAGGACCGTCAGGAGAGGAATTTCATATTCTCTCTTAGCAACATATTATAGCAGGAATTGGTCCTAGGATTCTGTTTGAAGAGTCCTGGAATACTTAGCTTTATAAAACACTTTCTTTTTTTTTTTTTTTTTTTTAATTTTATTTATTTATTTATTTATGTCTGCGTCGGGTCTTTGTTGCTGCGTGCGGGCTTTCTCTATTTGCGGCGAGCAGGGGCTACCCTTTGTGGTGCGTGGGCTTCTCATTGCGGTGGCTTCTCTTGTTGCGGAGCACGGGCTCCAACACACGGGCTTAGTAGCTGTGGCACGCGGGCTCAGTAGTTGTGGCTCCTGGGCTCTAGAGCGCAGGCCCAGTAGTTGGGGCACACGGGCTTAGTTGCTCCGCGGCATGTGGGATTTTCCCGGACCAGGGCTCGAACCCGTGTCCCCTGCACTGGCAGGCGGATTCTTAACCACTGCGCCACCAGGGAAGTCCCTATAAAACACTTTCTGTCAGGTAATTCTTTTCCTTATTTAACCAAGATTCTTCCTATGTTTCTGTGTCTGTTATTGAATGTAAGATCTAGCTCCTTCCATATCGCATTGTGGATAGTTACACTTAACTGTCTTGACTTTCTCAGTATTCCTTTCTGCGTGTGATACTTGCTTGTATTTCTTCTTCACTGATGGAAAAAAAAACAAAGCTTAGCAATTACTCTAAATGCAGAAGAGGAGGAACATTATTCTAGCTTAACAATATAATTGCCTTTGAATCCACAGTGTCTATTACCTTTTAGGAAAATTTCCCACAATGAAGTTGCCTTATAAAAAGAAATGGCCTGGGCTTCCCTACTGGCAGAGTGGTTAAGAATCCGCCTGCCAGTGCAGGGGACATGGGTTCGAGCCCTGGTCCGGGAAGATCCCACATGCTGCAGAGCAACTAAGCCCGTGAGCCACAACTACTGAGCCTGCGCTCTAGAGCCCACAAGCCACAACCACTGAAGCCCGTGCGCCACAACTACTGAAGCCTGAGCTCCTAGAGCCCATGCTCCACAAGAGAAGCCACCACAATGAGAAGCCTGCACACCGCAACGAAGTGTAGCCCCCGATTGCTGCAACTAGAGAAAGCCCGCCTGCAGCAACGAAGACCCAACGCAGACAAAATTAATTAATTAATTAATTAATTTAAAAAAAAAGAGAAAAAAAGAAATGGCCCTAGTTAAAATGCCCTCATTCTTTCAACACTACGATTAGCTGCTAGATTTTGAAACTACATTTGGCAACCTTAAAGTGCTCCTGAAAGAGCTAGAGTTTGCTGGAAAAGTGTTACTCCCAAGCAGCTCCCTTCCATAGTTATTTAAGAGATGAGTTGGAAAAGTAAAATGTATGTCTGTTGAGACAACTTCTCCATGTTTACTAGAAAAGAAGGCTTTAGGTAATATTTAACAAACTAATTAAACAGTCAAGATGTTACACCTATTTACTATGAAGAACATAGAAAATTATAGATAAAACCAGAGGTAGCGAACTTTTAGGCTATTACAGGTAAGTGGCCAGTTCTAACACTTTGACAGAGGCCATCGAAACAATAAAAACGATTGTACTGTAAAATATTCTATTGCTAACATTTGATATTCAGAAGGCTGCAGGTTTGTATTTGACCCGTCCCATTACTGTTTCCCCAGTGAGTAGCACACTTTCTACAGTTCTGCTTGTTAAGATCTGAAATGGTTCTCAACCAGACCCTGGGCTTTGCAGGATGGTAAGAGGTTACAGAAGGAGGGCCTGGAGGTGTTCTTTTGTCGATACTAATGACCATGAACAATAATGTCAACAATACATGATCTTTCAGCCCCCGGCCTCTCCAGAGCTGGGGACGAAGAAGAGCAGGCACTGACTCCTTGAAGGGGCATCCTGCTATCTTCTCAAAATGCTCCAAATATACACTAGGGAGTGTGAGGGGCCTTGAGACAACAAAGTCTGCATGATATATTGTGACTGCTCTGATTCCCATGACTTCAGATCAAATTCAGTATTTCTTTATACCACAAAAATTCTTTCCCTTCATCACAACATAGTTGTAATAATGACTGAAGTTTTTTGTAGAACAGGATTGTTATTCCAAAGTGTTAATTTTAAATAAATGGATATTTGAATTGTGTAAATTGGGTGTTATTTTAGAGCAAACATTTGTAAAAATAAAAAATTAAAACAAAACCAAACAAGCAGTACACTGTAGGAGGGAATAGAATGGCTATTTAAAAAGCTGTTCCTGGGCTTCCCTGGTGGCGCAGTGGTTAAGAATCCACCTGCCATGCAGGAGACACGGGTTCAAGCCCTGGTCCAGGAAGATCCCACATGCCGCGGAGCAACTAAGCTTGTGTACCACAACTACTGAGCCTGCGCTCTAGAGCCCGCGAGCCACAACTACTGAAGCCCATAAGCCTAGAGCCCGTGCTCCGCAACAAGAGAAGTCACCGCAATGAGAAGCCTGCACACCACAACGAAGAGTAGCCCCCGCTCACCGCAACTAGAGGAAGCCCGCGCACAGCAATGAAGACCCAACGCAGCCAAAAATAAATAAAAAAATAAAAAATAAAAAGCTATTCCTGTAACTGCCACAGCAGTGAAGAGCGTGAGGGTGGGTGCAATGGGATTCTCCTTGGCCACTGGAGCCAGACTCACTATCGCTGTGACAGCAGGGGAGCAAGAAATGACATGATAGTCCAGAGTATTTAATAGGAAGGAAAAAAGAAGGGATTAAAGCCAGCTTCCTGGCATAAGATGAGTAATAATACATAGTACAGCTGAATTCAGAATTTTAGTAAAACTGAAAACTGTTTTTAACATCACAAGGCAACAACTCCAAGTTGTAGGGAATCTTGCTTTCTCCACATTCTACCCAGCCCTTTTGTCTGAATTAAGAGTAGCCTGGCTGCCTGCCAAGCTGTGAAGCCTGAGAAAACAGGAGGTACATAGAAGCATAATGGCAGGGATCGCTCCTGCTGGACCTGCAAGTTCCTTGGGATCCACTGGGATCAGTACTTTGGCTGTTACCTTGACAGCCGGAAGAGGAGAGGAGACAGTGGAGGCTCCTGGGGATGTGGTCATGTGAGCGGACCAGGGGCGGTGAAAGAGGTGCTGTAGCAATTATGCCAGGAAGCCTCGCCAACTACTAAGAGTGAGTGGAGGTCATAATTGTACCTCTGCATATCTGGACCTTGTGTCTCTCTAAACATTGTTTTCTGATTTCTACAATAATTCATGCTCTATGTAAAAATATGAAAAAGCTCCATAAAAAGTACAGAAAAATATTTAATACTCAGAAAGTTACCACTCAAAGATAACAACTGACAACATTTTGATGTACTTTTTTTCTGAATGTATATTTTAAAATCAAAATTTGCGTTCTATGGTGTAAAATATTTTATAACCTGATTTTTTTCATTTTGTATAATAGTTATATTAAACATTCCAGACACAAGAAAAAGCTTATTGAAACCCTTACCCCATGCCCAAGTTCACTCTTCTGTTCAGAGAATGGAAAGATCACTTCTGATTTCGATGATCTGGAAGATTTCATTTGAATAGGGCCTTTATGAATGGTACGATTTTGGACAGGCATAGACAAGGAAGGCATACGTTTTAGGTGGAAGAAGTACAATGAATAAATTTGTGAAGGAGGAAAGACGCACGGGAACATACAAATTTGGCTGACACACTGGGAGTTCTGGGAAGTGCAGAGGGATTTGTTTGCAAAGCTAAGGGCTGTGACAAAGAGAGGAATACCAAGAAGCAGAAAGTAAAACAAAAGGTAGATGAGGGCCTTTGGGAGTTGGCTATTGGATCATCAGTGGTAGGTAACTCTGGAGGGAGGGTAACTTTCCAGTTCAGTTGGTGGAGGCAAAAGCCAGGAAACAGAGGTTTGCAGAAACTGTTTCTTACACCAAGAGAGTAGGCTGTAAAAGGAAGAACAACTGAGTAGTAGCACTGAGATTATCAGAGTCAGTGGTAAGTTTTTTTCCTGAGATGGCAAACCAGTAAGTCTTAGAATTATAGACATGTCTCCTGAGATAGGAGGAAAGAAGATAAATATTGAAGTACAGAAAGAGAAAGAAAGATGAAGGTACTCACTTTCAATAATCTTAATGTTCTTAGTACAGAGGAGAGAGCATCTGCTGAGAGAGAGAGAGAGGGTGGGGACCCCAATAAGGTAAGTAGAGCAGGACTGTGGAGTCACACTGGGGGTCCAATGCAGGTTCGACAGCGTGACTCTGCAGTGGGGCATTAAGTGGAGCCGCACGATCTTCCCCAGAAGACTGAATCCCAAGGTCACCATCTCTAAACGAGACGGTAGAGGAATCCAGGGCTGGGCACTGGCTGAAGGTCATGCAGGAGTCAGGGTATTTATGAGAACAAGTTAGTGGTTGATCGTTGTAAGTGGGGTGGCCAGGGAATGGAAGGAGACTTACAGGGACCTAACAGCCTGGGTAGGGTGGGACTGAAGATGCAGGGATTGGAAAGGTTAGTCTATAGAATGTAAGTGTCCTGGAGGTGGTGTTTTGGGGGCGAAGGGTGGGGGGAAGGGACAGTGGCCTAAATTACATCAATGTCTTTCAGTGCATATGTGTAAGGTAGTATGCAATCTAGAAACATAAAGTCTGGAGAACAAGTCAGTTGGTTGAAATAAGCACAGAGAACCTGATTTTGATAACTTGTTCTTCTAATTTCTAAATCAAACAGAAGGAAAAACACACTGGAAAATCCATCAGCCCTAGAAATAATCTGACAGCTGAGTCTTCAGCAAGAGTGGAGACTGAGGGGCTGTAACTCAGGAAGGTCTGGCTGGCAGCCACCTGGCAGTCAATTCACTGTACTCAGAAAGGAACGGCTCAGGTTAATGAAGCAGCTTAAATTACTTAAAGGCATTTAGGTTACAAACCATGTAGTAGGCGGCGCATGCCAATCACAGAAAAAAGGGTGCCTTCCACCGCAAATATATAATGAAAGTGTGTAGAGCGTATCAAAACACAGGCAGACCATTTATATCAGGAAGGAGTTTACCTTTCTTTCCCAACCTCCCATAAAACTAAAACACTGTATGGCACATGTCAAAACTGGCAGCTGTAAATGCTCAAATGCATAAACAAAGCTTTGAATTTTAATTATGCAATATATTGGAATGTTAATAAGCAAGAAAATGCAGTAGGGTTTTTCTTTAACTTATAGGATTAATCACTTACACAAAGCAACTTAATAATGTATGATGATGTGAGAAGATGCCAGACTTTAAAGTTAAAATTTGTTATCAGATCTCTTCCTCTAAAAATCTAGGTGTGATAAATATTTTTTTTACTAGGAGTTAAAGGGGAGGGGGCAACTACAGAAGTAACAAAAGGAGGAAAAAAAATACAATACCTCTGGATTCATTATCCCTTCTTCTTTAAAACAGCTGTAAAACATGTCCATGGAAAATACTTCACTCCAAAGATATCCGTAATATTGGCCATCATATCCCCCCGCCAAATGTCCAAAAGTTGCTGGCATACTTGTGTCTTTAAAGAAAGATACATTTCAATCAATGTGACGGCAAATGTTAAATAGCAGGTTCTCAGCTAGCTAAGGTTTCCCTATGGGGAGTCCAGCTGTGGGAGGAGACAGTGATAGGTCCTCACCTCTAGTACTCCCTGAGTTTATGGGTGCCGTTGGCCAAGATGTTTACAAACTTCTCTCCTATGACAGCTCCACCTCAGAGCCGGTTTCGGCCCTAAGCTCTGGAATGCCTAACAATAGTTTCAGAGGCTTTGTCCACACCTATCAGACCACTCACTCCTTTCTTATCCCTTAGACACATATGTGTCTTACAAATACTCTAATATTAAGCCTACTCTTTGTCACACCTATTTATATCTGAAACGTATCAGTATGGCACTTATTTGAGGTTCATAATTACTGAAAAAGAATTCTTTACGTGAAGAGCTAAAAAGGTCTTACCAATTCAATCTACCTCTAGGGCTACTTTACAAAAGGATTTTGTCAAAGTGGCCTGAGGCACAAAGTTGCTGTTCAGTCTACTAGAAACAGATCACAAAAGGAAGCGAGCAGCCTGGATGAACTCAACGGACTATTCTGACCTTTCATATCGCTATAAAACGTGACTGACTCAATTAAACAACAATTTCTTTGATGGAAAAAACTCACCTTTCCAACTACGTATACACGTACAGCTACATGTTTGCTTAAAATATACAAATATAAACGTAACATAGCCTATGTCTGAGCATCTCCCACCCACTCACATGAATCTCATAAATAATACCAGGTTAGAAACTGCTAGTCAAACTGCCTTAACTGACCTCAGAAGCAGAATCAGACACAAGGTAGAAGCTTGTGCCTTTCTCTCAAACTGCCCCTTCTGGCAACATCTTACCGAAACCCTAGGGAAGTCACGGTGCATACAGGGAGGGCAGAGCCAGGCGGTGCTGCCAAACGCAGTGGCTTTCTCTGCTCTGGGGTGGAGGCCGACTGCTCACGCCTGATCACACTAAAATGCTGCAAAGCTGGCGCCGCCTCCCCTTCAAGCACATTTGGACAGGATAACTCTGAGGACAGAGTATGCTGACCTGAAAGTCATGGCCTGATTTCAGAAATCAGAAACAAATTATATTAGGCAACCTGACTGACAAACTCTACCTTCTCTGGCAGTGTTAGGAGTATACCCTGTGCTTCACAGGAAGAGTGAACTTTTAGTGATCGTATTTACGTACCTGGAGTAGCTGCAACACCTAAAATTTCTGTGCAGTATTTGGCATATTCACTTGCAGCATCCAGCGAAGTGTTGGTATGGAGAGACTGATCAACTTTGCTCAAAACAATCTGGCGTAAGGTCAGGAGACCTGATAACATAAGAATGTTGGACATGTTTTGGAGAAGAGAGAACTACGTGTTCTGACCATAGATCATAGATTTCAAAAACTGATTCCTGTAGTACTCATTGCAAAATCGGAGCAAGACATCTCATTCTATTTAAGATTTTAAAGGAGATGTATTTTTTTTTTTCTTGGACATAATTTCAGGGTTCAGTATTCCAATATACGTAGCAGTCTTCCCTTCTCATATTAACACTCTGGGGGTACTATCATTACAAAAGACAAAATAAGTTCTATAGAAGAAGATGCAGCAGGCCTCTTGCCTTCTGAGATGGCCCACACTCAGTCCGTGGAGAGTGTCTCTCTCATGGCCGCTCTCACTTTCTGAGACGACCCCATGCTCTGGTGCCGCTCTTGCCTTTTGAGACGGTCCACATTCTGTCTATGGAATGTGTATCTCTCTAAATAAATCCACTTCTTACCTAAAAAAAAAAAAAAAAAAAAAAAAGATGCCACCAATCCTCCATTAAGCAATTCTAGTTTATTTTCTAAAATTTTAAGTCATACCTGTGTTGACCAGTCTAGAAGCCACAAGTTTTTCAAGCAGATCATCTGTAATAGGGCTTCCATCTTTATAATGTTTTGACAGTCTTCGGAGGGAATCAGCATCCCACACCCAATTTTCAAGCATTTGTGATGGCACCTCTACGAAGTCAGTCTCCACATTTGTTCCACTAAATCGTGCAAAGTCGGTCTAAAAAGTAAACATAAAGGTCTTTTTTAAAAAGCACTGAATGAAAACTACATATATGATGAATTATAATTAAGACTCACCAAAACCTAAGTCAGAATCAGAGTCAACTGCTTCTTTGAATGGTTAGGATAACCTCAAATTTAAATGAAAATAAAACACAGTAGCCAAGCAGCCTGAAAAATAACCCCCAAATACCCTATATTAAACTAATATTTCATTCTTTTGAATCACAGAACACACTTGAAACAATCATTAAGAAATCATAACTGAAAAAAATCAGTCTAAGTTAAAAGAAGCCTTAAGCTTTGAAAGTAAAAGTATTTTAGAAGAATTTCCCATTAGAATTCCCTGGCAGTCCAGTGGTTAAGACTCTGTGCTTTCACTGCTGAGGGCATGGGTTAGATCCCTGGTTGGGGAACTAAGATCCCACAAGCCATTCAGCGTGGCCAAAAAAAAAAAACCAAAAGGAATTTCCCATTAAAAATGAAGAGATCCATAATCTAAGACAATCTCTCCCTAGCTCCCCTTTCTATTTGCATATTTTTGTTTACTCAATACATGCCTTTCTGGGGCATTCATCAGTCTATTATTTAACTACTCAAGTTTTCACCTAAATCAGTTAAAGAGTTAAATTACAACATTACAGACAGATGCCCTTTTCATGTGTGTGGTGTTTTGTGTTCTAAACTTTATATGTGTTTCTAAGACAACCGTGTTGTAGAAAGCCAGAGTTGTACCTCTCAGATTGGGTAGAAGATGTTACCTTAAAACAAGAAGCCCCTTCAGTGGGATTTAGCACTATAATAGTTGGCAAGTGAGGTGAGTTAAATGCAGCTATGAGAAAAGAGAAACAACTGATATACTCAGAAGTTAAAGTACCCACTGTAAAAATAAAGGACTTATTCTGAGGGTGTGGGCTAAGTGTTAAAAAAAAAAGTTTTATTTAAAAAAGGAAAGTTTAGTAAATTGTTGAATCAGATGTTAGAAAGCTCTTGAGCAGAAAGATGGGAATTCACTAGACAGGCTGGTGTTTTACAACCTTCACATCGTCCACAGAACTCATGTAAAATTGCCATTGGCAGAGGAATATTTAGCATTTACCCAACTGGGTCAGCAGCAGAATGGGGGTTATTCTGTTATCTTTCCCTGAACCTCTGTCCTGTTTCCCTATTTAGATGCTTCACATCCCAGTCTTGTCTCTCTGACTTCATCATCCCTGGGGCTCTAAATGGAAGGAAGGGAAAGGAAGGGGACTTAACCACTGGAGAAGGCAGCAGATTGGTTGCCAAATCAGCAGCAAATAACCATTCTGTTTTTGGCCCAGGGCAGAGGCACAGATGTCAACGCCACCTCACATTCTGCCTTCCTCTCTTTATGAAAAAAAATGTTTTGCTTGACTTCCTATTATAATTGTGCTGATTCTAGATATGAAGAGCTGCAACAACTGAAGGGCCAAGGGAAACTAAATTCACTAGGCACTGGAATTAGGTAACCTCTGTTTGAGGACAGATAAATAATTTTTTATCCCAATAAAAAATTCTTACAGGGAAAGAGTCAAGGGCTCCAGAAAAATGAGTATTTTGCCACTTTCTTGTATATAATCTTCTAAAAATAACTACATCTAACATTATAGATGAAATAATTTTATACAATAATTATAATAGCCAACATCTATGGAGACTTTACTATGTCAGGCATTTTGCTAGGCTCTTTGCATGGATTATCTGATTCAAATTCCAAAACAATTGTATAAAGCACTGTAATCTCCATTTATGAGATAAGGAAATTGAGCTATACTGAGATTAATGGTAGAACTAGGATTTTAAACCTGGTGGTCGGACTACAGAACCCCAATTTTAACCACAAGTGTTATTATACCGCTCTATCTCAGAGAAAAATCAAAGAAAAAAAGGTTAAATTACAATGTGACAAATTGATGAAATCATCTTGGATCTAGTCTTATATCAAACTTGCCTTTATGTGAATAGTAAAAGCGAGGTTTCAGTGTGCTTCCTTAAAAATCTGATTTCCTCTATATACTGGAAGATTTTTCAAAGATCAAACATGAGATTGAGGTGTAAAGGCCAGCCTTTGTAACCAACTATCCTGGATTTGGGATTCTGTAATACTAACTGCATAGCTTTCTAAATATTATAGTTGTAAAATAAGTAAATAAAGACAAAATCACACCATCAACTATCACTGTACAATATTTTGAGAAAAATATAAATTTTGTATATCCTGCTTGTGTGAACATTTTTTGGTTAGTGTTTGCTGATGAGAGGGAAAATCAACCCAATAACAATAAAATGTATGTGCGTATTTGGTGGTGGCGGTGGTATTTCAGAACCTAGAAAAACATGAACAAATGAATAACTCATGAGTTAAAATTAAATTAACACAATTCTGTCACGCAGAGTAGAGAAGAGAGGGCTTATTCTATCTGAAGCCACCCTGTAGTTGGGGAGAGAGCACAGCACATGAATGAACAGATCAACAATGTCTTCTAAAGAACAAAAGGAAATGTTTGCTAGGAGTAAAAGCTAAAAATAACTCTACTGCTTACTAATTTCCCGAAAGTCATGCTGTTTCTCTGTGTGCCCTTTGGGCAATACCATTTAAATATTTTCAAATGAGGAGGACAAAGAACTTACAAAATCCAAAAGCTCAATTTCCAGCAAATAACTGAATTTGAAAGTGCTAAGGAATCCACAGTCAGTCACTGTGTACGTCCACAAAGAAACCACGGGCAAGTCTTAGGATCCAGCAGCCTGATGGGGGCCTGACGTGCAAAACAGCCTGGCTGTGGAATTCCATTACTCATTGATGACCAGCCGGCAAATACCACTCCCCAGTTTTCAACCGTAGGTTCCAAAGAACCCAAGAAGTACTTTATACAGTTTTCAACACGAATAATTCAATGGTGTTGAATATAGTACCTTATGAGCATTATTGCTGCAGGAAATATTTTGACAATAAAAGCCTAGAAAACAAGGTAAACTAGGTTCCTGTTTGGTTAGAAGTTCTCGAGAGGAAGAAAGTTGTCTAAAACTATGAGACTTTTCTATATTATCTTTTTAAACAGACAGTCGGATGCCTAAAATATACTCCGTTATAGATTTTTACAACAAATGACTTGATGCTACAGAGATTAATTTCTCAATTGATACAACACAGTGAGAGCTGGAGCAAAATTATATAAACTAAAGCTCAAAAAGTTATGCGAGCTTTAAAGACCAAATCCTATATGGGTTATTGTTCTAATTAAGAGACTGGTTGCTTTTAGCATTTACAAAAAGGCAGTTGCTGAAGTCAATAAGTGTACTGTGCTGAGGAAAAAGAACAGGGCTCAGGAGAGCGGACCTTGGTTGTCTGAGATGATCCCCTATTGATTTCTTAGCAGTCATTCCATGTCCCCTGTCTGATCTACCCCTAAATCCAGGGATGATGAAGTTTAAGTAACAAGGCATTGGAGAAAAAAAGTGCCACTGTCTCCTAGGCTTTGCTATAAACAGAAGGTTAAAGGTCATACTTTTAACTTCACATATACCTAGCAATCACTGGCAATGAAAATAGTAATAAAGAGAACCTGAATAACACTTTGTTAACTTTTACAACAGCCCTATAGTTCCACAGGTCAGTATTACCACCATCATTTAAGACGTGAAGCAACACATTATCTGCAGAAGATTTTTCTTTTTGGCCACGCCACGCAGCTTGTGGGATCTTAGTTCCTCAACCAGGATCGAACCCGGGCCCCAGCAGTGAGAGTGCCGAGTCCTAACCACTGGACTGCCAGGGAACTCCCTGCAGAAGTCTTGAATACTGCACCTTAAATTCACATGCTTACCCCCAAACTGGCTATACGTTCCTGACTACTACTTCTTATACTAAACTACTTCTTTTTAGAGGAAAACAAAAATACTATTCAAACTCAAATGCTAAGAATAACCCTATATATATGTATACCTAATTAAGAACTGTACCTCCAAAATCCAGCACATGCACAGACAGTTGTAGATGGTCAACTAATCTTTGTGAAATAAATGAAGCTGTGAGGAGAATGTTTCTGTGTGAAGACCCAACCTTGAACAACTCTGAGAGAGTTCTCTTATTCTCATACTTGACCTCTTAGCTTCCCACCCAACATCACCTCTCTACTCTGTCTTCTTTCAATACTTAATCAGTATATCATTTGTATCATTTTACTTAATAATATTCTGGTTTTAATTTTTTAATTGTTACATTTCATATCCTCACACTTAACTCTAAACATTCAAGATACTGTATCTTTTGAACCCCATTCTACCATATCTAGTATAACAGGTCAGACACAATAGATAATAACTCTGTTTCTAAGGAGTCAATGAAATATTTCTCTTTTAAACAGATTTTTCTAATTATTAAAAAAAAATGCAGAAAATACAGTAATGAAATGAAAAAAAAAGTCTCTAAACAGAAATAAACAACGTGTATGCCATCACATTTGGTTTATGACTTCAGCATTTATTCTATGTACAGGTGTCTATGTGCTTGTGTATGTAAAAACAAACACACAAATATTCAAATAAAAAAAATTGGATCCTGAAAGAAATTGCTCCTAACACTGATGTTGGAAACTGTAATAGTGTGCAGGGCTGGGGGCAGGGAGTAGAGGCTACAAGGTTGTTGATAGGTCTTCAGTGTACTTCAGGACTGAGACCTAAAAGGTCAACTTACACAGAGGGAAATGTGGAACTAGATAAACTCATCATTCCACACAAGTTCACATGAGATTGATTTAGAGGGAATGCGATTTAAGAAACTTGGGAGAAAGAAGTCCATCCAACAGGAATACACACCTGGGAGCCCGAATTCAGACCACATGACATAATGCCGTCTCCACCACAAGGATGGGGGGATGCAAAGAATGGTTACAGGCAATAAAGTAGAGGGGTGAGGAGCACGGTGGTCAGATCTTGGGTGAACATTTAACCTTTCTAAGTCTCAGTTTTTTTCCACTTGGAAATGGGGGCAATAATAGTATAATAATAGAAGTAGACAGGTAAACCCACTTCAGAGAACACTATAAGGATAAAATTAATTAACAAATGTAAGGCACTGACTATGATGCCTGGCACATGGTCAGTGCTCAGTGAATCTTGGCTGCTATCATACTTCTTGGCCTGCCCAGTTTGCCTGACCGAGCATGATCCTGGCTCGTCTGACCAAGCCTGTCCTCGGCTTCCTCCAAGTACCTACTCCTCGGTGTTAATGCTGAAGATAAATGGACCCACGTTTCCCTTCGACTAATCTTCCACCTTTGCCAATACTCTAAACTGCTCATTCTGTTGAACTCCCTGGTGTTCCAGTGGTTAGGAGTCTGTGCTCTCACTGCCGAGGGCCCGGGTTCAATCCTTGGTCAGGGATCTAAGACCCCTCAAGCTGTGTGGCTCGGACAAAAAGAAAAAAAAAAAAGATACTTTCAAAAATAAATAAATACATAAATAAAGTGCTCATCCTGCTCCAGCTCCAGGAATCAAACTTCTAAGTAGGCAGTAATCATGAAAACAAAACAAAAATACAAACGTGATGTTTTCCAATCACCTTCCACAGATGTTCACCCAAAACCCATGGCGGGTAAGCATTTGTGAACTCTTTAAAATCTGAAGGGACAGTGCTTTTCCTCATGGCAATCTTTTCCCCCGTCTCAATTGGACCTGTATGCTACTTATCGATTTCAAAAGAGCTGAATTATATATAAGCATAGTTACAAGAACACTTCAAACATGTATGGCACTTTATTCTTTCCCAAGTACCTTTCCACACATTATTTAATCTCATCAGCACTCCAGGGAAGCAGATATGAGAATTGTTGTTGTTTCTTATTTTATGAATAAGAAAAAAGAGAGGAGGTCAGAAAACGTGCCAAAAGTCACGTAGCCAGGCCTACAAATACACGGATGATTTTTAATCCAGTGCTCTTTTCATAACACTAGGGTGCCTTCCTAACTGATATAGGCTACATTTATTTAAAACAACATCTAATCCACAATATTTAAAGCAGACAAGATGCTCTACTAGTCTTTAGATGAAATAACAGGTTATGTGAAATGTGAAGTTTTTCTTTCACTTTAATAAGGCTTTATTGTGATTCTCATGTGCTGCTTTAAAATAACGATCTCTAACAGTCTAAAACTCATTACTGCTCTTAATGCACAACCAACACAGAGACATCACAATGGAGGCTGTTAAGAAGCATTACTCTTCTTTTCTACAGGAAGTTCAAAAGTCCAGCGATTACTGACGCCCAAACCACAATAAAGCCATGAAACAGGAACAGATACTAAGGATGCCACCTCCTGACTGCTATCTTCAAAATTATCTACCCTGTAGTGTAAACACAAAAATATGAGTGAAACTCATTCTCTTGAATGATGAGGTAGTAGACACCTTGAACTAGTCCATCTACATGTTTGAAAACTGGATGTTCCTGCTGACATATTTAAATATTACTATGACAAGCTCTAGCAAGCTCTTCTGGTCATCAAACTTGCAAACTGCCACAGTGGAGAACTCAAACACTTGGCTGCCGTATCTTAAAACCAATCTACTGAATATGTACGGCAAACTTACAAATTCACTATATATTTCTCAGGTAAGTCAGAAGTATTACTGAACACAGAAACTATTAAACTCCTTTTTCACTGCCATCTACTTTAGGTCGGTACAAAAGGTTTTGAAATCATTATAAAGCTGCAAATATATGGATCTGCGTCTGTTACTTTTAAGACAAAAGCAGTGATCACTGGTTTCAAATATGTTACTTTAAAAGATCTTAAAACGTTACAGGACATTTGAAAGGATTAACAGACAAACAAGAGATTTTTCGAAGATAATGTCATTAAGTGATGACCACGCAAGGGACTGTACTAATACACTATTCATCTGTATGACACATTTCGTGTTCAAGAAGGAGGTTAGGCAAATTCTAAGAATTGAATATAATCTACTGTTTCAAGAAAGAGACATCATTCATCATCAGTATATACACTGATTCATGTATATATTCATATGTATAGTTGTCATATATATATGTTCATATATCTAGTTGATTCATATGTATGTGTATATATGAAACGTACATGTATTTCATTCATCAGTATATCAGTATACATACTGATTCATATATATTCATGTGTGTAGTTCAGTCATATGTATGTTTGGGCATATATATAATTATATATTCATATATAGTTCATTCATATATATATGTATATACATTTCATTCATGAGTCACAGAGCTTTAAAATGAAATAATACCAAGACAGTTATTTTCCAGTACTAAAATGAGTATTTCAAAGAATCAAAATTACTGTAAGAAATAATGAGAATAACAGAGTTGTAGAGAACTGTATCGTGAATACATGATAAGCATACAATATTAAGGTTATAAGAGGGCTGTGTTTGAACACAAGAACATGCATCAAAAGCATGGAAAACCCTATTTGAGGATCAGTATTATTTTAATAAATGTGATTAAGACACCAAATTACTTCCCCAGAAATCATTAGCTAATAATCAACATCCAAATAAAGGAGGAAACTGCTCTAACCCAGTTTTTAACTTGGAATTCAGTATGGTCCGGGCTTCAGGGGGTCGGTGTGTCTTTGAAATTCCAGGTAGAAATCTGACTGTATAAGTGTATGTGCATTTTTCTGGAAGGGGTATCTATAGCTTAAATCATATTTTCATAGGTTCTCAGATCCAAAGAAGTTAAGATCCACTGTTCTAAAAGCAGACTATTGTTTATCTGTGTACAAATACATAACTAAGATCTTAGATAATCTAAGTAACCTAAGTCTGAAATTAAGAAAAATATTTGACTTTTCCAAATTATTCATAAAATCACTTGAGAAAAATGGAACCTAGACTTACCCTAATTAAAGGAAATGTCAGTCATAGAATGAACACTGATGGAAAATAAATATTTCAGGAACCCTATGGCTGTGAAAATAGACTTTAAAATTACCTAAGAAAGAAAATTTAGGTTATTCTGAAAGCTTTATTTTCCTTGGATTAAACAGAGAGTAGAAATGGCTATATCAGTATATTAGGATTTATTTATCTGAATAGATTCATATCGGAGTCCCCTCTGTTTTTAAAATAAAACATGGAAACACCAGAATGTAAAGATAAAATGTTCAAAGAACTAAATACTTTTTTTTAACAAAAGTGATAGTAGTATTTTGGAAAAGAGTGGGTACATTTTTGGTTATTACAATGATTAGGGGCTGCTCTGGGGGTGGGATGCTGGATGTCCAGGACTGAACTGCACATGTCAAGACAATAAAAAATTGTCCCCTATTCTGCATGTCATTCATATGTCCTGCTGGACATTCATATAAATGAAAAATCTATAATTAAGTGAGCCTAGAAACTAACTCCATTGCACATATTTTTACAAAATTTTTTTTGCACACTTAAAGTTTCCAAGACTCTAACTTCTAGAATCAATCGTGTAAATCAAAGTAAGATTACTTTCTATTTGGAAGTGTCCCAACAGATAGTCACCATTTTGGAAAATCATGTCACTATTGAGGCCTGAATGTTTGTGTCCCACCCTTAAATTCGTATGTTGACACCTAACCCCCAATGTGATGGTAGGAGGTGGGGCCTTTGGGATATGATGAAGTCACGAAGGTGAAGTCCTATGGATGGGATTAGTGCCTTATAAAAGAGATCCCAGAGAGCTCCTTTCCACTATGTGAGGACACAGTGAGAGGGTGCTATCTCTGAACCAGAAAGCAGGTCCTCAGCAGACATCAAATCTGCCAGCACCTTTATCTTGGACTTCAGCTCCCAGAACTGTAAGAAATTTCTGTTATTTTTAAGTCACCCAATCTATGGTATTCTGTTATAGCAATCTGAACTAAGACAACTGCCTATACCATTCTTGGACTTTAATGGACAAAACAAACCGCTTATGTATCAGTCTGCAGTTTTTGCTGCAAGATTCAGGGTCATTCACGTATAACCTGAATACTTCATTATGTCTTACTACACAGCCATGCCCAGGCATTACAATTTGAAAAACATAAACAAAATGTTTTCTTTTATGCAGTGAGGATATTGCATAGATTAAAAAAAATTATCTGTATAGAAAAAGACAGTTAGGGAAAAACTAGTTAAATCCAAATAACGTGTTGAGTTTAGTTAGGAGTACTGTACCAATGCTGTTAGCTTCTTAGTTGTGGCAAATGTACTATAAGATGTTAACAGTAGGGGAAACAGGGTGAGGAGTACTGTCTTTGCAACTTTTCTGTAAATCTGAAACTATTCTGATAAAGAGGTTATTTCTAAAAAGTTCATCTTTAGAGATGCATGGATATTTCAAATTTGGAAAACTGCCCCTCCACTTCTGTAAATATCAGTTTTTTAAACTGTTAGGCTGAACAACTGAACTAGATGTTTTCGTATGTCAACAGCGGTTAAATATTGGCATGTTCATATGGTTCATCCTAGAATAGTGTGGGCCTAGTTTACTGGACTATGTTACAAAGTTTAGAATAAATACACTTTTCATTTTTAAAAATAAAGAGAGGGACTTCCCTGGTGGCGCAGGGGTTAAGAGTCCGCCTGCCAATGCAGGGGACACGGGTTCGAGCCCTGGTCCGGGAAGATCCTACATGCTGCGGAGCAGCTAAGCCCGTGTGCCACAACTACTGAGCCTGTGCTCTGGAGGCCATGAGCCACAACTACAGAGCCCGCGTGCCACAACTACTGAAGCCCGCGCTCCTGGAGCCTGTGCTCTGCAACAGGAGGAGCCACCGCAATGAGAAGCCCGCGCACCGCAACGAAGAGCAGCCCCCGCTCACCACAACTAGAGAAAGCCCACGTGCAGCAACGAGGACCCAACGCAGCCAAAAATAAATAAATTTTAAAAAATAAAAAATAAAAAAAATAAAGAGAAATTTGTTGCAATCCGCTGCACACACACATTCTCTTTCTTAGTAAATTCTCCCCATGGCTATACCGTGCTATCTGCGATTTTAATTGAAGACTAGTAAAGGAAGGTGTTACAAAATATTTATTATTAAAAAAGGAGTACAGAGTCTGGATGAATGAAAACCATTGAACTAAACAAAGCATTAATAAGCAGAAGAGACAGATTACAGCACAGTTTATCTCTGAAGCTTACACCAAATTCCTATGAGGAAAAGATTTAAAAGGAAAAAACACAGTATTTGTAACCCTTCCTTAACGACAGTTTTCGTTTTTTTTTCATAGGGTGGTATTCAATGAAGCTCTTTCATTAGTGGATCAATCTCTGAGTAAAAGTATGTTGTGAAACATAGTAAGAAAAATTTTTTGTTTTTGCAGAAGGCCTATGAAATTTTTGAACATGTTCAGATTCTGAGAAAGCATGTTAAGAAACATGTTTCTGACATCGGTGGAAAAAAAATCTGGAAAAGCAATTAGTAGGTCTACCATAAAAAAAAAAAATCACTCACCTGTGCACAAATCTGATGCATGACGTGACCAAATTCATGGAAGTAAGTCCTCACCTCATCGTGTCTCAGGAGAGAGGGACGACCTGCTAGTGGCTGTGAGAAGTTCACCACGAGGGCAGCCACAGATATCATGCGGCTCCCATCAGGCAGGAGGCAGCCAGGCTGGAGACCGAAGCAGGCTGCGTGGTTATATTTTCCTTCCCTAAGGAACCAGAATCACAGTGGGTGAGATACAAACACTCTTCTCTGGCAACAACATTGGCATGGCCTCTCTCAGTCATTTAACCATATTTGATAACAGAAGATGCTTTGAAACATTTAATTCACCTTTTACAAAGTAGGTCGATGTTTTGTTGAAATGAAACAACGAAAACTAGACAAACAAAAACCCCACTATCACTTGATATGAGTTATATTTCCAAGGTTTCTTTTGTTGAAATCTTAATATGAATTAAGAATATACACAAGTAGGGTACAGCTGAATGTCCAATTTATTGTAACAAGCTCCTGCTTTTCATCTTCAAAGATAGAGTCATTAAACACTAAATAGTGCTGAAGTAAAAGTGAAATAATGGAGTTTGACTTACTAGGTAGTTTTTCCTTAAGGTTAAAATTGATTAAAAAAAACTGATAAACACTAAAATCCAGACAGTAATATTGTCCTTTTATTCAATGAGGGAAGAATCAGTACTCATAATTAAATGAGCTCCTTTTATAAACCAGACAGGCCTTTTTTGAAAAAGAATGCTTTTAGTTAGCCTTGGAAAAAGCATAAATTATACTATAAAGTCATCTATTCTAGGACAATGTGATACCAGTGATGGTAGCTCTCAAAAGCTATGGGCCATTAGACTTTATTACAGGGATAGGTTTCCTCCCTTTTTCTGTGCTCATAACACGAACGTACATTCAGGTTCAATGTGAATTTTTTAGTTTGATGTTTTGATTTGTATATCTTTTTCTGTATTATCTTTTCTTGGTGACTCATAACTGTTTTTTCCTGAAGTTATTCAGGTAAAACAAAAACAAAAACAAACTAGTCTTTTTACTGCTTCCTATTAAGATGTAGAAAGCTGAAAAGGGCATTGCTCCTATTCTTACAACAACATGCTGGACAATTTGCAAATCACAACTTTTCTTGAACCCATCAGAAAATGAAGGTTGAAAGGCAACCAACCTACAATCTATCTAAGACAGATGCCTCCAAGGAGAAAGAGAAAAGAAGGAAGCACTTTTTTGGTTTTTTGTTTGTTTGTTTTTAACCTGGGGCAGACACTGCAGACACCAGTAAGAAAATTTTTAACAAATTGATAAAGATTGATGGTGGACCAGCAAAAATAGGGAACCACTAGGAGTTATTAGATAAGGGAAATTTTGCATCCATTTGCAGGGTCTTCTCCTTAGACCTCACTGAGTACACACAAAAAGGACAGGGGCAGGATGAGAGCTCTGAGAAAGAATCAGTGCTGATGTAAGCCTGGTGGAAGGGAGCATTGCCTAGATCCATTTCACCTCTCTCCTAGTGGACACGAGCCTTGAACTTCTCATGGAAAGGCAACAAACCCTGTTGCCCTAAGAGCACTGGTAAAAACCCACTGCCACTGGGGGGATGGTAACAGAAAAAAACACTCTACTCCTGAAGGTAGGGCAGGAAAACATCCTGGGCCCAGACCTACAGCTGAGGGTGGGGCAGTATCACTACATAGGTCTACTCCTCAAACCCAGGGTAAGACTGAACAACAGAAAAGACCCTCCCCTTTCCAGGCTAATAGGCATCCAGTAATAAACAATAGCAGTCTACTGCAGGGAGAGGAACAAGAGCATGAAAAGAGACCTGCTCTAAGGCACAGCACAAATGAACAACCTCAAACTAAGTGGAACAGACACTGAGGAAAACTCTGGCAAATAAGCTCTCATCCTAAACACATACAGGAATCTGAAGCTTTGGGTTCACTGAGGTTAACCATAGCAATAACAAGGTCCAAACCCAGCTCAACTACTAAATGGAATGAGTCAAACATTCACATTAAAGGCCTAGCAGAAGTACGTATGTGCCCACTGCCAGGTATAAAAACTATTTACCTTCGTCTTTTCTGTCTAATATAAGTGTCTGACTTCAAAAAAAAAATTGTAAGGCACATGGAGATGCAAGGAAAAAAGACACAATGTCAAGAGGCAAAGAGAGCAAGAAAAATAGACTCAGATATGACAAAGATGTTGGAGCTATCAGACAGAGTATTTACAATAACTTAAATGTTAAATGTTAAAGATTCTGGAGGAAAATGCACAGTCAGATGGATAATTTTGGCAGAGAGCTGGAAACTATGAGAATAAAATGAAAATGCTAGAACTAAAAAGCACAGTAATGGGGATGAAGAATGCCTTTGATAGTCTCATTGATAGACTTCCCACAGCCAAGGGAAGAATCACTGAACCAAAGGATAGGCCAATAGAAATTACCCTAAAACACAAAGATTTTTAAAAGGGTGCCAAAAACAAAACAAACAAAAAACAAAACGAAGACTCAAGAGCTGCAGAACAATATCAAATGATCTATTATATATGTAAGTGGAATTTCAAAGGAGAATAGAGAACAGGATAGAAGAAATATTTGAAGAATAGCTGAGAATTTTCCAAAATTAGGGAACTCCCTGGTGGTCCTGCGGTTAGGACTCTGTGCTTTCACTGCCAAGGGCCTGGGTTCAATCCCTGGTTGGGGAACTAAAAGCCTGCAAGCCGCGTGGTGTGGGCCACAAAAAACCCCAAAAAACCAAAAGAATAGCTGAGAATTTTCCAAAATTAACAACACTAAACCACAGATCCAACAAGTTCAAAGAACACCAAGGAAGACAAATACAAAGCAAACAACCAAAAAAAGAAAAAAGAAAAAAAATTATCCCATATGCCTAAGTGTATGGAACTGCTGAAAGAGAGGAACAAAGAGAAAATCTTGAAGGCAGTCAGAGGAAAAGAACACAGTACAGAACACAGTAAGAACACAAAAAAGAACACAGTAAGAATTACAGCCAATCTCTTGTCAGAAACTATGCAAGCCAGAAGACAATGGAATGCCATCTTTAAAGTACTGATAGAAAATACCTGTGAACCCAGAATTCTATAAATAGTAAAAAATATACTTCACAAAAGAAATTAAAGGAAAGACTTTCTCAAAAAAAACTGGTATATATTACCAACAAACTTTAACTACAAGAAATTTTAAAGGAAGTTCTTCAGGCAGAAGGGATGTGATACCACTCTAAACTTGTATCTACAAAGCAATTAGTGCTGAAAATATAATAAATGAAGATATATTACAATCTATTTTGAATTGCTGTGAATAATAGTTGACTAATCAATAACACTAACAATGCACTGGGTGTTAAGCATATGTGAAAATAATATGTAGGCCAACGATAGCACAAATGATAAGAAATATAATATAATATAACTTGAAGGTAGACCATGATTAATTAAAGATATTGATATATACTTTAAACCTTCAGGCAATTTTTTAATTTAAAAATATTAAAAGGAGATGTAAATAATAAGCCAATGGTAGATACAAAAATAAATCATAAAAAAACCTATCAACCCAAAAGAAGTCAGAAATGGGGTTAAAGTATAGATGGGACAAAAAGTAAGATGGTTATACTAAATGTAAGTTTCCTAAGCACGCCAATTAAAACATTATTAGAGTGGATAAAAAAGCAAGCACCAAGTACAGTGTCTATAAGAAACCCACTCTAAATAAAAAGACAAAGGTAAAAAGTTAAAGGATGGAAAAAGATACACTATGCAAATGCTAATCAAATGAAAGCTGAATGGCTATAGTAATAGCAAACAAACAGAACAAGGAATATTACTAAAGATAATAAGGAACATTATATAACGATAAAGGGGACAGTTCTCTAAGTAGATATAACAATTCCAAATATGTATATAACTAAAAGCAGAGCTTCAAAATATACTAAACAATTCAATATCCTGTGACAAATCATAATAGAAATGAATATAAAAAAGATTGTGTATATATATGTATAACCGAATCACTTTGCTGTACAGCAGAAATTAACACAACATTGTAAATCAACTATACTTCAATTAAAAAAATACATGAAGCAAAAACCGATAGAACTGAAAGAAGAAATAGACAAATCACTTAGAGACTTCATTCCTTTCTCAGTAATTAATTGAACAGGCTGAGAGAATATCAGCTCAGATATAGAAAACCTGAACAACATTATCGGTCATCTTCACCTAACTGTCATTTATAGAACCCTCAACCTAACAACAGAAAACAAATACTCAAGTGCACATGGAACATTCACCAAGACTAATTACATGTTGGCTGTAAATCAAAACAATTTAAAAGAATTCAAAGGATATAAAGTACATTCTCCAACAATAACAGAACCAAACTAGAAATAACAGAAGGCTAGCTGGAAAATACCCAAATATTTGGAAAGTAAAAATATACTTCTATAAATATAGTCAACTTCTCTTTGACAAAAGGGCAAAGGCACAGATAAAGACAATGGAGCACAGACACTTTTTTCAACAAATGATGCTGGAACAACTAGAAGTCCACATGCAAAAAAATGAGTCGAGACACAGACCTTACACCATTCACAAAAAATAACTCAAAAATGGATCACAGACCTAAATGCAAAATGCAAAACTACAAAATTCCTAGAATATAACATAGGAGGAAATCTAGATGACCCTGGGTTTGGCAATGACTTTTTAGATGAAACACCAAAGGCACAATCCATGAAAGAAAAAAAATCAATAAGCTGGATTTCATTAAAATGAAAATTTTCTGCTCTGAGAAAGACACTGTCAAGAAATTGATAAGACAAGCCATAGACTGTGAGGAAATATTTACAAAAGAGACATCTGATAAAAGACTGTTATCCAAAATATACAAAGAACTCTTAAAATTCACCAATAAGAAAACAAACAATCTGATTAAAAAATACACCAAAGACCTTAACAGACACTTCCTCAAAGGAGATACAGAGATGGTAGTTAAGTATATGAAAAGTTGTTCCACATCATATGTCATCAGGGAAATGCAAATTAAAACAACAATGAGATACCACTACACACCTATTAGAGTGACCAAAATCCAGAATACTGACAACACCAAATGCTGACAGGGATGTGGAACAATAGAAACTCTCATTCATCGCTGGTGGGAATGCAAAGATGGTACATGCACTCTGGAAGACAGTTTGGTGGTTTCTTACAAAACTAAACATACTCTTACCATACAATCTAGCAATTGCACTCCTCGGTATTTACCCAAAGGGACTGGAAATTTATGTCCACACAAAAACCTGCACATGTTTATAACAGCTTTATTCATAATTGCCAAAACTTGGAAGCAACCAAAATGTCCTTTAGTAGATGAATGGATAAATAAACTGTGGTATATCCAGACAACGGAATATTATTCAGTGCTAAAAAGAAAAGAAATGAGCTATTAAGTCATGGAAAGACATGGAGGAACTTCAAATGCATAATGCTAAATGAAAGAAGACAATCTGAGAAGGCTACATACTGTATAATTCCATCTGTATGACATTTCAGAAAAGGCAAAACTATGGAGAAAGTAAAAAGATCAGTGGTCGCCAGGGGCTGGGGTGGTGGGGTAAGGGATGAAGAGGTCGAGCACAGGGGATTTTTAGGGCACTGAAACTACTCTGTATGATACTATAATGGTAGATACACATATGTTTTTTCAAATCCCAAGAAAGTATAACATCAACAGTGAACCCGAATATAATTTGGGTGACAATGATGTGTCAAAGTAGGTTATAACAAATGTACCACTCTGGTGGGGGACGTTGATAAATGGGGGAAACTCTGCATGTGTGGGGCAGGGGATATATGGGAAATCTCTGTACTTTAGGGTCAGTTTTGCTGTGAATCTAAAACTGCTCTAAAAGATAAAGTCTGTTTAAAATAAATAAGTTAAAATAAATAAATAACAACAACAACAGAAAAGAACTGTGTCAGGCTGAGCTAGGAGTGAGCAGGGACATGGGAAGGGAAGGCAGACAGAGGAGGGGAGAGAAGGGAAGAGAACCGACGGACATGTACACCAGAAACCATGCACTGAATTTGATAACATTTTCAGCCGGTCCAGCCTCTGGATGTTCAATGGGCCCATCAGTGTTTCTGGAATGATTTCATGTAGTTAGACTGAATTGTTTAAACAGGTAAACAGATCTATAAATATTATTTTTACCGGGGAAAACAAACTAATCTGCAAGGTGTTTATCCTGTTATATTTTATACATCTTGGTCCATTATGAAACACCATAAGGACTTTCAACCAATTTAAAAATCAGTGCCATTGAGGGGTTTTTATCTTTCTTTTTTAAAAATAAACTTGATTTATTTAATATCAAAGGTTTCCTTACTCTGAGAGTATGTCTTTTTTACATTGTGTTTATAAAATGATGGTGATTTAAAAAGATGCCCTTACCTGGCAATCTTATGTTGGAACCATTAGAGGTTTTTTTTTCCTGTTGTTTTGAGAATCTCAGTGTTTGATGAATAAAAATTGATACGTGATTTAAAAAAAGAAGAAACTGGTCTTTCCTAACCTACTACAAATATCCTTTTTTTGAGTCAAGTAGACAAAGAAAACAAGAAGCAAGCACGTCAGGTGACAGAAAGTGAATATTAACTAGGTCACTACCCTCACAAAACATCACTCTCTGGTCCCCATACCTGAGTGCTGGTAGCAATGGCCAGATCTCTGAGAACAAAAGACACCAGTTATATCTTGGCAAAGAAACAGCAGGATGGGGTAGCCAGACTTGCTATCTTTGGCCATGGAAAGAGAATCCGGGGACAGTTATAGGAGGCTCCAATGCTGAAGGAGTTCCCCTGAAAGAATTCTTGGCCTAAAACTGTATCCTGACACTCTTCAATTAAAAATAGACTTATCCAATTTGACATGGGTTTATTTTTAGATCATATCAGAAGTGAAAGTAAGTCCATAAAGCAGTGGGATCAGACAACTCTGCCTCCTGTCTGGTTGACAATAGTTAACCAGCCTCCTTCCTGAAGTCATGCAAAATCAGTAGGTTACGAACTTGTATGTGCTGCTGATCTAGAGAGATGCTATTGATATAATTTACTCTGGCCTAGTTAGTAAAATTGCAACAGGCTGGCTTTGTTTTAGAAAGCAGCCTACAGAGAAAGTAATCCAAATCCTTTCATGTCTGATGAAACACTGTGGAGTCCATAGTTACTACATGCTACAGAGACAATAATAATAATATTTTTAATTCTTACTACTGATTGAATGCCCAGGCTGGGTGATTAGCATATACAGTCTAATGCACAAAACAAACCTGTAAAGCAAACATCATTCCCATATAATAGAGGTGGATATAGAGACTCATAAAGGTTATGTCACTCAAGCATTCCAACTCAAGTTTGACTGACCGCCAAGATTTTGCTATTCCTTTATACTGTGCTGCCTTTCAGCCAGACTGAAGGGAGTGGACATAGACTTAAGAGTACTGGCAGACAGATCACCTGAATAATAAACATTTTGAGGTCCATTTTAAATTAAGAAATGCAGGGAATTCCCTGGCGGGTCCAGTGGTTAGCACTCTGTGCTTCCACTGCCGAGGGCCCAGGTTCGATCCTAGATGATGATGATGATGATAGAAGCTCACATTTATTAAGCACTTGCTGTGTGCTGTGTAGTCTTCTAAAAGCTTTGCATGTAATTAACCATTTTAGTCCTTACAACGACCTTACAAAGCAGGTATGATTGGTATTCCCATTTCATAGGACCCTAATATAGGTAAGGAAACTGAGGCAGAGAAAAATTAAGTAACCTGCCTAGTAAGTGATGGAGCCAGACACTCTGGCTTCAGAGCCCACATTTTTCATCCCTTTACTAGGAATCACATATGAGAATTATGAAAGACAAGAATCTTAATCTGGGTAGGAGCTGAATCCCTAAGGTCCCTTCCAACATGGTGATCCTCAGTACCTTGGATAGAGGTCCAAGTAGAACTGTCCTAATACTTCTCCCGTAGCTTTATCCTTCACAGTGTAAAGTGTAACACTTTTATGCCAAACATGAGCATCTGTCACTTGCTCAAATGAAAGTCCCAACAGCTCCTGGTAGATGTTCAGTAAGCCTTCAGTGACCACTTCAATTGGGAAGTATTCCTTGAGGATCTCTTGGTCTACAGAGTACTTGAGTTCTTCTGTCTGAGTCATGTAGTAATATAGATCCCAGGCATTGATTTTCCCATCGTATTCAAGACCTCTCTCTTCACATTCCTTTTTCTTCAAATTCAAAATAAACTCTCGTTCTGCTTCACCCAAGGGTTTTAATTTCTGGCTTAAATCATCTGTGAGGAGAGGGAAAAGTTGGCAATCCATTGCTCTTGGAAGCAAGCATATTCATACATACCACCAGTATTTTAGCATGGTGCTTCCTCCTTTGTCACACTCAATACAGATACGTCAGGAGAAAAGAAGGAAGGAAGGGAGGAAGGAAGGGGAGAGGAAGGGAGGGAGGGAGAGAGGAAAGCAGGCTTTATTATGACAGCACTGCTGTTCTCTTCAGGGTAATTTATTTTATGGCTCTTCACCCCTTTTTTTTTTTTGCACAACCCAAATCAGGCCACAGCTTCCTTACAGCATCAACAAAGCTGAAGTTTATCTCAGAGAACTCTGCCTTAAGAATGTTATAATTCAGGGAACGAAGCGATAGTGAAACTAAACTCATGTACGTGATTATTCTTCAATGAGGTTAGGCTCCTCAGAGACCTAGGGAAAACAAATCAGATGTGACCTGTGGTCAGAATTACTGAAAACTGTTCATCGCCTTTGATAGCCATGGGTTTAGTTAATCACTACCCCATTCCTATGAAGAAGGTCTATTTGGACATGGCAATTCTACTTTTTAGATGGATACTGCAATTTAACACGGTGGTCAGTTTTTGACTATTGCACTGTATTTGGCTAAAGGAGTATGCTTTTATTATGTATTTATTTTCCACAATTTGCTACATATGTAAGATAAAAAGCGTTGCCTCTGTAAGGGGCATCCCCGTGGTGTGAGGTGAAGGCAGCGGCTTGAGGAGTGCTGCGAAACAAAAAGAGGAAAATCACAGAAGATATAGAGAGATGCAATTCTGATTAGAGAGAAAACTGCTTTTAAAAAATTAAGTTAATGAGGTATTATTAAGGAAAATTTTCAGTATACACAGTCACCACTAAAGGAAACATTCTCACCAAAGCTATTAACTCCCCAAGCCAATCTCTTGTATAAAATACATCAGAACAGATGGCAATTACTGGTTCACATCTCTGTTGTTTCCGCTCAGCGGAAAATTCACTGAGGAAAGAACCTTGTCTTAGCCCTTTCTATAGTCCAACCGTGTAGCATGCACACTAATACAGGGCAGTTATTTCATAAATGTCTCCTGAATGGATAAATGAATTATATAATAATGAACAGCTACTATTTGTGCAACACCTGCTACATGTCATATATGATGTCAGCATACACATTAATAATTCAAAGTATGGCCATTGAGAACACAGAGGACTAAATTGCAGGCTGCATGATGATTCTGACACATTATTAATCATCTCCAACTTAACTAAGCTAATAAAATTACACACTAGTTGTTAAAGGTGAATAAAGTCTGAAAGGGGTCAATGAGAAAGTTAAAAAATAAATCATACTCTGGTAAACTCTGATTAGAGAAGATTAAAACAAAAATTAGTATTTTTGCAATGGTTATGTTTTTCAACCATTTTCACTAAAATGAAAGAGAAAACCAGAGTGACTGTTGGAATAGTGACACTGAGATTGAGAGGGGTAAGGGTGATAGAGTGCCACTGACTAAATGTCATGGACATAAGCTCTATGGTTTTAAAAAGATTAATGAAAAAGTGATTTTAAATGAATGTGAAGATAGTTATTAGATAACAGTTTTTTTTTATTTAGATAACAGTTTTGATGCATATTATTTTATATTCTTTTATGTATTAACAAGTGGCTTCTGGAATATAAAATACTTTTTGTTTCTATATGCTCTATTTTCATTTATGTCCTATTTGTCAGCTTATTTCATACAACAGACTAATCCTCTCTCTGTAGGTCCCTAGATATCTTCTTAGAAATTAATATAAAAATCCCCGTCAAGATACAAATAGAATGAAGCAAGGACCATAATAGTAATATAAACAATGAGCAACTCTCAGGGCCAAGCACAGTATCTAACATATAGTAGGTGACCAATACATTTCTCTTGCATGAATGAAAAGCAGAATGTTCTCAAGGGCATATTAAGTTCTGAGGCCCTCTGTCAAGTTGGTACTATGCAGCAAAACAGTCACAGAAAAAGAGAAATGGCAATATACAAGGGATTAAGAAAAGAAGACTAACCTAGAAAGGCTGTTACATGGCTTGTACTCTTCGCAGTATTCATTTCAAGGACAAAGTCAGCATGTGTGCTATAGCCGAGCAGTTTGGCTACTTTGGCCCGCAGTGGGAGTAGCTGATGCAGGATTATGGTGTTTTCCTGGTAATAGACAACAATAATAAAAACCAAAATAAAGGTTAATAATTAACTGGATCCAAAGCACTAAAAAGAAGAGTTTCTACATTGCTTTCAGGTTGGTAAAACTGTCAAATATTTTTAGACCATCTCAACTTCTAGTAAGTTATTCCATTTCAGTGTTGCAGACTTTTTTCTGGATTCATGATCCAATTTTATTTCTGAAATAACTGACTTTTTAAGTCTCAGGAGATAGCTATGAAGGTCTTAACAAAATTTTAGGCACTGCTAAATTTGAGTAAAAACATATTCTTTTTTTTTTTTTTAACATCTTTATTGGAGTATAATTGCTTTACAATGGTATGTTAGTTTCTGCTTTATAACAAAGTGAATCAGCTATACATATACATATATCCCCATATCTCTTCCCTCTTGCATCTCCCTCCCTCCCACCCTCCCTATCCCACCCCTCTAGGTGGTCACAAAGCACCCAGCTGATCTCCCTGTGCTATGTGGCTGCTTCCCACTAGCTATCTATTTTACATTTGGTAGTGTATATATGTCCATGCCACTCTCTCACTTTGTCCCAGCTTACCCTTCCCCCTCCCCATGTCTTCAAGTCCGTTCTCTAGTAGGTCTGCGTCTTTATTCTCGTCCTGCCCCTAAAAACATATTCTTAAGGACTATACTGATTCCACATTTAGTCTCATCAGTACTGCACCAAATATTGGTACTTAAAATTTTTCTTTTATTGTGGTAAAATATACATAATACAAAATTTACCACTTTAACTTTGCACCCATAAGTATGGCTATTTAAAAAAAAAGGAAGGACTTCCCTGGTGGCACAGTGGTTAAGAATCCGCTTGCCAATGCAGGGGACATGGGTTCGAGCCCTAGTCTGGGAAGATCCCATGTGCCGCAGAGCAACTAAGCCCATGTGCCACAACTACTGAGCCTGTGCTCTAGAGCCCGCGAGCCACAACTACTGAGCCTGCATGCCTAGAGCCTGTGCTCCACAACAAGAGAAGCCACCGCAATGAGAAGCCCGCACACTGCAACAAAGAGTAGTCCCCGCTCACCGCAAGTAGAGAAAAGCCTGCGCGCAGCAACGAAGACCCAATGGAGCCAAAAATAAATAAATAAATAAATATTTTAAAAAATAGAAAAAAGGGAAATAATAAACATTGGTGAGGATGTGGAAAATTTGGAACCTTTATATCTGATGAGAGTGTAAAATGGTACAGCAGCTGTAGAAAACAGTATTATGATTTCTCAAAAAATTAAACATAGAATTACCATATGATCCAGAAATTCCACTCCTGGGTATACATCCCAAAGAAATGGAAGCAGAGACTCAAACAGGTATTTGTATACCCATGTTCACTGCAGCATTATTCATAATAGCCAAATGGCAGAAGCAACCTAAATGTCCATCAATGGATGAATGGATAAAGAAGATGTGATATATACATACAATGGAATATTATTCAGCCTTAAAAGGGAAAGAAATTTTGACCCATGTGAAATTATGGATAAACCTAGAAGACATTATGCTAAGTGAAATAAGTCCATCACCAAAGGACAACTACTGTATGGATTCTACTTACATGAGGTTCTTAGATGAGTAAAATTTACAGAGACAGAGAGTAGAATGATGTATGCCAGGGGCTGGGGCAGGGGGGATGGGGAGTTAGTGTTTAATGGGTACAGAGTTTCAGTTGGGAAAGATGAAAAAGCTCTGGAGATGTATGGTGGCGATGGCTGCACAACGATGTGAACATACTTAACGCCACAGAACTCTATGCTTAAAAATGTTTTAGGGATTTTGCTCAAATTATTACAAACATTTTATATATTTTATTTGTAATAAAATGCAAATAATGATATTGCTTTATTGTTTTCTTAACAATAAAGGAAAAAATAATCTCCTAGAGAAAGTAAATAAACATTGAGGTCAAAGAAAAACTACTATTAAATCATCAAATTATTTATAGACATGCTTCTAAGGAAGATCATACTCTGAGGTCAGACTACCAGGGTTCAAAATTTGGCTCCACCATTTACTAGTTGTCTAATTATTGGCAAGTCCCTTAATCTTCCTAAGCCTCAGTTTTCTCATCTGCAAGATGTAGATAATAAAAGTAGCTACAACATAGGGTGATCATGAAGATTAAGTGAGAATATAAGTAAAATGCATAGAAAAACGCCTGGCACAAGAGCAAACACCATATAATTATGTTATTATTATTTTAAAATGAGAATGGAAACATGGATATGAGAAACACATAATACATTTCTCCAAGTTCTAAAGTTAACTAGTTTGAGTCTTTCAAACTAGTCTTGGCCCCCTTCTTCAGTTTCCTTAGACCTTCTCCCTAGACTGCCAATTTTTTCCTAATATCTATTCCCCCATTCTTCCTTTTAGTAACAGAATTCTCTGAGTTTTTGCTGGACACACGGTCACCTGACTACCTTTCCCAGCCTTTCTTAAAGCTAGCTGTGGCCATGTGATACACAATGGGACAATGGAATACGAATGAGGCGATAAGTGAAATTTCTGGGTCATCTCTTTATAGATGCTTGTCTCGCTAGCTGTGAACTGAAGATGAGAACAATGACCTTGGAAGCCATATACTAAGGACAGCAGAGCTGTCTTCCAGCTCTGGACCCCTCACCTCTGTACTGTTAGTTGCAAGAGAAATAAACCTTAAAAAAAAAGTGTACTAAAACATACCTAACACAAAATATACCATTTTAGCCCATTTTTAAGTGTACAATTCAATGGCACCAATTACAATTTACACTGTTGTGCAACCATTACCCCTGTTTCCAAGACTTTTCTAACACCCTAAACAGAAACTTGGTAACCATTAAGCAATAATTCCCCAGTCTCCTAGCCCCTGGTATCCACTAATCCTTTCTGAAGAAAAATAATTTTTAGTTTATTTGAGTCACTGGGCTTTTGGTTGACTTTGCACATTTGTTTAACCTGTAGCCTAATACCCACAGAGACTAATAGTAGGAATAGGGTGCTGCTATAACCCAAATGAAAAGTGTACAGGAATGGAAGGTGAGGACACAGATGTTGTCAAGTGGGAAGCTGGTAATCCTCATGATATCATGGATAACATTTGTTAAAATTGTTACTCGCCATAACTAGGAAGGCAGGCCAGTCACCTACTGGGTCTTAGCTCTAGGGTAATTGCTTGGGAAAACTAATAATGTTGGTGTCTGTTTGTTGGTATTTGTTGCTTTTGGAAAGATTACATGAGAGAGAGCTCAAGTGAGGATTGGTCAGTTTGCAAAGATGGAGGGAAAAGAGTTCTGCTAAGAGAGGTTCTGCCTGTGGCCCCTGATGTGGGGCTTCAGGTGACTGGAAAAGGTAATTGCTCTGTTCTCCGGAGACCAGGAGAAAAGACTGCCACTCAGAGTTACTGAACTGTGAAGATTAGTGCGAGGGTGCTGCCTTCCTCCTCAAGCCTACTGTTTCAGGGGGCCCTGAAGCAGACTCCATTAAATTGAAGAACAGCAGGATGGACACCATACAGGAGCCTGTATATAAGGAAAGATATGGTGGATTTGAGGGCTGTGACCAAAAGCGGTATTTGGGTGTTGTTATTTTAACATGAATCTCATTGGAAGCAAACAGATAAGAAAGCTGTTAAGTTTTTGAGGGAATTTTATTACCAAAGATATCATTAAGCCTGGCTTACAAAAGCAACCCTCAGGCTTCAAAACTGGCATCAGCAGGAATCTATACCAGCAGCTGCCCAGGATATGGTCATGGAGGGTAACGGACAAGAAAGAATTCCCTGCAGGCAAAACCAGGGGCCATGGCATACAATTGCTAAAGGAATTCCTGCGAGAAAGGAGACCCAAGTAAGTCCAACGGGCTATCCCAGGAACTTCACCAGAGCTCGGAATCCTCACAATTCCTGCCAAATTGTTTCTGAAAATTGGTATGGGCTTGCTTTGTTTCCCATTCTTTCCTTTTCCAAATGGGAGTCTTTAGTGTGGTTTTCTGTTCCTATTCTACCACTGGGTACGTGGTGGAGGTGAGCGGGCCAGACAAGTTTTCTAACCTTTCACACACGGCCAGATCACGAGAAGGTATAACTGGGGAGGACTGTGTACCACTCACAGATCCTGGTCTTTGAGCTAAAGGCAGTAACTGGTTGGGATCTGACATACAGTGAATGGGTTCTATGTGGGGAAAAAAAGGGTGCTCAAGATTACTAGGATAGCCAGAGAGGCAGACTGTGGTGAAGCTGGCTAGTTGACTCTTAGAATTCATTTCTAATTCTTCCTTTTTTTCCTTTTAGTAATAGAATGCCCTCAGCTGAGCAAATGGCTATCAACTGAAGACTATATTTCCCAGTGTCCCCTGCAGCTAGATACAGTTATATGATGGAATTTGGGTCAGTGGGATGTGAATAGAGTTGATGGATGTCATTTCCAGGTCTTCTTCTTAAAGATGCTTGCTCTGTGTTTTATTTTCCCTCTTCCCAACAGGCTGGAAAATGGTGACAACTGCCTTAGAAGTCACTTGTTGAGGAGAGAGAGGTATCCCGCCAGCCCTGGACTGTTGACTTGGAAGAAGAATACAACTTTTAGTTTCTTTAATCCGTTCTATTTGTATTAGAACAGCTTAGCCTATGGCCATACCAAGCAGGTTGCCAAAGAACAAGGAAAAAGGTGTCTTGTAAGTCTGAGGATTTAGGAGGCATAACTGTCACACAAATAGAAATTCACACAGAGGAATCAGCCTCTGGTTCAACATTGGTAAACAAAGCAAACCCTTTTCTTAAAATCTTCCATAAAAACAAAAGAAAGACAAACATTTATAGTACCTCTTTGCATCTTGTATTAAAAGCCATTTCCATCTTCCTTCTGGTTTCAGGGATACAACATTTCTTCATGACAGGAAAATAGTGTGGATATTTTAAGGTAATTTTATACTTGTCATCATCTGTCTTTTCCAAACTGTCAATGAAATCATCAGGAAGAGCACCTGCAAAAAAATCATTTTCTCGTACTTCAATTTTTCCACTCATTATTGGTTTATTTAGCATTGGCATGGTGCCTTTAAGAAGCTCTAGGAATTTTGTGGAGTAATTGAAATTCAAGTAAAATCATGACAATCCTTATAATATCGCTTTGACGTTATTGTAATGGGGGTGTCAGTTAGAGGACAGGTGGCCTGGGAGATGGTAATTCAAAATATGAACAGGCTTCAGTGCGCTTGTATAGATGGCGTTTTGATGAAGAACAGGCAAAATTAAGCCAAGAAAAATCCATCACAGAATAAGGAAAGACTAGTTTAAGTTACAATGTAGAGGACATTGTGAGGCAAAAAAAAATTCAAAGCACTGAAGGCTGTTAAACACTAGCATGAGTTACCAAGAAAGATTATGAAATTTCTTCTGGATTGTCTCTAGAAACAGTATACATTCTTATAGCCTAAAATCTAGACGTGGTTTGGTTGTGTTTTTTTGTAGAAGGGGTGGTGGGTTCTGTAGAAGGTACATTTTAAAAAGAATTCTTCTAACTTTGATTTGGCAAACTGTGAAGTGACATTATTTGCCTAAATTACAGATTTAATCTAAAAAACAACAAAACTTTACCAAGTTCAGCCTTGGAAAATTCAAGGAAGGTATCATCCTCATTGAGGTTTTTGTTAAAGTCAATACATAGCTCACTCATTCTTTTCTTCATTGCTTTAATTTCCTGAAACAAAGATACAAATGCAGGACCTTAGCAATAAAATGAAATTTTCATTTTTATTGCCATCAGTCAAGTAAGTTTCACTTTTATATGAAGACTGGGTTCTGTACCCAACTCTCAGGAAGTACTTTCTTAGAGATGTGCTTGATACCATAGTTTTCTGCAATCTTCTACATTGTGTCCATGAGTATTTGTATGTAATATGTACAAAAAAGCAATCCTGGTGATGTGTGAGAAATTAGGCGTAAATTTGTAAGAACTAAATACATTTAGGAGGTATAGTCAAAGCAGAGTCTGGCATATAGCACATACACAATAAGTAGCTTGCTGAGTGAATGAATGAATCTAGTAGCCTGTTAATAATTAACACTTCGAATCTTTCCAAATTCTAAATTTTAATTTAGTAAATCAGTATTGGGTACTGAAGTAAGCCAAGAGATAAGAACTGAGTGATTACTTCTATGGTTCCTTTGGAAAACAAGATATGTCTTAGTTTTATAGAGCGTTTGCAAATAAAGGCGATTTATGGGCCCTAATATTTACATAAAAAGTACTAGGTGGGAAAAAAAAAAGTATTAGCTGGGAGATCAAAGGAAGCAACAGAAAGAACACCACAAGAAACCACATGAGATAATTTATTAACCTGTCCCACTCTTCTAAAAGTGCTAGATAATAAAACTTACATAAACCGCACACTTTCTCAAAGTGTGCTTCTGACCAGAAGCATCAACATCACCTGGGAACTTGTTAGAAATGCTCTTTTTTTTAAAAAAATAAATTTATTTATTTATTTATTTTTGGCTGCGTTGGATCTTTGTTGCTGCGTGAGGGCTTTCTCTAGTTGCAGTGAGCGGGGGCTATTCTTCATTGCAGGGCGCTGGCTTTTCATTGCGGTGGCTTCTCCTGTTGCGGAGCACGGGCTCTAGGCACGTGGGCTTCAGTAGTTGTGGCACACGGGCTCAGTAGTTGTGGCTCGTGGGCTCCAGAGTGCAGGCTCAGTAGTTGTGGCGCATGGGCTTAGTTGCTCCGCAGCACGTGGGATCTTCCTGGACCAGGGCTCGAACCCGTGTCCCCTGCATTGGCAGGCTGATTCTTAACCACTGCACCACCCAAGTCCAGAAATGCCAATTTCGAGACCCATACCAAACCTGCTGAAACACAAACTCTCAGAGGTGGGGCTTTGTATAATCAGAGCTTTAACAAGCCCTCCAGGTAATTCGTATACACAATAAATTTGAGACTTAACACATACTGTGCAGTGTCATTTTTGGACACTCTGGTCGTGTCCCCAGCTCCCTTCCACTTCTCCCCAACTCTACAGCAGCCATGCAATTTAGGCGCGACAGGATCCTATCTGAAGTCCAGGGTGTGACCTCTACACCAGTCAGGTAATCCCATCATCACTGCAGCAGTGACTGGTTCAGGGAACCCAGGCCTGGCATTTCCCTGACTAAAGAAGGATTCAGGATTAGGCATGTGATCCCATCTGGGCCATTAAGACATGAGGGGAGGTCTAATGTGGGCTTCTCTATGTCCTTCTGGATGGTGGGGTTTTTATATTTGCAGCCATTTTAGTAATAAAAGGAAGCCAGCCTTTGGATAACTTAACACTGAAGGAGACAGAGTAGAGAAATAGAAAAATCAGGTGGCCAATGACACCACTGAGCATCTGACTCAAACTAACTCCTGAACCCCAACTGCCTCTGGATCTTCCGCTTATACAAGCAAATAAAACTCTTCTATTGTTTGGACTGTTTCAACAGGGTTGACTATTACAATGTTCATGAAAGCAAAGCGAGATCAGTCACACTTCTCCTGTAACTAGGATGAAGAAGATACAAGGTGTCTGAAGGGCATTTTGGTGGAGGAAAGGTGCCCATATCTCAGTGGTGCCTTCACATGTATCTACCATGCTGACATCACTTGGTTTGAATTTCTTTCCAACTAGTTTCCAGTTCTACTGGCGAGAAGAATAACCTGGAAATAAATCATGGATTATATATCCTGTCCAGAAGAATGAGTTAATTCTGCAGCTGAGTTTACTTCTGAAACTGAAAGATCTGAATGGTATTAGACAAAGGAGAAAGTCTGAAAAGCTAATCTCTCCGCCTTTAAGGAGCATATATTACTCACGGGGTATTCCATTCCAAAATGCTGGTTTGAAAACTCTCCATCATAGGGATTTTATTACCAGTGCCCTGTCTCTTTATGAACAAGGGAGTAAGAATACAAATCAACTATTAAGATCTGAACTAGCTACCAGAGAATGTACACTAGAGCAGGGAAAATAAGCCTGGCACACATGAAACAAATAAAACCTTGACAGGATTAAAGAACAATTAAGTTATCAGTTGTTTGTCAGTCATCATGAGGTTAATAGGAGTTGTGGAATTTAAAATCGTTGACTACTAAATACATTGTAAACTGATTTGTATTATGGGTTATTTCCCATATTACAAACATGTGTTTCCCTATTTCCTGTTTTTTGTTGTATTTTGTTTTATCTATTCTTTTGTTTTCTAATAAGAAAAGGAAACAAACTCACATTTTGTACTTGTTCTGGAAGATGGAGCCCGTTCCTTTTTCCCATTTTCACTGATTTTTCCAAGTATCGTCTGGCTTCAGGCTTTATCTTTCCCAGATCACACGTTTCCTGAAATTAAAGAATGTGACAACCTCTTTGATTTCTGTTACAACAGTGCATGGGTAAATTATAAACTATGAGGCCAACAGCAAAATTTATTCAACATCTCTGGTGGGCTATGAAGTACATAGGTGATTATGAGGCAGGTCTTTTTGAAAACCTATGTTCTTTTATGCTTCAGTGAGCTTCTGCTTATTTAAAACTGAAAAATTAAATAAATAAAAAGCTAACCAGAATTTCCTTGCCTTGCATCAGAATCAAGCGTGCCTGTATCACTTGAAAATGCGATAATAGGGAACATTTGCATAATCTCATAAAACATTCTTTATGACTGAGTAGTCTTTTTCATAAAACATATTTCTTATCACAAATCATCTGGATTTAATTTTCTATCATTTGCTAACCTGGTTCCACTTGAGAGGCAAAAATAGAAATAATGGGCAAATTCTCCAAAAATGGAGAGTAGGACTCTTTTGCCAACATACCAAACAAGGACAGCTGGATAGAACCCCAGCAAAAGGCTTCCAACACTTCAAAAATGCCTTACTGTCATTTGGTAAGAGAGATCAAGGGACCACATCAAGCTGCATGTGGGCAAGTATCTGGGGAAAATGAGTTAGCACTGCACAAAGAGGAGGAGCGCTGGACAGTACATGTGAACCTACATGCAGCAAAGCAAACAACACTCACTCAAAAGGACGGAGGACCCTGAAGGAGAGTGGAAAACTCCCCCGGCCACAGCAAGATAGTAAACACACCAGATGTTTCTTCAAAACACGTGGCAGAATATACATGGCACATCTGGGTGGCTGGTTAGTTTGTGGTCCCTGGGAGGAAAGGGGCTCCAGACAGATTCAACAGGTGCAAAGGATTCAGTGTGGTTGAGAGCCAATGAGGGACTTCTGTCTCTAGAGCCTTAGAGCCCTCCCAGCCTCAGAGACCTACTCTGGTTACACTCTCTCCGTGAAAGACTTGTGCTGTTCACCCCAAGCTTTATATTTTCCCACCTAATCAGATCTTTAAAAGGACTGTGCTTAGCTTTAGAGTCTGCATTTTAGACTGCTGGTAAAAGGCTCTTGCTGCAATAGGTCTCATAATTTTTTATATTTTGTTGCAGCAGGTAAACAGAGTTGTATTTTAACTGAGGGTCCTACTTAATACAACAATCTGTATCTCACTTTACCTGCCAATAAATAATTTTGTGTCATAGTACTAAAGCACTTGTTATGCATACATTATTCACAGTTTCCTCTGAGTTTATTCTCAGTGGGGGCAGAGAACTGTTAGACCCCTTTTTCCATAATAACCCCTTCTGTGTCCTTGGAGAATTTCTGAGCACGCTGGCATGAGTGGAGTGGGAACCCTCCCTAGCTGGTATTGGCACATACTGGGATCCTGGCAGCAGGTGCCTGCAATGGCAAGAAACCCAGAATGGCTAGGGAGATGGCTGGGCTGTGGGCTGATTCCCTCAGAGACGGCCAGCAGTTCAAATCACAGTGTTCATATGGACGTGATTAACGTGGGTTGACTGAGGCTGGCTTTAACAGCACCAGGAAGTCTGTACTGAGATATGGGGCATGGCAACAGGAGTCCCTAGACAGGATGATACTACAAGTTGTAAGATTGGGGAGAATCTAGGCAGTAGCTATATGCAGTGGAAGAGAGGGAAAAAAAATCCCTGGTGAGCAGGGCCCGGCAAGGGCTGGGTACACTGTGAGGGCCCAAGTGATCAGGTTGAGGTCCAGAGCAGAGGACCTTCCCGCCTGGGCAGTGGGCCAAGGCAGAAGCAAGGCACACAGCCGGACAGCAGCGTGGGTTTTTGGGCTCCTGGCATTCACCTGGTCACATGTGGCCCTGAGCTTAGGACAGAGGCTCGTCATAAGCCTCACCAGCTGATGTAAGCAGAATTCTTACTCTACTCCAATGCTTGATCAGGATGGGCTCTCATACTCGGTGGGCCTGGACTTGCCATATCTGGGGGTAGCAGGGCTGCTACTTCAGAAAGCCTGAAAGTGTACTCGGCACAGTAAACTCAAAACTCCTGGTCTAAATTAGGTAAAACTACCTATCTCCCCAAATAGGTAATCCAAGTGTAAACAGGTAGAAGGATGTTCTGAGAAAAATCAGCTCTGAATTAGGTCTAATTAAATACGAACAAATTACCTGTACTGAAATATTCGACTTACCAGAAAAATGACACTTAGCAAAAATCTGATTCAGTTATATCCAGATACCCTTTGCCAGTCAGACTCTGAGGTCTTGGGAAATCTCCGGAGGGCTCTGGTAGGAGTAAAGCATGTCTAAAATGTGCTTCTAAAGCACATTCCTCTCCCAAAGCTGATCATAATAATATTCTCCCTTATAATCTCCAGGCAAGGTCAGAATTACTGCCCAAGGATTTTCTAAGAGGGAATCAGCCAACACTTCTAGACTGCTCTGCCGCAGTTGCATCTTCCTTCCTGAAAAAGAATTTAATCAATCCCCTTGAATCTGAACCAGGTCTCATGCCTCTTTGGGGGAGTAGGGAGCTAAAGTTCTCTGAAGCAATTTTCAAATTTATATAATCTGACAGCAGGGGATCTTATTTTAAACTCTGTGGTGACAAGATTTAGTTTTCCCCATCTTCCTCCTGTAACTAAGAACTTTTATATAAAAGTGTGAGCACATACACACACACATTTTTACGTGTATGCTTATATACTAATTTCACAGACAAGAAAATTGAGATTAAATGATTTCTCCAATATCACATAGCTGTTTAGTGGTAAAAATGGGGGTAGAAATAAATTCTTTTATATTTGCAGTGTCTCTCCCTTTTTTTCTGTTTTTTCTGTTTTGTTTTGTTTTTTCAATCACATTTGCTGTCAGGTTTCTTTCTTTCTTTCTTTTTTTTTTTTTTTGCTGTCAGGTTTCTATCCTACTACTGTGAAGAGGACGCTCTTAGGCAGCTGCCTGCACTCTGGACAGGAGGGCTGCAGAAAGGCCTCTTGCTGACTCCGAACTCAATACCCTATCATGAGTCTCTGCTTTCGAGTGGGCCACAGGCAGAGTGAGGACACGGAGAGGGGAACTGCACTGCATGAAGACACATTTTAACTGAGACTAGCTCTGTTCCATTCAACAACCATTTACTGAGCTCCAATTTACGTCAGGCACTAGGAGAACAAAGATGAATATCCTTGAGGCTCTTTTAAGTCACATGAAGGGAAAAAAAGATATATCAGCAAATAATGTTAATATCATGTAGTGAGTGAAAAGAGAGTAAGTATTGTACTTGAGAAGCACAAAAGAGGGACAACTGGCTAATGGGGAAACTAAGGCAAGGTAGTTGATGCTTTGTATTGGATCCCTCGGCTTTTAAGAGCCTGACAAAGGTACAAGGTTCAGTAGTATTATGACCAATGACTAGACTTATGCATTTCAAAATCAAGAAGGCATGGTAAGTAGAGGGAATTACCACTGCTATGTTGAATTTTGGACACAGCTTTTCCTCTTCAAAAAAAAATTTCTTTTTTCTCTCTCTTTTTTTTTTTTTAACCGTAGTTTTAGGGCACTGATTCTTCCACAGCTGGTAGATCACATAATGCTTAAAAGCATCTATACTTAATTCTGTGACCTATTCATTTACAATGTAACATTAAAACTTTTCTGTTTAAATTACTAATTGGCTAAGATGAGCTGGCAAAGACCAAATTCCACAGCTCTGAAAAAAATATAAATAATATTACAATAGATAATTGTATTTCTCAATTTAGCTTGTATAATTCACTCAATTTCACTAAAGAATCCCTTTCCTGTACTTACTACTCAGTAGGCCACTGGAATAAAATATTACAGGCCTGGATTGTTTCAACATGGAAACACTGTACATTTTTTCTCACCAATGTGGCTTTTTTGATCTTTGCAGGCTTTTTAGCCAATGATCGAGAAGCCTTTGTCAGCACAGGGAAACACCAAGACTTCAGTCCATACTGCTGGCTTTTGATACCTGGACATTTTTTAGCTAAAGGGATGAGGACATCCTTGCTTTTCACTTCTTTTTTTTTTTCTTCTAGAAAATTAAGAATCAATTTTAGAATTAAGGATACATTAAATGTTATATTTTTATGTAATATTTGAAATCTACAAATGACTATAACTACATATATATGTTTTAAAGACAAATTAAATCCACCCTTAAACTTATGAAATACAATATTAAAACACTGTTGCCTTTATCTATGTAACAGGTAACCACTCTCTTGAATTTTGTGTTACACATTTTCTTCCAGCATTACCACTTATGTATACATTGTTTAGTTTTGCTCCTTTTTGGCCTTTTTATTATTTTTTTATTTATACTTTTTTTAGTACAAACCTTTTATTTTTAAATGATATCATGTTGTATGCAGTGTTCTGCAATTTCTTTTTTTCTTTCTTTGTTCCTAAGATTCAGCCATGCTGTTGCATGTTGCTGTAGTTTATTTCCTTCACTGCTATAAAACATCCCATTGTAAATCTACTACAATTTATTGCTCCATTTTCCTGTTGATGGAAATCTGAGTTGTTTTAGTGTTTTGCTATTATAGATAATGTTACGAATACATGTCCCATGTCACTGTGCACAAATGCAAACCTATTTCTAGGTAAATGCTGAGGTGGGGGTGGGGAGGGTATGCTAAGTTATGGAGAATGTAAGATCCAACTTCATAATATTAGATTTTTCTCCGAATTAGTTATTACTATTATTTAAAAAATCATTTTACACCTTTACTAGCAGTGCACAAATATTCCCAATGACTCACATCCAGACAGATACTTGGCATTGTCAGACTTGTTCATTTTTGCCAATCTGGTGAGTGAAAAATGGTATCTTATTGCAGTCTTTATTTGAACTTCCCTGACTTAATGAGGTTAAACATCTTTTCATATGTTTAATTGCCATTTGTGTTTCATCTGAAATACCTTTCATGTCATCTGCCCATTTTTCTATTGGGATGTTTGTCTTTTTTACTGATTACAGTAGCTCTTTATATATCCTAGGTACTAATGCTTTGCTAGTGTCATATTTTGTAAATTTCTTTTTTTAGTATTTGAGTATTTTTTTTTGTATTAGTGTCTTTTCACTTTATTAATAAAAGTGCTTTATTTTAATGTAGTCATGTTTATCAGCCTTATATTTTATAGTTAGCACTTTTGGTGTCTTGTTTAAGAAATACTTCCCTGATCAGATGTCATAAAGGTATATTTCTATATAAACTTCCAGAAGCTTTAAAGTTTAACTTTTTAAGACTTTAATCCATTAGGGATTGTTTTTCATTTAGTTGTGAAGAGCAATCCAGTATTTTTTCCCCCACATGGATAACCCAGGTCCTTGCATCAATTACTGAAGGCCTATTTTTTGGATCTGTCACCATTTCTCACTCTAGTTTGAAGAACATTTACTAAGTGTTTACTGTACTTTGTACCAGGCACTCTGCCAGAGATGCAAAATAGAATCAAATGTGACACCTCCCTCCCTTGAGGGTTTTAATGTAAAGTCTACATGATTTCTGGCAAGCATTTACCAGCCACTTCTATGGCTCCTGGAAAGTTACCATTTCTGAGCCTCAGTTTCTCTACTAATAAAAAGGGATACTTCACAAGATTGGTATAAAAGTTAACTTAGATAAGTATATTGCTATACAAATGTAAAGTAGTATTACTAGCCACACTTGGGAAGGAGGTAGGAAGACTATAGCACACTGGTTAGTCTCATGCTCTACTATGATTTCATCTATCCATTTAGTCAACAAATTGCTTATTTTAAAGGTTTTGAAACATGACTGCAAATCAGATGATACTTCCTAGACTGTGATGTGGTGCCCCTTGAATCCGGGTAGATCGTAGCGACTAGCCCATCAGTATGGTATTGCAGAAGTGATGCTACATGACTTCTGAGACAGGTCATAAAGTGCAATGCAGCTTCCGTGTAGTTTATTGTAACATCCGCGTTGAAGCCCTCTGTCTCCATGAAAGAAGTCCTACCACCCTGACGCTGTCATGCGGTGAGGAAGTCCAAATTAGCCTACATAAAGACACTACATGGAGGTGCCCTAGGGGGACACGAAGACAGAGATACCTGGTTAGCCTCTACATGCTCCAGCTCCAGCCACCACTGCCTGAAACCACATGCAAGACCCCAAGCCAGAGCTGACCAACTAATACCTTCCTGAATTCCTGATCCACAGCAACTATGAGAGAAGATAAAATGATTGTTGCTATGTTCAGCCACTAAGTTTTAGAGTTACATATTGTACATCAACAGATAACTAGGATGCTTACTGAGCACAGATTTTGCCATAAAGAACTGTGAAAAGTAATTTCACATTTCTATTCATCAATATTAAGTGAAAAATAACATAAGAGCTAAAATAACATTTTATATCTAATTAAGATAATACATTTGATTACTGCCTACATTGGTGGCATCTTGAGACCTCAATATTATTCAGAGCACCCTCATTTTAGGAGAGCGTGCCTGAACTTGATGACTCTACATAAGTTTAAAATCCTATTACCCAGGGCTTCCCTGGTGGCGCAGTGGTTGTGAGCCTGCCTGCCGATGCAGGGGACACGGGTTCGAGCCCTGCTCTGGGAAGATCCCACATGCCGCGGAGCAACTGGGCCCGTGAGCCACAACTACTGAGCCTGCGCGTCTGGAGCCTGTGCTCCGCAACAAGAGAGGCCGCGATGGTGAGAGGCCCGTGCACCGCGATGAGGAGTGGCCCCCGCTTGCCGCAACTAGAGAAAACCCTCGCACGGAAACGAAGACCCAACACAGCCAAAAATAAATAAATAAGTAAATAAATAAATAATTATTTAAAAAAAAAAATCCTATTACCCAGTCTAAGGAAGGCTTCATGTATTATATCATGGTAGCCCTATTTTATTTACGGTGTTACAGGAAAAATTAAATACAAGATTTAGATATATCTAACTTTGTCCTTTAGGTAAGAATGGGATGAGATTTACCATCTATTAAAGTGTCCAACTCTAGCAGAAAACTGATTCTGATAGTTCTAGATTTTTAAAAATACTGACTAAAAAAGTGTAACTATTTGTCAAGGAAGGTATTTAAATTCACCAAATAAGCTCCGATTCATAAACAAACACAATAGTTATTTTTAAAATTATTCTGATGTAGCCTTAACATTCTAAATGCCCCTGAAATTGTTCACACAATAATCCACATGTATGAGAATAAACCCCTGTGGAAAGAGGAAAAATTATGGAACTAAATCTGAAACTATTATAAATTAATATAATAAAACACTGAAGTGAACCAGCTCAAGTAAATGAACAAATCTGATAAATGCACTGGTGTTTATGAGGTCACTTACAGTATGCTAGGCTGCTGTCTCGTCTACTACGCAGGCAGCAATTTGTTCCCAAATTTAGTGGGATCAGAGGCCAATATATACAAAATTTAAAAGTATAACAAAGAACTCTAAAGCGACAAACCTCCCATATCTTGATAACATTTGTAAGAATCAGAAACAGTGGAAAAGTAACAAAAACATTAGACTCAATAACATTAAGATTGCAATACCTTTTTGAGGCTAGAAAATCCCAAATGAGAACTTAGAAGTCAGGATGAAAAAAGAATTAATCAAAGGAAATTAGAAATGTGGGGTAAAAGCTCTATAGTACATATATAATATCCAGATAGAAAAGAAATAGATTATTTTGGGATGAAATAAAAATAGGAGACTATAAAGGCCATGATTTGAATTGTACAGAATAACAACTGAAGCTAAAAGTTGAAAAGAGAACAATTTAACTAGCAAAAAATAGTCATAGTTATTTTAATTTATGTTATTTTTATAGTGCCAAAGATGAACAATTATGAACCATCATAGATGAACATAAATTAAGGGTGAAAAATGTTTGTCTGACATGAGAAAATAGGCAGCATGTACGTCTTACATGTCTAAATACATAAATTCTGGATTACATATTCTACAGTGAGTTACAAATAAAACATTTGAAATAAAACTGCTTTTTATTTCAATCCCTGTCATAACTTGCTAAAAAGAACACAAATTTTGACATTTTGCATATACAATGTGCAAAATTAAACAAAAATGCCTAGGATTGTAAAACACTGGTTGTTTTCCAAACAAATTGCTGAGTGCCATGAAAATAAAAATTCAAAGCAAAGACATGATGAAAATGCTAGGAAGCAAACCACCATCGTTGATGAAAAGACCCGAAATACTCAAGGCAGACCCACTTAGAGCTTTCTTAATACATAATTTCTGTGAGTCCTGAAAAATGTAAGGATGACAGATAGGAATGTCTCTGGCATACAGCATCAACAGTATGTCATCCGTATTATGGCCAAAACCACATGATATTTATAGATAACTCAACTCCATTTGCTTCTAGTTGATCTGATCTAATATAAACCTTGCAAAATTTTGAAAATTCACAGAGGTTTTTACATCAAACCATTAAGTTCATGATGGCTAAAAAGCCTTAGATTTATGGATGCACACTCTTTTATACTTGGTCTTAAAAATTTTAAGTGAATGTAATTAGTAACTTAACATAAACCTAAGTGATATAACACTATGTTGTGCCCACTATCATAATAATTAGAAACAAAATCTAGGAACATTCAAATACTTTTTATCATTGGTCAAAGGTTTTTACTTCTTTATTGTCAGTTTTTTTTTTTCCTTTTAAAGGGAATTATAAGACCATTTACCTTTAAATGAACAATTCTCAGAAAGATATCTTCTCTCATGCTCATCTCAATATCAAAACGAGAAAGTCTTTTGTCTGCTTCTGTACTTGCTGCTCGTACTTCTTTGTCAGAGGAGACGTGCTGGGGAAAGTCTAGCATGGTTCGTTCCACTGTTAACAGAGGAAAAAACCAAAAGGACTCATTAAGTCAGTATGAAGAAAAATACCTCGTACCTAGATGAACGATTATCCGAATATAAGTTTTTCATTACATACTTTCCATAAAGGCTCCTAGGGCTATCAAGGAACAGCATCTAACACAGGACTTGGCTATTCCTGGGGCATTGTTAGGAACAATAAGGGTGTACACTGAGTACTTACCAAAGGATGTTTAGTGTGCAATTTATTAACTGGGAATGTAGAAAAAAAAAAGATGTAGGCCTTTCTAAAAAAATTTTTATTGGAGTATAGTTGATTTACAATGTTGTGTTAGTTTCAGTTGTACAGCAAAGTGAATCAGTTACACATGTACATATATCCACTCTTTTTTAGCTTCTTTTCCCATATAGGCCATTACAGAGTATTGAGTAGCGTTCCCTGTGCTATGCAGTAGGCTCTTATTAGTTATCTATTTTATATATAGTAGGGTGTATATGTCAATCCCAATCTCCCAATTTAAAAGATGTAGTTCTTGGGGACTTCCCTGGTGGTCCAGTGGTTGAGACTCTGTGCTTCTATGGCTGGGGGTATGGGTTCGATCCCTGGTCGGGGAACTAAGATCCTGAATGCTGAGCGGTGTGGCCAAAAATAAAGAAAAGAAAAGAAAAGATGTATTGATAGTTCTTATACTGAGGCATTTTATAGTCTGGGAGTCGGGGGTAGGGAACAGTACATGAAAAGATAACAATACAGGACAGAGCAGCTTAGCTGTCAAATGAATGGGACAGAAACTCAAAGGCTGCAATACCGAGGGCTGGGGCATTATGCCATGCCTTGTGGAGAAGGCTGGATCTTAGAGGATGGGCGGGGTGAGAGGAAGAGCTCAGTAGGGGACTGGAGAAGTAGAGACTGAAAGCATGGGGACCGGCAAACAAACAGGATGTTTAAGAAACAAGCAGGCCAATTTAGTGGGATGGGGCTTGTTTAGAAAAGAAGTTCTTAACCTTCATGACAGACTCCTTAGAAAATCTAATCCAAGTCATGGACCCTCCCCCAAATGCAAACATTCATACAAATATAAAAAGCTGCATAGAATTTCAGAATTCTCAGAAATCTCAGTGGACATATTCAGTAAGCAGCTGAATACTGGGGCTATTCTTGTTAAATGATGGTAGTAATGTCATCTGCTCTTATTTTCACATATCAAAGTTGGTTGTTGGGTTTTTCAAACATTTGCATTTTGACTTTAATTAGGCAAAAATCTGATGTCAGTGAAATAATCCATACTACAGCAAAAAAAAAAAAAAATCAGTATGGTTTATAACCATAGTTGTGGTTATGCTGTGACAATGAATACATTTTAATTTTACTATCTTTAGCACTTTGAAGGTATTATAAATAGGTAACATTTAAACATGTGATATATGGTAGACAGTAAAGCTATCCTTCACATACCACGGAATTGTCCAGTTAAACAAGCTACCTTATGCATATCAGTCCCCTTAAAACACTGTCACAAAGAAAGCTGTAAAAAAATTGCCACAAATCAATAAATTCATAGTGTCTGTTTTTAAAAAATCAAATTAGATAATTATTATTTTAGGATTTAATATATCATTTTTGTCCCTTGATTAAAGAAAGAATAGAATGCAAGATTTAACATTTAATACATACAGCACTTGTTTAAGTGAGTTAACTAGATAGTCACAATTTCTGTTTACTTTTAAAAATTAGCTCAAAAAGATATTAAGAAGGAATCAAAATTGCTCAAGAACTTAAATGAGCAGAACAAAATGCAGGAGTCTAAAACTGGAAACATATTCTTAAACAAACAATAATATTGAAAACCATTTCCTTCCTTACTTTGCCACAAAGACCTGGAACCAGACTTATGTTCTCACTGCCAAACTATAAACAATGCTGATGCCCGGTACCTGACACTGGACAAATGGGGTTTTAACAGCTACTGCAGGAGGCTGAGAACATACACAGATAAGAGAAAGTTAGTCTTTAAAAATCTATTCCGAAACTCAAACATTTTTATGATTAACCCATAAAGATAAATTTACAGGAGAGGAAGAAAAAATATCACAAAACTAAAGGTATATTTAAAAGATGTATGATTGGGAGAAAAAGCAGAATTTAAGATAATTCTGTTTTAAAGATTTTTTCCCCACCTTTTTTTACATTTGCTAAATGCATAAGCTACTAGGCTGGCACACCGTCTTAGTCATAAGTGACTGAAGAAGTGAGTATGTGAACCAAGGACAAACCACGTACAGGGTGGGAGATGCACACGAAATTGCCTGCTGGGAAAGCTCTGCTGAATGGGGACCGCCTCCATTCCTTTGACTTTAACTACAAGACCAACCAGACTTTTTTTACTAAAGAGTTTAAGCTCAAGGCTTGTAGCAAGATTTAGTGGCTATTAATGAGAGTGAAGCAGTTGGTAGTAAGAGGCAGAAACTGAAACAGAAATGCAGAGGGAAGAGAAAGTAGCCAAGTCCCTATTATGGTGGGACATAGGGTAGGGAACTCTTGGTGGGGAAAAAGAGATGACTAGGTCACTAGGGCTGTGCAGGATTTTGGACAACCTTCCAAATTCCAGAATCCATACAAATGCTTATGACAATTCAGTTCTACAGATAACCTATGTTCTTATGATGCCTGGCTACACAGCCAAGGTTGTTTAGCCATAATTATCCTACAAAATATATCCAATTCTTTGAGAAAACGGGCATGCATCTTCATTCCTTACAACTCAAAGGGTTTAATACTTATATTATTAAAATAATATATTTTAAGTGTAGGAAATATGGAAAATAGAGAAAAGCATGAAGAGTAAATGAAAAATCAACTATAAACCTGAAAAAAAAAATGAATGGCTGCTTCCAAATAACACACTGTTCCTTGAGAAAGATCACTTAAAGTATCAAATTTATCTCAGCTCCATTATCAATTGTTCTGAAAGTCTCCTTTGGATCATTTATCTTTGTGATCATTGTTTTAATCCATATACTGGCATTTAGACAAGTGGGACAGATGGACAATATCTTAAAAAAAATACAAATGTATAAACATGCACCCATTATATCCCTACTGAAATATTAATGATAAAGAAACTAAATTGAATGTGTTCATTTTTATAATAACTTTAAAGAATTCATGTTTAACTAAAAGTGATCTATAAATCACAATAAAACTATAAACCTAGTACCAAAAATATTGGCCATTATTAAAATTTGTTTTCTTTCTTTGTCCTTTTAATGTTATTAAATACTTCTCCTAAACATGATTTTAATGGCTACATAATGTTACAGAGGGTGAATGTACCATAATTTATTTAGCTATTCTACTTGTTGACACTTAGGGGTTGTTTCCAAGCTTTTGCTGTGATAGAGTACCTGTTTATACATAAGTTTATACATGATTTTTCCTATATCTGATTATTTCCTTAGATTATGCCTAGATGTGGAATTAATTACGGGGCTAGGGTATGAACTTCTTAAAAGTTTTGATATATATTGCTCTCCAGAAAGCAGTTGTAATGAGAGTGTACATTTTACAGCACCTCTGCCACATAATAAAATTTTTTAACTCAGGTAATATAAATAATTCTAAGCAATTATGAATCATTAATCATTTAAGTAATTACAAATCATTATGTAAAAATCAATGTCTTGTAAAATTGGAAAATGAATTGCCAAGACAGGAAGCATAAAATGGTTTATGATGCCCACAAAATGCAATATTGATGTGCTTTTGCATCCTACCCACCTATATACTTCACTTCTACATCTGCCAGTGCCTGCAAACAGTTCTTGTAAGTTACTTCCTCAATGTCAAGCATTGCAATAGCATCGTACACCTGTTTGGTCTGTGCAACAAGCTCCTCAGTTCTTGTTTTAATTTGCTCTGGTGAAAGATCCCATCTTAAAACATTTCTGCCAGCTGCAGTATAGGAAGACATTGCCTGAAGAGAAGACATCACTTCTTTTCCTAAAGTCATTCTGAATAAAATCCTGGAACCACCAATTCTACAAAGAATCAGAAAAAAGATAAAAATTAGGCATTTTGTTGGTCCAAAGTCAACACACAAATGTGTATTATCTAATTAAATTTTAAAGTAAAAAGAACTTTTTACTAAAATTGAGCAAATTTCTTTCAGGTGAATACATATGCACAAAACTAAATGCTCTTTACTTTCTTGTTTTCTTGAATAGTTACAGAGTTAATGGAATTTGGACTTTCCAAACACTGAATTGCTTACGTAATTAAATCATATAGAGAAATAAAGTTAGGTGTCAAAGACATAATAATTGTCCTTTATAAATTAAACCAGTAATCTTTCTTAAACATTTTTCCTGTGCTAATATCCACCTACGATGTATGTAGAATCAATATTTTGATATTCAGCAAGGAAACATTTTCAAAATTCTTTCTATATTGAACAACAATTTAAAAAATGTTTTACCAAAATTTCATGAAAATCAACTATGGCAATTTGAATTTAAGACTTAAAAAATAAAATCTGGTATAGCTATGGCATTATCCTGAAAGATAAAGGAATGATACCAACCCTTTATCCACTTAAAACACTGAAACTAAAAACTGATGCCATGTGTGTGTATATATATCTATAATATATAATTCTAGAACTTATAAATAAAAATACTATAATTAATAGCTAACATTTATTGTGTTTAGGCACTGTACTAATTACTTTCCATTTATTAACTCAGTCCCTACAACAATGCTGAGACAGATACTGTGGTTATTTCCATTTAGCCAAAGAAGTAACTAAAACACAGAGAAGTTAAGTAACTTGCCCAAGGTCACACAGCTGGCTACATGGTGGGAACTAGGATTAAAAACCAGGTAGTACAGATCCAGAACCCACTCTCTTAACCACAATACTAAACTTAATTCCTATTATCTTACAAGACCCCAAAACAACCATAGGCAGGACAATATTCCCTTTTAACAGATGATGCAGTTGAGACTCAGAGAGGCCAAGTGACTTGTTTAATGTCATTTGTTCAACAAATATTTATGAGCATGCACTGTGTCTGGTCATTGTGACAGGCACGAAGGATAAAAAGGCAAATTGACTGGGACCCTGCTATTTATATCGTGGAGAAGACTAATTGATAAACGGGCAATTGTACTGCATTGAGATGAGTGCCATGATAGGGTAAACAGGGAGAACTCTGAAAGAGCAGAGGAGCTTTTCTAGAAAGATTTTCTAGAAGGAACAGTGAGCAAGCCAAGATCTGAACAATGTGCAGAAATTATCCAAAGGTCAAAGGTTGTAAGGAAAGAAAAATCTGAAAAAGTTAAGTAGGGACTAGAGAATGAAGAGCCTTGGGAATCATCTGAGTTCAAACCTACTCTGAAGACAATGACAGAGCCACTGAAGGGTTTTAATCAGGTGAGAGATGAGCAAAGACATGCATTTTAAAGAAATCACTCAAATTATAGTGAGTTGAAATGTTTAGAAGAGAGATCATTCCCAGAGAGAAGCTATAATGGTTAACTGGGGCATAATATTATGGTATACCTAACTAGGAAATAGGGGGAATTGGAGTGATTTAGTAGATATTCACTAAGAAGAATCAATATGACTTGGTACTGAATGGATGTCAGGAGGAGGTGAGATACTCAAGGATGACGTCCAGGCTTCTGTCTTGGAATTGGAGGGATGCACAGAGGTTCTGTCGCTAAAACAGGGGACTCAGATGAAGGAGGAGGCTCTCTGGTGGGACAAAGGGAAATTCAGTTTTGGACGTGCCAAGTCTGAAGCGGCTGTAGCACACGTAAGTGGAATTCGTTACTAGTAAATGTAATTGGAGGGGACTTCCCTGGTGGTCCAGTGGTTAAGAATCGGTCTTGCCATGCAGGGGACGCCGGTTCCATCCCTGGCTGGGGAACTAAGATCCCAGATGCCGCTGGGCAACTAAGCCTGTGCGGCGCAACACAGAGCCCGTGTGCTGCAACTAAGACCTGACGCAACCAAAAAATAAATAAAAAAATAGATAGATATTAAAAAAAAATGTAATTGTGGAGTTACATGGGTGGTTGAATTTGCAGAGTGAGAACAGAAGAACAACCGAGCTCTAACTCTAGTTTAACCATTGAAGTAGAAAGAAAACCAAGTAGGTTGGGTTCTAGGAATTGTGAAAAGTAAGCACTGAAAAAGGGAGTGAATAACAGTATGAAATGTTGTACAAATCTCAAGAAAGACGCAAGAGTCTCTGTTGAATTCAGCAACAGGAACGTCATTGATGACTGGCAAGAGCAGTGTTAGTGGGGTGGTAGAAGTGGAAATCAGGTTGCTATGATTGAGGGCTATAGAGATGGTAAAGTACCGGAGAGAGTGCACCTCAGCAACTCTCCATAGAGCTGGCTGTGAAAACAAGGAGAGCTAATGCAGTATAAGGGGCTGAGACATACAAGGGTGCATTTTTAACATAGGAGAAGCCAGAATACTGACCCCCTTTAACTGTCTCTCCACAATAACTGATATTGTCTATGTGAAACATACTGGTTGATGGTTACACTCAAGGCTGGCACACTATTTTCCAATGTATTTCCACATTTCTCCTTCAACCAGTTGAGTTATATATTCACCAAGAGTCAAGTTTAATGGCTCCAAAACCTGTTTATGCTTACTATACTCATTTCCTTTTAATTATTTTATTTTATAACAATTTTTTATTGGAGTATAATTGCTTTACAATGTTGTGTTAGTTTCTGCCGTACAATGAAGTGAATCAGCTATATGTATACACATATCCCCTCCCTCTTGAACCTCCCTCCCCACCCCCATCCCACCCATCTAGGTCATCACAGAGCACTGAGCTGAGCTCCCTGTGCTATACAGCAGGTTCCCACTAGCTATCTATTTTACACATGGTAGTGTATTTATGTCAAACCTAATCTCCCAATCCATCCCACCCTACTCTCCCCCCCGTGTCCACATGTCTGTTCTCTATGTCTGTGTTTCTATTCCTGCCCTGCAAATAGGTTCATCTGTGGCATTTTTCTAGATTCCACATATATGCATTAATATACAAGGTTTGTTCTTCTGACATTTCACTCTGTATGACAAACTCATCTCTACATTCGTACAGACGTGGATGTAGGTCCATCCACATCTCTACGAATGACCCAATTTCGTTCCTTTTTATGGCTAAGTAATATTCCATTATATATATGTACCACATCTTCTTTATCCACTCATCTGTTGATGGACATTTAGGTTGTTTCCATGTCCTGGCTATTGTAAATAGTGCTGCAATGAACATTGGGTACATGTCTCCTTCTGAATTATGGTTTTCTCAGGGTGTATGCCCAGTAGTGGGATTGCTGAGTCATATGGTAGTTCTATTTTTAGTGTTTTAAGGAAGCTCTATACTGTTCTCCACAGTGGCTGTATCAATTTACATTCCCACCAACAATGCAAGAGGGTTCCCTTTTCTCCACACCCTCTGCAGCATTTATTTTTTGTAGATTTTTTGATGAGGGCCATTCTGACCAGTGTGAGGTGTAGTTTTGATGTGCATTTCTCTAATAATTAGTGATGTTGAGCAGCTTTTCATGTGCCTCTTGGCCATCTGTATGTCTTCTTTCGTGAAATGTCTATTTAGGTCTTCTGCCCATTTTTTGTTTGGGTTGTTTTTTTGGTATTGAGCTGCATGAGCTGTTTGTGTATTTTGGAGATTAATCCTTTGTCCGTTGATTAATTTGCAAATATTTTCTCTCATTCTGAGGGTTCTCTTTTTGTCTTTTTTATAGTTTCCTTTGCTGTGCAAAAGTCATTAGGTCCCATTTGCTTATTTTTGTTTTTATTTTCATTACTCTAGGAGGTGGTTCATAAAAGATCTTGCTGAGATTTACGTCAAAGAATGTTTTTCCTATGTTTTCCTCTAAGAGCTTTACATTTAGGTCTTGAATCCATTTTGAGTTTATTTTTGTGTATGGTGTTATGGAGTGCTCTAATTTCATTCTTTTACATGTAGTTGTCCAGTTTTCCCACCACCACTTATTGAAGAGGATTTCTTTTCTCCATTGTATGTTCTTGCCTCCTTTGTTATAGATTAGGTGACCATAGGGGCGTGGGTTTATCTCTGGGTTTTCTATCCAGTACCATGGATCTATATTTCTGTTTTTGTACCAGTACCCTACTGTCTTGATTACTGTAGCTTTGTAGTATAGTCTGAAGTCCGGGAGCCTGATTCCTCCAGCTCCATTTTTCTTTCTCAAGATTGCTTTCGCTATTAGGGGTATTTTGTGTTTCCATACAATTGTAAAAGTTTTTGTTTTCTGTGAAAAATGCCATTGGTAGTTTGATAGGGATTGCACTGAACCTGTAGATTGCTTTGGGTAGTATAGTCATTTTCACAATATTGATTCTTCCATCCAGGAACATGGCATATCTCTCTATCTGTCTGTTATCTTTGATTTCTTTCATCAGTGTTTTATAGTTTTCTGAGTACAGGGCTTTTGCCTCCTTAGGTAGGTTTATTCCTACCTAAGGTATTTTATTTATTCCTCCTTAGGTATTTTATTCTTTTTGTTGAAATGGTAAATGGGATTGTTTCCTTAATTTCTCTTTCTGATCTTTTGTTTTTAGTGTATAGGAATGCAAGAGATTTCTGTTCGTTAATTTTGTATCCTGCAACCTTACCAAATTCATTGGTTAGTAGTTTTCTAGTGGCATCCTTAAAATTTTCTATGTATAGTATCATGTCATCTGCAAACAGTGACAGTTTTACTTCTTCTTTTCCAATTTGTATTCCTTTTATTTCTTTTTCTGCTCTGACTGCCGTGGCTAGGACTTCCAAAACTATGTTGAATAATAGTGGCGAGAATGGACATCCTTGTTTTGATGTTCCTGATCTTAGAGGAAATGCTTTGAGTTTTTCACCATTGAGAATGATGTTTGCTGTGGGTTTGTCATACATGGCCTTTATTATGCTGAGGTAGGTTCCCTCTATGCCCACTTTCTGGAGAGTTTTTTATCATAAATGGGTGTTGAATTCTGTCAAAAGTTTTTTCTGCATCTGTTGAGATGATCATATGGTTTTTATTCTTTAACTTGTTAATATGGTGTATCACATTGATTGATTTGCGTATGCTGAAGAATCCTTGCATTCCTGGGATAAATCTCACTCGATCATGGTGTATGACCTTTTTAATGTGTTGTTGGATTCTGTTTGCTAGTATTTCGTTGAGGATTTTTGTGTATAAATTCATCAGTGACATTGGTCTGTAATTTTCCTTTTCTGTGATATCTTTGTCTGGTTTAGTATCAGGGTGATGGTGGCCTCCTTGAACGAGTTTGGGAGTGCTCCTCCCTCTGCAATTTTTTGAATGAGTTTGAGAAAGATAAGTGTTAGCTCTTCTCTAAATGTTTAATAGAACTCACCTGTGAAGCCATCTGGTCCTGGACTTTTGTTTGTTGGAAGATTTTTAATCACAGTTCCAATTCCATTACTTGTCATTGGTCTGTTCATATTTTCTATTTCTTCCTGGTTCAGTCTTGGAAGGTTATACTTTTCTAAGAATTTGTCCATTTCTTCCAGGTTGTCCATTTTATTGGCACAGAGTTGCTTGTAGTAGTCTCTTATGATGCTTTGTATTTCTGTGCTGTCAGTTGTAATTTCTCCTGTTTCATTTCTAAGTTTATTGATTTGAGTCCCCTCCCTTTTTTTCTTGATGAGTCTGGCTAAAGGTTTATCAATTTTGTTTATCTTCCCAAAGAACTAACTCTGAGTTTTACTGATCTTTGCTATTGTTTTCTTCGTTTCTATTTCATTTATTTCTGCTCTGATCTTTATGATTTCTTTCCTTCTATTAATTTTTGGTTTTCTTTGTTCTTCTTTTTCTAGTTGCTTTAGATGTAAGTTTAGATTGTTTGAGATTTTTCTTGTTTCTTGAGGTGAGACTGAATTGCTACAAACTTCCCTCTTAGAACTGCTTTTGCTGCATCTCATAGGTTTTGGGTTGTCATGTTCTTTGTTGTCATTTGTCTCTAGGTATTTTTTGATTTCCTCTTTGACTTCTTCAGCAATCCCTTGGTTATTTAGCAGTGCACTGTTTAGCCTCCATGTATTTGTGTTTTTTACAGTTTTTTTCCTGTAATTGATTTCTAATCTCATAGCATTGTGGTCGGAAAAGATGCTTGATACAATTTCAATTTTCTTAAATTTTCCGAGGCTTGATTTGTGACCCAAGTTGTGATCTATCCTGGAGAATGTTCTGTGTGCACTTGAGAAGAAAGTGTATTCTGCTTTTGGATGGAATGTCTTATAAATATCAATTAACTCTACCTGGTCTATTGTGTCATTTAAAGCTTGTGTTTCCTTATTTATTTTCTGTCTGAATGATCTGTCCATTGGTGTAAGTGGGTTGTTAAAGTCCCCCACTATTATTGTGTTACTGTTGATTTCCCCTTTTATGGCTGTTAGCATTTGCCTTAGGTATTGAGGTGCTCCTATGTTGGGTGCATAAATATTTACAATTGTTATATCTTCTTCTTGGATTGATCCCTTGATCACTACGTATTATCCTTCCTTATCTCTTGTAACAGTCTTTATTTTAAAGTCTATTTTATCTGATATGAGTATTGCTACTCCAGCTTTCTTGTGATTTCCATTTGCATGGAATATCTTTTTCCATCCCCTCACTTTCAGTCTGTATGTGTCCCTAGGTCTGAAGTGGGTGTCTTGTAGGCAGCATATATACAGGTCTTGCTTTTGTAGCCATTCAGTCAGTTTGCGTCTTTTGGTTGGAGCATTTAATCCATTTACATTCAAGGTGATTACTGATATGTATGTTCCTATTACCATTTTCTTAATTGTTTTGGGTTTGTTTTTGTGGGTCTCTTTCTTCTCTTGTGTTTCCCTCCTAGAGAAGTTCCTTTAGCATTTGTTGTAAAGCTGGTTTAGTGGTGCTGAACTCTCTTAGCTTTTGCTTGTCTGTAAAGCTTTTGATTTCTCCATTGAATCTGAATGAGATCCTTGTGGGGTAGAGTGTAGATTTTTTTCCCTTTCATCACTTTAAATATATCCTGCCACTCCCTTCTGGCCTACAGAGTTTCTGCTGAAAAATCAGCTGATAACCTTATGGGGATTCCCTTGTATGTTATTTGTTGCTTTTCCCTTGCTGCTTTTAATATTTTTTCTTCGAATTTAATTTTCTTCAGTTTGATTAATATGTGTCTTGATGTGTTTCTCTTAGGGTTTATCCTGCATGGGGCTTTCTGCACTTCCTGGACTTGGGTGGCTATTTCCTTTCCCATGTTAGGGAAGTTTTCAATTATAATCTCTTCAAATATTTTCTCTGACCCTTTCTATTTCTCTTCTTCTTCTGGGACCCCTGTAATTCAAATGTTGGTGCGTTTAATGTTGTACCAGAGGTCTCTGAGACTGTCCTCAATTCCTTTCATTCATTTTTCTTTATTCTGCTCCTTGGCAGTTATTTCCACCATTCTATCTTCTGGCTCACTTATTTGCTCTTCTGCCTCAGTTATTCTGCTATTGACTCCTTCTAGTGTATTTTTCATTTCAGTTATTTTGTTGTTCATCACTGTTTGTTTTTCTTTAGTTCTTCTAGGTCTTTGTTAAACATTTCTTGTATTTTCTTGATTTATGCCTCCATTCCATTTCCGAGATTTTGGATCATCTTTACTATCATTACTCTGAATTCGTTTTCAGGTAGGTTGCCTATTTCCTCTTCATTTATTTGGTCTTGTAGGTTTTTATCTTGCTCCTTCGTCTGTAACATATGTTTTTGTTTTCTCATTTTTTTTGATGGGTGGGGCTGTGTTCCTGTCTTACTGGTTGTTTGGCCTGCGACATCCAGCACTGGAGTTTGCAGGCAGTTGGGTAGAGCCGGGTCCTGGTGCCGAGATGAGGACCTCTGGGAGACCTCACTCTGATTAATATTCCCTGGGGTCTGAGGTTCTCTGGTAGTCTAGCAGTTTGGACTCGGTGCTCCCACCATAGGAGCTCAGGCCTGACCCCTGGCCTGGGAACCAAGAACCTGCAAGCCGTGTGGCATAGTGAAAGAAAAAAAAAAAAAAAAGGAGCAGTAAAATAACAAAGAATAAAAAATAAAATAAAATTAGAAAAATGAAAAATATATTAGGAAAAATAAAAATGTAAGTGCAGTAACAACAACAAGATAAAACAGAACAACAGGGCTTCCCTGGTGGCGCAGTGGTTGAGAATCTGCCTGCCAATGCGGGGGACACGGGTTCAAGCCCTGGTCTGGGAAGATCCCACATGCCACGGAGCAACTGGGCCCGTGAGCCACAACTACTGAGCCTGCGCGTCCGGAGCCTGTGCTCCGCAACAAGAGAGGCAGCGATAGTGAGTGGCCCGCGCACCGCGATGAAGAGTGGCCCCCGCTTGCCGCAACTAGAGAAAGCCCTCGCGCAGAAACGAAGACCCAACACAGCCATAAATAAATAAAAATAAATAAATAAATAAATAATAATTAAAAAAAAAAAAAAAAAACAGAACAACAGAAAAAAACATGGGGGGGGGGAGCAAGCCAAAAGGAACAGAACAACAACAAAGAATAGAGAATAAAATAAAAGTAGAAAACTAAAAAACTTATTAGAAAAAATAAAAACATAAAACAGAACCACAACCTAAAAAGAATAAAAGAAAAGAAAAGAAAAAAAGGCCAGGGGCTTCCCTGGTGGTGCAGTGGTTAAGAATCCGCCTGCCAATGCAGGGAACGCGGGTTCGAGCCCTGGTCCAGGAGGATCCCGCATGCCACGGAGCAGCTGAGCCCATGCGCCACGGCGGCTGAGCCTGTGCTCTAGAGCCTGCAAGCCAGAAGTCCTGAGCCTGCATGCCACAACTACTGAAGCCCACGTGCCTGGAGCCCATGCTCCACAGCGGGAGAGTCCACCGCAATGAGAGAGGCCCACGCACCACGGCGAGGAGTGGCCCCCGCTCGCCGCAACTGGAGAGGGCCCGCGCGCAGCAGCAGAGACCCAACACAGCAAAAATAAAATAAATAAGATAAATAAATAAATTTATTAAAAAAAAAAAAAGAAAGAAAGAAAGGCCAGAAAAGGCCTTGGCTGTGGGGGGTGGAGCACAGGCAGGGGGCAGGCCCTAGGCTCGGGACCCACGCAGCTGGAGAGAGGTAAGGCCCTGGGTGGAGATGTGGGGGTGGGGCTTAGGCTCAGCACGGCCAGAGGGAGTCTTGGAGGGCAGACGATCAGGCCTGGGACCCGCCTCCCGTCCCACCTCCACTTCTCCTCCCCCGTCCACCCCCCCACATCCTACCCAGTCGTTCAGGGGTTCCTCCTACCCCCTTAGGTGTCCATGGTCCCCCACCAGTGCCTGGTAGGTGCCCTAGTTGTGAGGAGACTCGAACTCCACATCCTCCTGGTCTTCCGTCTTGACTCCACCCCTCTATACTCATTTTAATGTAAGTTAAATATTTAACTGATTAAATGCATGCAAAAAGAATGATCTGTTTTTTCGGTAAACTATCTTGGGAATACTTTAAAAAAGACAGTTACTAAAAAGCCAACCAAAAAACTGCTGTTATGGAAGACTGAGAAAAGAATTACAAAGATTCAGAAGGCTTCTGAATTCAGATTACTTATGTGTGTCTGGAGTGTTCTTGCTTCACTTTAAAGAAACTGAAACTGGAAATGAAAATAATGCATTTCTGGTAGAGTTTATTCAAGGACAGTGAGGGATGCCAATCAAGTGATTCACCCTTAACCAAAAGGCCTTGGTCTTACCTCAAAATATTTGAAAATAAATACTCATTTATGTTTTCTTTGAATACATGGCTTGAGCAATTTAACATTTTTTATGATTCTATTTGAAACAAATTTTAAAAATTAATTATTAAATGACATAAGCACTGGGACTTCACTGGTGGTCCAGTGGTTAAGACTCTGTGCTTCCATGCATGGGGGCATGTGTTTGATTCCTGGTCAGGGAACTATGATCCTGCATCCTCATGCTGCACGGTGCGGCCAAAAAAAAAAAAAAAGACATATGGAGCAAGGTCTTAATGGAGGTAGGAAGAAATGGCATATATACCATAAGCAGAGCAAATTGTTTTAGATAGGAAGAGACTACAGTCTCAGTAAAATCAATGAAACAGGTAAAATGGAAGTAGTTAGGTTAGAGTAAAAAAAAAAAAGAGAGATGTTTGAATTTAAGAAATCAAAGATTAAGCCTGACAAGAACCAGGATACTTTCTTGGAAGTGGACTGATATGAATGAGTTGAAGAGTGCAAAGAACCGACAGCCCAGTACTGGACAGACTGTCTCCGTGAACACTGGCGTCAGCAACTTGATGGCTGGGCCTGGGAGTAGAAAGGAAGACTGAACCGGGAACCAAAACCTTCAAAGAATGGAGGGGACCAACCAGGTGGGTGAGAGAGGACATCATGAGCAGGGTCCCGTGAGCCTCGAAGGTGTTTTTACACCATGGTGAAGAAGTGTTGGTCTGGGAGTATAACGGGAGACATGGTGGGAGTCGGGCAACGAAGAAGATGTGGATCTTTCCTCCTTACTTAGTGGGATGGGGTGTAGAAGAAACAGAGATGGGGAAATTTTCCTCAGAGTTGAGTGGATTTCAGTAAAGGTTAAGAGGAGAAGAGAGGATCCAGAGAATATGAAGAAATGGAGGAGTTTGTTTACTATGGGACAAGGGCTCCGGAAACAACAAAGGAGGAGTCCGAGTACAACCAATAGCTAAATATGTGTTGGCTGTCCAGTCATTCACCTCTCCCCCATCTGACTACATACGCATTTTCTTCCCAGTGGCCACGCCTCCCCAGCAAAGTCCATGACCTTTGAAGGTGGCTGCCCCCACCCTCAGAACTCCTGTGAGAGAAAGGGGTCTCATTCCTATTGAATGTAACTGAGCAAGCTGGTGCCCTTGACTGCAGCTGGCATCTATCTTATGAGAAAGAGTGGAACCTGACTTATGATGAAATAAACACTGTGACTGGAAGAATAAAGGAAGGAAACCAAATATTTACTGACATCACCGATCCCTTAGATCAACTAATTCTGAAGCCTGACCTAGAGCTAGACTTTCTAGTTATGTGAGCACATTGTTTAAAGGCAGTTTGAATGTGGTTTTATGTTATTTGCCTCATACGGGATCCTAACGGAAAAAGGAATGAAAACTGATAAAGGAATGAGCACGGAAAAAACAAGTAAGGAGGTAAGAATATAAGAAATGATGGATGACTGGAGGGTCTCACAGGCTTGGTGGTGACCTAAAATAATAGGGATGTGAAGTTCAGTGTGTTGGCTGAAAATTTCCAAAATAATTATTCCCACAATCCCTCATGGATACACAGAACTGAGGCCTTAAACAAGGAGTCAGCCATGACCATGACTGGTTGGGCTTCCAAGGAAGTTGCAGTACAGGTGAAGGGACTGGCCATGGGATTACTGAGGTAAGGAACAGCAAGAGGGAGACTGATGAATAAAACGTAAGACTTCTGCATCTCAATACCCTGCTCTTTTCACCACTCCTCTTAGTACAAACCAATTACTATGAACAAATTTTCATTATTGTTAAACAGCTTTAAAAGAAAATTATGTCAAACATTTCACTGATAAGATGACCTCCACTGGTTTTCATTTACTTCCGAACATTTATCAAAAGGTTGAGTGTTTGGCCACAGCACACCTCAGTTAAACTGATAAAGACGTCAGCAGCAAAAAACAAAACAAAACAAAACAAAACACGAAAAGATGTCAGCAGCTCTACCTTGGCTAAACAGCTATATCAATAATCACCCTTGCACAGTTTCTATTGCAACTAATGTAAAGCTACCCCTTCCTTAAAGTAGTATTATTCCCTAAATGTGGAAGGGGTAAGAAGAAAGGAACAGAAGTTAGAAATCATGACTTCATGGGTCAACAGAACACATGAAAATTTTTATCTTATACCTTCTTTTATTGCCTTCTGGGATTTTGTCTTAATTCCTTTCAGGATTTATAATTCTTGTTACCAAAGAAAAGAAATGGAGACAGAAGGATTCCCTTATACTTCTAACTAAAACATTTTGATCTATTGAGAATTTTTCTCCCTGCACTGTCTCCTCTTTTCCTCTTCCACAGTTTTTTTGCTGAGTATCCCTCCTTTTCCCCTTTATTACGATTTCAAGCTCATTCAGTACTTCGGATGCTGGTACACTGATCTCTTCCTCCCCTTCAGTGTCTCTGCAGCCCTGGAGAACTGCACTTGGGTGGGAAAACCAGTGCACCTGCAGTCATTCTAGCAACTGTGCTTGTACCCTTGAGAATCTGGTGAGGATTTTTTATTGACTTTTTGCAACTGAGAGCTACAAAATTTGAAAGCAGGCGACACACCATGATCTCGTCTTTCTCTACAGGAGTTATTACGTGCAATTATGTGAACATGAAAATCTAGATTAAATCCGAGATTCCTACTGTCTGACTAAACTCTAGGCTTTTTTTCCCCCTACAAACTCCCAGGCTATTATTTCAGTCCCAACTACACCTTCATTTTCTCCTGTCTTTAAAGCACTTTCAACACACAACTCTGAATTTCTAACCAAGAAATAATACAGAATACCCTACTAGAATTGACAGGAAGATGCATTTGTTAGGGTTCTAGTCTCCTATGTCCAAAAACCAAATAAAGTATTTAGGCAAAGAAAGCAAGTAGCACAGATTTTGACTGAGATCACCAGGCTAAAGAATTTCGTTTGGACAAATGAGCATGCTACAGTTACTGTGAGTTAATTATTGTCTGAAAACTTTAGCAAAACATTTTATGGAATGTACTTTCAGAAATGTTCTGATTTGCTGGAGTCATTTTCTTTTGAAGCATAGTTTAAAGGCCTCCAAGTCCTCCCATCAAGGTGTCTTTGACCGTTCCAGTTCATACAGATCTGAGCTTCTATCACCTTTTATCTGTGCCATTCATTTTAGACATTTAAATTACTGTCATCCACCTGTTCAACTGGTTTGTGTATGTCAAATCAGACTAGGACTTGTCCAGCACAATAACCATTGTACATACCTTGTGTCACAATCCTAGCACATTGCTGAGCAAATACAAGATGCTTTATGTATTTGAAATGAGATGGTATTGACGTGGCTAAAACATTACTGCAACACCATCTCCTTTCATCATCACAAATAAACATCCATGCAGGAAACTGTTTTATTAGGGCCAGGACTAGAGTGAAACTCCACTATGTAAAATGTCACAACTTCCATTTTCCCAGACTTTACGTTTAATCCATGCTCCCATCCTTTCCCTATAGTGTTACTGTGTTGTAGTACACATTTTGCATGGCATTTCCTGAAATTTGCCCCAATTCTTTAAAATACTTGGCAAATATTCCTAGTATTTACTTTGGAACTAATGTTTCTCTACAAGCTATGAAGGCTGCATTTCATCAACCCCTTCGACTGGAATTTCTATACGTTTCTTTTAGTTATTTCTCATCTGGTTGTTTTGTCAGAACCATTTCTTTTTAATCTTGATCCCTACTGGTCACAAAGTTGTCATTTTCAGCCATTGATTTAACTAAATCGCCCCTCTCCTTACAACTTACAGGCCACAGCTCAAGTCCAGGCTCCTTTCATCAGAGCACACAGCGCTCCTTAATTTTGGATTTCACCAGTGCCAAAGCCCAGCCATGCACCTCCCCAAGGCTCACCTGTTCTTTTAGGCACTTAGCCTACTTCTACCTTGAAGCCTCCAGCCAAGCAGCACTTTATCCACTACATCTATGCTTTCTAATACAGTAGCCACCTGTGGTTATTTAAATTTAAAGTAAATAAAATTAAAAATTCAGTTCTTCAGTTGCCCTAGGCACATTTCAAATGCTCAACAGCCACCATGGCAAGTGGGTCCCATACTGGACAGCACAGATAGAGAACATATCATCACTGTAGAAAGTTCTAATCAACAGTGCTGAGCTAGATGATCTCACTGCGCAGAATGAGATGTACGCCTGTATCCTCCTATGGGTATCCTTTCTCTTTTCCACTCGCAAAGCAGTTCCCCTGGTGTCTTCTTTGGAGGGAAGAAAGAACAGAGAAAGTGAGGAAGGGAGAACTCATTTACTGAGTAGTTCCTATGTGCCAGGCAGTGTTAAAAACACTTATTTAATCCTAACAACATTCTGAGAAATATGTCTGAGGAAGCACTATTTTTAAGAGCATTGGTGTAGAAGAAAAGACTTTTTAGTTCTTTCTACAAGAAGCAGGGCCAAAAGGTACTGACAATATCATTAAAATATAAAAAACACTTTTCTACAAGATTGTTTAAATTCCACAAATCCTTTATTTTTACAACTGAGAATCAATCTTAATAAGCTGTGCTTACCAAGATGGAAAATTCAAGTTACAAAATTTTACCTGAAGGTTTTTGGTACTAGTCCCTCAACATATCAAACATATATGAACTTACTGTTTTCTCTCTGCTGTAAGTGTCCTGTTATGTCTCACATTCCTGCCAATGTCCCAAAGGTTAAAGCATCTCCAACTGGTGAACCCCTCCCAGACTCCCAGTCTCTCTCCTGATACTCAAGTTCCTGTACATCCCCAACCTCTTCAGAGCACGGTCTTTTCCACTGTCTTAACTGAAACCTGGATCCGTGCAGAACCCATCGCCTTCCCCAGGACGTGTGCTCATTCTCTCAAGCTCCTCATGTTACTGGGCCTTGTGACAGGGTGAACTTTCTCCTAGATCCCCAACATAGTTTCCAAATCACTACTGTGCTACAACCGTATTCCTGAGGCTGCTGCCTTCCTGCTATACTACTCGCTATTATCAACCAACCTCTTTGCCACCCACTCACATTTATCAAGATTTGGCTCTACACTCTTTTCCATCTTAAGCTCCAGAATCATCCCGGGAAGACCCTAAGGAGAGATGGATGAGCTATACCACTCCCTTAACTTCAGTTTCTTGACCTACTTCCCCCCAAGAACCTTCATGCTTATTCTTCTTACCACCACTTGGAGATGCTCCTAAGAGATGATAGATTCTGATATTCTACTCTCTGATCACAACCTTCTATCTTTTCAGCCTCCATTTCTCTACTCCTATGATTCTTACTTTTCTATCTCCTTTAGACCTCAGGTCCTTTGATCCTTCTCTTTCCTCACTCTACTAGGCATCTCCTGTAGCTCCCCTCAGACCTGGGAAATTACTGCGCTTTAGAGGGGCTCACTTTGGCCCTCCTGCATCTGCACTCTGATCAAAAGAGCTGAGAGGAGGTGCCCATGCAGAGCCTCACACCTGCTGACCACACAACCATGCTTTGAGTACCCAAGATCCCAGAATCCCTTGCTCAAATGGCTCCCAGAGCCTATGCGGGTCTCTTCCCTGGGTCAGTCCTCCAGAGGTTGAACTGTACCATTGGTGTGTACATCTCTTGGACTGAGGGGTGGTCATAGGTAGGAGAGGGTGTGGTTGGAACTTGGACTTACAGGTGGAGATACCCATGCACATGTGAGGCACCTCAAGGTAGAGGAGGGAGCCTGGGTGGTCTTCCAATTGGACTGTTCTCCCACGTTGCACAAATGTCAAAGTGAGCCTCATCTATCAATCCAACATCCTTCACTAAAACCCCAACCGCCCTGCTCCTGGTCCTTCTGCTATATCCACCTTAAAAATCTCTGCCCAGGACCATTTTAACCAGCCACCTTCCCTATTCTTACATCCAGATTTCTGAACAGGGCTATGGATTTTTTTTTTAAATAAATAAATAAATAAATAAATAAATAAATTTATTTATTTATTTATTTATTTATTTATTTATTTATTTATTTATTTATTTTTGGCTGTGTTGGTTCTTCATTTCTGTGCGAGGGCTTTCTCCAGTTGTGGCGAGCGGGGGCCACTCTTCATCGCAGTGCGCGGGCCTCTCACTGTCGCGGCCTCTCGTTGCAGAGCACGGCTCCAGACGCGCAGGCTCAGTAGTTGTGGCGCACGGGCTTAGTTGCTCCGCGGCATGTGGGATCCTCCCGGACCAGGGCTCGAACCTGTGTCCCCTGCATCGGCAGGCAGACTCTCAACCACTGTGCCACCAGGGAAGCCCCCAGGGTTATGAATTTTGATGTTATTGTATCATGGTCTCTAATTTGAGCTGAACTCTCAAGGCTTCAGGAAATCCATCCATGAAGGTCTGCCTCCCATTTCCCACACCAATTACTTCAAACCATGACCAGCCTCCCCAAATTTCTCCTCTCACTGTCACTAGCTGACCTTGCTGCCTACATTACTGAGGCCATCAGACAGAAATTCCCTCAACTTCCCACCTACAAACATAGCTACATCTGTATAATCTTCTCCTCTGTACTCCTAACTAGTATAATGGGTACCTTGTTCAAAGCCAATTTCTCACTCTGTGCTTGGGTCCTATCCCATCTCCTCTAGGACATCACTCTGAAATATTATCTCTTTTAGTAGAATCTTAAATGTCTCATTTGTACTGCCTCTTTATACACATATACATGCTTGAGCACTTAGGTTTCTTCATCAAAATAAAACAAAATCTTCCTTGATACTGGGTGCCCCACTAGAAAACACCCTATTTCTCCCCTTTCCTTCATCCCCAAGATTTTTCAGAGTGGTCTAGCCAGCCCTTGCTGTCTTCATGTCCTCATCTCTCTTTGACTCTTCAACCTACTTCAGTCTGGGTCCTGGCCTCATAAAAGATGAAAACTGCTCTCAGCAGGGTGCCCAATGATTTCTAATAAACCCAACTGACATTCTTCAGTACTTACCTATCCTGACTTTTTGTGATATTTGACAGTGTTGCAATTCCTTCTTTTTTTACTCTGTTTTGGAATATTTTCCCCTTTAGCATCTGTGATAATGATACCTCTTTTCATTCTATGTCTCTGGCTGTATCTTTACAATCTCCATCATCTGCTCTTTTTTTATCCTCTTCCTTACGATTCTTTAGTGATCCTCAGAATTCAGTTCCATGCCCTCTTTTCTTCTCTTTTCATTTTGTACACACTTCCTGGGTATTCTGGTCCACTTGCATGGCTACATATGCCACCTGCAGCTAAAGACTTCCACATCTGTACCTCTAGCTCAAATCTCCTAAGTTTTAGACCCATATAGCTAACCCTATTGGACAGCTCCACTTGGCTGTCAATGGTCACCTCAAACTCAGTATGTCTAAAATTAAAGTGACCATTTTCCTTATTTCCCAGAACCAAACTTGTCTTCCTCCTGTATTCCTTATCCCAGTGAAGATCACCAGTGTGCATTTAGTTGCCCAAGTCAAAAACCTAGGAGACCTTTCTGGATGCCTTCTGATCTGTTTTCCAGATTGCCTGCAGAGTAATCTTCCTGAAAGGTAAGTCTGATCATGGCACCCCTTCAGTGGCATGGTTCAGGATCAAGTTTTGACTTCACTGACTTCAGGATCAAGTTCAAGCTACTTAACATACAAGGCCCTCTGGATCTGCCCCTATTTTGCTGGCTTTCTCAATGCCACCTTTCTGCCCTCAAATCTATGCTCTAGGCATCAATAACTACTTTCACATCTCCCTAAAATTGTTAGGCTTTCTTCAGGCCTTTGCAGCATTTTCCCTCTCCCTGGAACACCTTTCTTCTTCCTTACCTGAGGAACATCACCTCTTTCATGTCTCACTTATCTTTCAAATCTCAGTTCAGACTTCATCTTCTCCAGGAAGGCTTCTTTGACTACCTCCAGCTGTTTCAGAAATTCCTTCTCTGTGCTACTAAACTATCCTACAGGTACACTGACCAAAGCACTTATCGCACTGAAGAGTATTCACCTACTTACTCAGCTGTGTCTCCAGTAGACCCTGAGCAGACACTGGGTTTTAGTGAGATTGGTAGACCCTGAACCTAACATAGTTTGTGGTACATGTATATTTTAACTGTGACAAGTTTACCCAAAAGATTCCACTTAGAGTTATTTGTTTAATACTTCTATTATCTACATGTCTAATATACAAGTAGTTCCATCTGAGAGCATTTAACTTCCATGGAGCATTATACAGATCCCTGATCTGCAATGAGGGAATATAGACTGGATAGAATGGCATATATTGGATACTCAAGTATCCTGAATATTGCTAATAATTCTTCTTCTGAATGGACCGCTGCATTAGGGAATCAGACTCAGGAGTAGTACTCACCAGTTACTGAGCCTCCCAGTTTGCATACGTATAGCCCCCTAACAAAGCTAAGCATCTGGTATTTGAGCCACTAGTGTTCCAGACAACAGCTTTTTCATTTGCGGACCTTTTAATCTGACTTAGGATCAAACTGTTTTATGAACAGAATGCTCTGGAATTAAATGACTTAGAATAAGTCAACTTTAACAGCAAACAGAGAATCACATTCTTAGCCAAGACTGTTTCTTTTAGTGTTCTTTAGTAGAATTAATGTCCAGAAAGGTCATTCCAGCTTGGTTTCTAAGTTTATAGAAAATGTAATTAAAATATGATAAAATGTATTTATATCTCTACTCATTCCCATCTTCTTTCTCTCAGTTTTAAAGAAAGATGTGTCCCCCAACCTATGGTCTTCAGCTTTGAGTCCTGTAATTTTCTCAGGTACTGACTACACTGCCTTGCCTATCACTAATTCTTCCACATCATTCCACCAAAAGTGCTCTGGCAAATGTCACTTTGCTGTTTTCCTAGTCCTTCTTCCACTTTTCTGACCATTTCTTCTCAGTCTCCTTTGCTGGCTTCTCTCCCCGTACCTATTCAAAAAAGTTGGGTGTTTCCCATGAGTCCATCTAGATGTCAAGCTGGAACTCCAGACCCACAGGTATCTCAAATGCAACATGTTCAAAACTTGGTCTTTCTCATGACTTCCCAATCTCAGTTTACCACTCTTCACCTATGCTCCTAAACTAGAAAGTTGTCACACATATGAATGATGAGTATTATCATCACCCCTAAAATTTATTAACAGTCTATTAATGTGCCAGGCACTATACCAAGAGTTTACATCCATTTTCTTATTTAATCCTCCCAACAAGCCAAGAGGTAGGCATTATTAACACAATTTTACTGGGCAGAGAGAAGTAGCTTGCTCAAGGTCACACAGCAGGTATGGAGCTGGGATTTAAACCGAGGCCTGACTACAGAGCCCACATTCTTAACTACTATGCTATATTCATGTTGCACCTGAATCCTAGAAAAGGAAAACATCAGATGTGTCACCAACTGCACCTCCCTGATCTTCCACCCCGCTTGTAATGGGGAAAGAATAAGGTAGGTAGTTAAAGCATATATACTGACATCACTAGTCTGATCTGTTATCTATACCACTCCCTGAAGGATTGCTGCAAGGGCTGTGGAGAAATGCTCCACTTCAGCTTTCATCCAGCTCTGAAAAACAGGCCAGCTAGGCATGCGCACCTCTTAGTCACCCATTTCCAAAGAGTAAAACAACTCAAACTCGGACAACCTGATGGTGACCTTTGCACCCAGGTCTCACTTTTTCCAGAGCCCTTTGATTAACTACTCTTAGGTAAGCGGTAAACCACTTGATAAAGTGTATTCCTAAGAAGTTGCAAATGCTTTCTTAAAGTACTCAGGCAAACGAATAACCTACATTTCTTGTGGATAAGGTTCAGTTGAGGCATTGTAAGAAAACTTTCTATACAACAAATGCTAGTTCTCTATTCCCTGGTGATTTCTCAGATAAAGATATTGACTTGTTACCATCCTCTGTGATTATGCCTACATTGCAGATTATATTCCTCCCCAAAAAGGGCTCATTACAAAGGACTTTCCCATGAAGTAAATTAGTTGGCTCAGTCACTCCTTCAGTAAACACTGAGGTTACAAAGATGAATAAGACACAGTTACTGCCTTCCAGGAGCTTACAGACTTGTGAAGATGAGACACAGAGATGGATTAGAATATCAGGCAGCAAATTTTTTTTTAAATATATATGTATATTTTTTATTTATTTATTTTTGGCTGCGTTGGGTCTTCGTTGCTGTGCGTGGGCTTTCTCTAGTTGCAGCGAGTGGGGGCTTCTCACTGCAGTGGCTTCTCTTGTTGCAGAGCACGGGCTCTAGGTGCGCGGGCTTCAGTAGTTGTGGCGCATGGGCTGAGAAGTTGTGTATCACGGGCTCTAGAGCGCAGGTTCAGTAGTTCTGGTGCACGGGCTTAGTTGTTCCACAGCACGTGGGATCTTCCACACCCAGGGCTCGAACCCGTGTCCCCTGCATTGGCAGGTGGATTCTTAACCACTGTGCCACCAGGGAAGCCCCAGGCAGCAAATTTTACATGAATAAAGCAATGGGGAATTTAGAAGACAGAGCAAGTTAACTCTACGTTGGGGAGGTTCTTATATTTCTCTCACTCTGCACACACACACAACCTTAAAACTTGGTTCTCCTCTTTCTTTTATATTCTTTGTATAAAATACTTTATTATTATTATTATTATTACTACTACTACTATTATTAGCTGTCAGTAAACAGCTAACAGAATTGATCTAGAATAGCTTACTTTAATTTTATTTTGACTAGCATTTGTGGAAGGTCTTCTAAGTATATTCCAGGAAATGTTACTCACATTAACTACTTCTAAATCCTTAAGTACAATGTTTTAGTGTCTATATGTCAACCTGATCTATATAATCTGAATTGAAAAATTTTAAAATGAATGATACTTCTCCTGAAGAGCGTTTCGGTCTTTTTATGGTGGCGCAGTGGTTGAGAATCTGCCTGCCAATGCAGGGGACACGGGTTCGAGCCCTGGTCTGGGAAGATCCCACATGCTGCGGAGCAACTGGGCCCGTGAGCCACAACTACTGAGCCTGCACGTCTGGAGCCTGTGCTCTGCAACAAGAGAGGCCGCGATAGTGAGAGGCCCGCGCACCACGATGAAGAGTGGCCCCCGCTTGCCACAACTGGAGAAAGCCCTCACACAGAAACGAAGACCCAACACAGCCAAAAATAAAAATAAATAAATAAATAATTTTTTTAAAAAATGGTCCTTTATTTAAAACAAAAACACAAAAAAACTCTGTTAGGAAAAAAGCACAAGTTTATTAATTAAGCCCCTATATAGTACTTGGTACCCAGTAAATATCTGTTGAATGACTTAAAATTTCCGTGAATACTGAATGCCAGCCACAGGTTACTTGGAGATACACTAGGAAGGCTATATGATCTGTTCTCCCAGATCAGGGGAAGAATGAAGAAGACATTCTCCTTCTCATTCCACTAGAAAGTAAGCTCTTTGAGAATGCAGACCGTGTCTTAGTCATCTTTTTACTTGTTGGCAAATGTGGAAGAATGTATCAGTGCATAGCGTATATGTTGTACCTGTTGAATCAAGTATAAGAAAGCAATGAAACATCTAAATTAGCCTGTCTTAGAATGACTAATAGTTTCGGCCCCAGACACTAATAAGGTGATAAAGCAATCAAGAGAAGGTGCTAAGACAATAAAGTTGTTAAAGAAAAGTAATTAAAGTGATATATCAAAGATACTCTGAGTCATGGATAGATTATCTACAGGACATGCTGGTACACTTAGAAAGCAAAGTACTACAATTTGACTGCTCTTGCTTCCACCTGCTGGTATAGGAAAGTAATTTTTAGATTGGGCAGAAAATGTTTAGCAGCTCTAGAAAGAAACCTTATGAAAAGACAGCACTTTCAAAGTGCTCTTGCCAAAGTTACACAGTACACTGCCCATAAACAGCCATTCACAAAAATGTACACCATGAACTCAGCTACAAACATACTGAGAACAGAGCAGATCTACCCTAAACACGCAGACATTCCAGTGGCCTCTATTCTGAGTAGCCTCCAGCAGGTGATAAAGTCAAAAGCATTACCCATTTTCTTTTATTGTGCCATCCCATTTTGGTATTCACAAATGTAGCATTCAAATTGGATGACTAAAGTGACCAGTGCAACGATAATGGTCCAATCTTGGTCTTACACAGTGAAAACATACTATTTTGGAAACAGTACCACATAAAATCTCAGTTGTGTACAATTTCCTATATCAACGAGGCTTAAAAGTAGAATTAATTATATTACACAAAGGCTCCCTTAGGAATGAATGATTTGCTTTCAACTCTTTCTTAAAATGTTAGTGACCCATTTAAAAAAAGGAAAAAAGTCAATTTTATTTTGGATTTTGGAATGTAATGGAAGTAAGTTCTTGTTTCCAAATTTCATTGTAAATAAATGAAAAGGGCCTCTTCAAAGTCATCTTTTCCAAGAAATAGAAATAAAAATTAAAAAATGTTAGAAAGAAACTGCTTAAGGTCTTTTTTTTTTTAACATCTTTATTGGAGTATAATTGCTTTACAATGGTGTGTTAGTTTCTGCTTCATAACATAGTGAATCTGTGTGACACTATGAATGCCTGTAATATTTCTACTCTTAATAAATAGAACTTTTAGGGCTTCCCTGGTGGCGCAGTGGTTAAGAATCCGCCTGCCAATGCTCGACCATGGGTTCGAGCCCTGGTGGTCCGGGAAGATCCCACATGCAGCGGAGCAACTAAGCCCGCGAGCCACAACTACTGCAGCCCGCGCGCCTAGAGCCCGTGCTCTGCAACAAGAGAAGCCACCTCGATGAGAAGCCCGCGCACCAAAACGAAGTGTAGCCCTCGCTCACCGCAACTAGAGAAAGCCAGCGCGCAGCAACAAAGACCCAACACAGCCAAAAATAAAAAAAATAAAAATAAAAAAATTTATAAAAAAAAATAAATGGAACTTTTACAAAAGGTTCATATCACTAAGTTATAAAGAATGAAGTAGAAAAATCTCAGGTTCTGAAAATAAGAAACAGAAGATAATAGTCTAATTGACTGGTATAGGACAAGTGGTTTAATAATTACAGGTTTTAAATAAAGTTATAATAAATGAACATGCAAAGACTTCTTTTCTTAAATCCTTTAACTGGCTTAAGAAAAGCCACCTGAGACCACAGAGCATCTAAAATCAAGTACTGTGTCACAAATGAAATCAAGACTTCTTCAATAAGTCATTAGTAAAGGGTGTACCTACATACATGGAAAACCACAACTTAAAAAGACATTCCACTTTTATTTTTCTCTAGGCGGATGAATCAATTGCTTCTGGCACATTTAATTGGTGTTTGGGGCATAATTTTCAGAATTGAAATGCTTAGTAAATTACTCAGGAGAGAGACTTCTCTGCTCAGTACATTATTTAATACTTAGCCTCTTTTTTTTTTTTTTTTTTTGGGTCATTTATGCATGGGTATTTTGTTGAGTGAATAATGATGCCTAAATCCTCTTCCTAGGCCTGGATAATAACTAGTTTGCTTTTATTTTTGAAGACCGGTTCAACCACAAATGGGTGTTTATTATTTTTACATGTGACAATGGTATTGTGATTATTGTTGAAAAAAATTTTATCTCTTAGAGCTATTTATATACTGAAATACTTATGATTAAAGTAGTATCAATAAAATGTTGGGCATACATTTAAAAATAATTGGAGGATGAAGAGGTATATGAAAAGAGATTGGCCATGAGCTGACAATTTTAAAGCTATACTAATTTCATGACTTCTATTTGTGGCTGAAAATTTACATAATAAAAAGTAAAATTTTAAACCTATACTAATTTCATGACTTCTATTTGTGGCTGAAAATTTACATAATAAAGTAAAATTTTAAATTAAAAATAGCTCTAGTTGCTATTCTAACCTCAGACATGTGGTTTGAAAAACATAATTACTCAACATTAAAACAATACTCATGCTGACAAGCAGATTAAAAGGGATAATAATGGAGCAAACCCTAAGGGAAAACTAGAGCACACGTAAGAAGAAGCTAGAAGAAACTACAGCACAAAATATATTTGACCAGTAAATGAAGGTTCATAAATTCACAGTTGGAAGGGGCCTAAGAAACCAGCTGGTTCAAATCCTTTAATTTAGGATGAAGCTCAGTGATGTTAAGTCAAGTAATTAACTATACTTCACTGCAGATACAGTGAATGTTACATTATAAATGGATTATTAGAGAAGATTCAAAGTGATACTGCTTTCTAGTGTATCTAAAACTTGAGGCTGACAACTTTGGACATGGCTATCAGATGGCTGGCTTGCTACTTCATCTAGTTAATGAATAAGCTTCAAGTTGCTGTTTGGCCACTGCCACTACCATCAATAAGAACAGTGTCAAACATTTACACAGCAGGCACTGCTTTGCATATACTAACTCATTTATTCCTTTGAACAACACTGTGACAGAGACTCTATTTTATCTCCATTTCTAGAAATGATGAAACTGAGGCACAGAGAGGTCAAATAACTTATCCAAGGTCACACAGCTATAAGTGGTAACTCCGGCAGTCTTCCTCTGGAGTCAATGCTGTTAAATACTAAATCACCAATCACACCATTCACTTTGGCAGTTCTGCCATTCTCTTCAAGTTGCCCACAGTTATTAACCTAACATCTTGTCAGTGCCTGCTACTTTTCTTTACTCTCTCCTGTCCTTGTTGAGACAGACAGAGACATAATCAGAGGGCATGGTCCATGTGGCTCTGTGTTGACCCATGCCATATCCCAATTCTCCTGCTGGTCTGGCCAGCAACCCTTAGAAGCCAACTGTCATTTACTTATGTGAGAAATAAGTAAATCAACAGACTATGTGAGAAAGGAAAATAACAATCACACCTTGTATTTAATTTACTTCGAGATGGTAAAAATGATTTCAAATTCTTTGACTGTCTGTATATCAGAAGGCTATTCTTTAAAGCAGAGAAGAGAGTTTCCTCACCGATAAAAGATAAAAGGCAGGTTTTAAAAACACTTCCTAACAAAGATGAAGGATGAATATTACCAACCTGAGGTCCTTGAGGTTTGGAAGTCACACTGAAAGCAAAGAAAAGCACCTACTTGAATATAATACAAAGTCACTTATGCACTTATGAAGTGCTAATTATGTCCATGCACTGTGCTGTTTTTTTAATGCATTATCTCATTTACTCCTCATTGTACAGATGAAGAAACCGAGGCAGAGAAAGGTTGACAATCATGCCAGAGTCACACAACTAAGTAAGTGGCAGGTCTGGGATGTGAACCAGGCAATCTTATTCCAGAGTCTGAAATCTTAACTATTTACTAAGCTCCTTCTTTCAACCCCCAAAAGTTATATTATTTCGCATAAGCCAAGCTGCTGCTTACCAACAGAACAACAGAGTTTCAGAACTGGAGGGTCTAGACTGAATCTTTCAACAGCAGCCCCACAACACTTGGTGAGACGAGGGTGGGAGGAGAGAGGGAGTCTAAGATGACCATTTTTGGCTTTGCATGGATGTGAGTGATAGCTAGAGGGTTCAGGAGGAGAAGCAGATTAGAATGTTTCCTTCTTTTTCTCTTTTGGGGAGAGAGTGGGAAGACTGGGGGAAATTGGAGCTTTACAGGCATGCAATTTTAGACATACTGAGTTTATAATGTCAGTAAGATATCCAAGTAGAGAAGTGGAGCATGCATTTGGAGCTCTGGGGAAAGTAAGCACAGAGATAGCTGCTAAAGATAAAAGATGAATAAGGCTTCAAGGACCCTACTGGCTAGTATGGCAGAAAAACATACTAAAATGAATGTAGCAGATACTTATTGATCTTATGTGTATCAGACACAGATAACAACAATATCATGTAAATGCAATTACAGAATTATATACAAGATGTTACAGTTGGACAGAGAAACAATACACAGACTGGGAAGTCAGAGCAAGCTTCTTGGGGAGGAGGCATCAACAGGAATTATCCAGGGAAGGATGGGGTGTGGTGTGTGAAGAAGCATAAGGGCAAGCCTGGAATAGAGGACAGGATTAGCAAAGGCCCATTTTCAATCACCGGTATAGTGTATTGCAAGAATTACAACCAATTTGGAAGTTAGAAATGGGAATCAGAGGAAGATGAGGCTGGTGAGGTTGATAGGCAAGATTCCATGGGTTTATTTATGTCATGCTGGAGACCTTAAACTTTGTATCGAAGCCCTGAGTGAGAAGGTAAGATCTGTATTTTATTTTATTTTATTTATTTTTTTATTGAAGTACAGTTAATTTACAATGTTGTGTTAGTTTCTGGTATACAGCAAAGTTATTCAGTTATACATATATATTCTTTTTCATTATGGTTTATTATAGGATAGTGAATATAGTTCCCTGTGCTATACAACAGGACCTTGTTGTTTATCCATTCTATATATAAGAGTTTGCATCTGCTAATCCCAAACTCCCAATCCATCCCTCCCCCATCCGCCTCCGCCTTGGCAACCGTAAGCTTGTTCTCTATGTGAGTCTGTTTCTGTTTTGTAGATAAGTTCATTTGTGTCATATTTTAGATTTCACATATAAGTGATATCATACGGTATTTGTCTTTCTCTTTCTGACTTACTTTCGCTTGGTATGATAATCTCTAGGTCCATCCATGTAGCTGCAGATGGCATTACTTCATTCTTTTTTTATGGCTGAATAATATTCCACTGCATATATGCACCATATCTTCTTTATCCATTCATCTGTTGATGGACATTTAGGTTGTTTCCATGTCTTGGATATTATAAATAGTGCTGCTGTGAACACAGGTGTGCATGTACAAGATCTGTATTTTAGCTAGGTACTCTAGCAGCTGTGGGAAGTATGAAGGGTCCGTTTTAGGAGGCAAAGGAGGCCAGTTAGGAGGCTTCAGTAATTTAGATGAACAACTAAATTAAAAGTGGTAGTAGGGGGCCTTCCCTGGTGGTCCAGTGGTTAAGACTCTGCACGCCCAATGCAGGGGGATGGGTTTGATCCCTGATCAGGGAACTAGATCCTGCATGCTGCAACTAAGAGCCTGCATGCTGCAACTAAGAGCCCACATGCCGCAACTAAGATCCCGAAGATCCCGCACACAGCAACGAAGATTCCACGTGCCACAACTAAGACCCGACACAGCCAAATAAATAAATAAATATTTTTTTAAAAAGTGGGAGTGGGAGTGGAAGAGGAAACAATGGGTTCAAGAAATATTCAAGAGGTAAAACTGGCAGGACTTTGTGAAAGACGGGATGTCATAGTTTCCAGTTTGGGTGGGTGGGTTGGTGGGTGGGACTGTAGCAAATGAACATAGCATATTTACCCTTGCAAATAGAAAATGCAAGAGCAAGGTCAGGTTTGGGGAAACACTACTAGGTAAGTTTCGGAAATGTTGATTTTTTTCAGTGCTTATGACATACGCCAGGGTATGAAACTGTGGTGATCTGGCAGTTGGATATATGAACCTGAAGGCAAGGAGAGGGCTCTGGGTGGGAGACATAGCTGTAGATGTATTCAGATGTACAATTCTTAGAATGGACCAGGGCATCTAAGGACAGCATGTAGATAAGAACACTGGGGAAGTCTGGAAAAGTATGGAAAGGAAAAGTGCATATCAGGTGGGTTGAGGGAAGGTTTCAGACAGCAGGGTGTGTGGGAGAGACTCCAGAATGTATGTCTGCTCAAAGAAAGGAGACAAAAAAAGAGATTTACAGTAGAAGTTAAGAATAGAAACTTCAGAAAAACTAGGGCTTGAGAGGCAAGTGTCAGGAAAAGGAAGCTTGAAAGAAATTTGAGGATTGCTTGTAATAAAGGAAAATTAGGAATTTGATTCTCTGGAAGTCAAGAAATCATGTGTGGCCAACAGTGTAAATGTTACATGGAGACCAAGCAAAGTCAGGACTGAAAAATATCCACTGCATTTGGCAACTAACACCCAAGACTTAAAGTGTCATCTGATTAGTGGCTCTTTCCTCTCTTGTTCTTTGGCAGCCACATCAAGCTGCTAATTCATACTGAAACCGAAAACAACTCAAGGTTCTAAGTTTTTCCCATGTGCTGCTCTTACATCAGCCTGCTCTCAGACAGGTGATGTGTTTAGCTTAAATATAAGACTTCATATTTGATACTATTAAGAATCTCCTCCCGATTAGAATGGTGTTATAGTGAGTTGAGATCCTCTGGAACTTTAATTTTTCACTACTAATTTCATTAGTAGGTCATTTATATCCTCCCCCCAGTCACTAATAAAGCATTTGTGACTTTCAATATTCACAAGTATAGACAGTCCTTGAATTACACTGGCTAGACTTAAGATTTTTGACTTCATGATGCTGTGAAAGCGATACGCATTCAGTAGAAACTATACTTCAAACTCTGAATTTTGATCTTTTCCCAGGCTAGAGATACATGGGACGATACTCTGTCATGATGCTGGGCAGTGGCAGTGGGCCACAGCTTCCAGTCTGCCATGCAATTATGAGGGTAAACAACCAATACGCGTACAACTATTCTGTAACCACACATTTCTGTGTTTTACTTTCAGTACAGTATTCAACAAATTACACGAGACATTCAACACATTATTATAAAATACGCTTTTGCTAATGTAAGTGCTCTGAGAACATTTAATGTAGGCTAGGCTAAGCTATGATGTTTGGTAGGTAGGTGTATTAAAAGTATTTTGACTTTTCAACTTAAGATGCGTTCATGGCGACATAACCCCACTATAAGTTGAAGAAGATCCCTAGTCAGTTCTTAATTATCCAAGTCCTTAGGGCTTCCCTAGTGGCGCAGTGGTTAAGAATCTGCCTGCCAATGCAGGGGACACGGGTTCGAGTCCTGGTCCGGGAAGATCCCACATGCCGCGGAGCAACTAAGCCCGTGCGCCACAACTACTGAGCCTCCACTCTAGAACCTGCGAGCCACAACTACTGAGCCCGTGTGCTACAACTACTGAAGCCCGCGTGCCTCGACCCTGTACTCTGCAACAAGAGAAGCCACTGCAATGAGAAACCCGCGCACTGCAACGAAGAGTAGCTTCCACTCGCCGCAGCTAGAGAAAGCCCGCACACAGCAACGAAGACCTAACACAGCCAAAAAAAAAAAAATCCAAGTCCTTAGAACTATTTTCTTCTACCTTGAATGGAAGGGAGCAAATTATACGTTACTATGTACCCACTTGGTATCAAGCACTGTGCTAGATGTTCTCACATACAATGGTTCCTGCACTCCTTACAAAAACTGTAAGAGGTAGTAAATGTTATCTCTATTTTCGGGATGAAGAAGCTGAAGCTTAGTGAGATTACACAAGATGTGAAACCAGGTCTGCCTCCAACGCCACGTGGTTTGCAAATTCTCTCTTTTTTTTAAATGTATTTTTTTTAAAGATTTTTTTTGACGTGGACCATTTTTAAAGTCTTTATTGAATTCGTTACAATACTGCTTCTGTTTTATGTTTTGGTTCTTTGGCCCTGAGGCACGTGGGATCTTAGCTCCCCTACCAGGGATCGAACCTGCACCCCCTGCATTGGAAGGTGAAATCTTAACCACTGGACTGCCAGGGAAGTCCCTGCACATTCTCTTTCCCTTTTTTTTCTTTTTTTTTTTTTGGTGTAAATCTCTACATACTGAGCTTTGTTCTTTTTCCAGCTTTATTGAGCTATAATTCCCATATAACACTGTATAAGTTTAAGGTGTAGCACATTCTCTTTCTTGGAGTCATTTCATTAGTTTTTACCATGTTTGCCTTGGACACTCAACTTACTCAATGTGCCTATTTCTAAATTCAGGTAAACAGTCTGAAGGGAAGAGAACTCCCTCCCCTGGTCTTCACACGTCCACCCTTCCAGGACCAATTATGACCTTGCCACTTCCTTTTATCCTGAAAATAATCTCTCCTTCCTCTGAACTCCCATATCAATTTCTCTATTACTCTCTGTGGTACTTATCACCCTCCATCTTGTGTTCTAATTATTAATGTATGTGCCTTATCACCCTCACTAGCCGGTCCTGCCTTGGCCTTTTAAGAAAGATCAGAATAAGAAATTGCCCATACAAAGTCTACTTATGCATTTACTATGTAAGTATTCTTGAGGCTATTATTCATTGCATTCACTCAACTTCCCCTATATAACCCACATGATAAATTTATCTCATGAACAGTACCAGGAAAAACTCCGTTTCTGATAACTTTTAACAGTATGTTTTCCTTTTGCCTTTACTACCAGAAAGTTAACAGTTCTGAGCCCAGTTAAAAGAATTAGACTGACTCTAATGTTTAAAAAAAATTTTTGCCTAATATTCTTTTCCCTTTATTAATCTTAAGGTGTATTTTTAAGGTAAGCAATCACAAATTAATTATGGTAAAGAGGGGGAGTACAAAGTAAATTTCAACAAGCAAATATTGGGCTGGCCAAAAAGTTCGTTCGGGATTTTCCGTAACTTTAATCAGTTAATATTTGTGACACGAGTGAATGAAGATTTGAAAGTTATGTATAGGTTTCAATCAACCACATTCTACTATCTGTCATTTCTGTAACTTTACAATTTTTCAGTGTCATTAAAAACATTTTTAATGAGCTGTTATACACCTTACTGAGTAGCCTTGGGTCCTTTTTGCCATTCTAAGCAAGTTTTTCTTGTTTTTATTTCCCTTCAGTTTCTTCTGTGCAGTTATGGGAGTATAGTACTTATAGCACAGGGTCTAGATCTAATAGAACAGAAATGAGATATGTTCCAGTATATGAATCCACCATCATGACTTTTTTGGGTTATCCTGGGTACTTCTTCCACCAAGTAGGGCAAGCTGCATGTCATTACCTTCCTGGTCTGAACAACAAGTTAAGTATTTTGGCTTTTCTCAGGATTATGCTCTGCTTAATGTCATGTGTTTTTCCAGTGCCAAGTAACTCCCAGGTCATACAAGTCCAAAGAGTCTGGTTTCTCTGCCCTGGGCTGACCCCAGACCCACTCATGAGAAGTTCAACTTCTGTTACTTCTCAGCTTGGTTGCTTCTGACCCAGTACTTCAGAAACTAGCACCTCTTTCAACTTCTTTCATATCCAGGTTGACAATGTAGAATGAGCTTTGCTATTAATATATTAATGTATATTAATATACAGAGTATTCATTAATTAGACTATTAATCTACAGATCCACCAACTGGTCTGTAAGGCACCAAGTCACTATTTGAATGCCCCCAGTGGTGACAAGGGAATATGACAAAGATCATGTCTTTTAACATATGGCTTCTCTTCTGCCTCATACCACCTAGTATATACTCAAAATTCCTATGAGTCTGTTGGTTAGGTCAGCTTCCTACTGTGTATTACTCTACTCTGTAATTTTTTATTACACGACTACATCTAAATTAATACTTAGACATAAATTTCCTCTTGCAACTTTTTTTTTTTGCATAAAGAAATTCACAATGAGCTATTTCATATAGGGTTTGAAACATTTACTTCCTACTAGAAGTTATACTGTCATTGTCAATATAAAAATGTCAAATCTAGGCCTTTCATAAACATGAAAACAGCTCAAACACATTAGTAAACACAGCAATACATAAAAAACCAAGAGATACCATTTTACAACCTTGGATTGGTAAAAGGTCTGACAACACCAAGAATTGCTAAGGATGGAGGATCAATGGCTACTCATGAAGGATATACAGCGAGAGGGAGTAAATTAGCATCACCACTTTGGAAAAGAATTGGACATCATTTGGTAAAGTTGAGAATGTACATATGTCCTACAAACCCAGCAATTTTTCTTAGGTCTTCCCCTTGCACATATGTATCAGGAGAAAATACAAGAATATTCATAGCAGTATTGCTATAATAGCAATACTATAATAGCAAATAACTGGGAACAACCCACTGACAAGAAAATGGATAATAAATTTTGGAATGGTCACACAAGGAAAGATCTAACAACCAAAAAAATGAACCACAGCCATGTCAAACTAGTTCCATCGTGTGAAACTAAACCATATATTGCTTAGGGAAACATACATTTGTGATAACATTTTAAAGAAAAGCAAGAGGACAATAAAAGCAAATTCAGGACAGTGGTTATCTCTCTGGGATAAGGAGAAGAGATATGGTTGGAGAGGGGCACAGAAGAGCCTTCAAAGATGCCAGAAATATCTTTTTAGATATATATACCTTTTCTCATTCTTTTAACTACATATATATCTATTACTTTTTATGTATAATATTTTATAATAAGTTTTAAGAATGACAAGTATTAGGAAAGGTGGAAAGGTGTGGAAAGGTAGGGGAAGAGAAGCATACTCCGAATAAGATATTAACATGTGTTAATTTAATGCCAGGAGATGAGGATATGAATTCTCTGGCTGAAACGTTGAGGAAGAGAAGCCGGGAGAGTTAAGTCATGGTCAGAATGTATAGGGCTTTATAAACCATATGAAAGAGTTTTGATTTTATCCTAAGATTCATGGCAATCAAAAGAAGAATTTTAAACTGAAGTGTGACACATCACATTTGCGTTTCATAAGGATCTCTGTTTTCATAAGGAAAGTAGATTAGTAGGAAGCAAAAATTGAGGCTGCAACTGATGATGAAGATTTGGATTATAGCGGTGGTACCTCGAATAGAGAAGAGAGAAAGAATTTGAAGACTTGGGAGTTGACGGAAAAGTTACAGAGAGAAGAAGGCCAGGAACAGCTCCAAGGCTTTTGACTTGGGTAACTGGTGACATTCACTGAGACAGAGGACAATGGCAAAAGAGAGGATTTACAAGGGAATGCTGTATAGTTTAGGATAAGGTGGCGCTGAGATTAAACAATAACATAACAGATGCTCAGTAAATATTTGTAAAATGAAAAAGTGACTGAATATGAGACCTCCAAAAAAGCTGTCCAGCTGGTAGTTGGAATCTACTATCATTCATTTTCTTCTCGTTTACATAAATAATCTGTGTTTCTTTATGTTGTGTCTTGGCAGAAAATTCCTATGAGGATGTGAAAGCTGTATAAATATAAAATTTTCAGTGTTAGAATAAGATCTAACAATGTAGACTTATCGTATATATGTCATGCTTTGTGGCAAGCAGGCGTCAACTGAGAGCTATGACTGTTTCAGTCCCTACAACCCTGTCTATGATGTGAGGTAGAAAAAGAATTTTCTCTTGGTCTTGACAGCAAATAAGATTAGGTATCAAAGATACCAGCTAAGTGTGGCTGAGAAATAAGAGGGTGCCCTTTCAAACACTAAGCAGGAGGTATAGATAATCTCAGAGTAGGTGGAAAAGGACAGGGTCTTCCAAAATAAGCTATGGTAAGTCAGAAACCCATATTTTGTAAGCTGGACTTTCTCTTATACTTAACTGCAGTTTCTGTGTTGATTTCCTTCACTTAATAATAAGAAAAAGTCTTTCAAAAAAATGTCAGTCTTCATGATAGAGAAAGGGTTTAACTGTGAAAAATGAAACATAAGAGTACTAGAAGAAATGTAGGTGATATAAAAAATTTATAATCCTGGGGTAGGAAAGGGCTTTCTAGGCATGACACCAAAGGCAGAAGTCATAAAGGAAAAAAGACTGATATGCCTTATTACAGTAAAAATTTAAACTTCTGTAGGGCAGAAAAGCAAAAAGCAATAACAATCTACCCCAAATTTCAAAGACAAAAAAAATCTGCAACATCTATGAAGGGCTCTTACAAATTAATAATCTCAATCTGAAAACCCCAAAATACAACTAGGCAATTCACAAATGTAAAAATAATAGCTAATATTTATTGAGCTTTTATGTGCCAATGTAGCAGACTAATCACTAAAATGGCCTCCACCCCTCTATGTATCTATGTCTTCCTATAATTTGAGTTTGCTGTTCCCTCCCATCAAAAGACAGGGTCTATTTCCCCATTTCTTGAATCTGGGCTGGCCTTATGACTTGCTTTGGCCAGTCCAGTAAAATGTGGCAGAGCTGACGGCCTTCCAGTTCTAAGCCTAGGCCTTGGGAGGTCTTTTTACAATCCCACGCTCATGGAACCCTGCCCTGCCATGACAGCAAACCACTTAGCCTCCTGCACGATGAGAGATAATGTGAAAGAGAGCCAAGTGGCTGCAGCTTTGGCCATCCTAGATCCCCAAACATGTAAGAGAGCTCAGTCAAGATCAGCAAAGCTTCCTACACAACCCATGGCTGATTGGAGGTGCAGAATGAGCCCAGTCAAGACCAAAAAAACTGCCCAACAAACATGTAGATTTGTCAGCAAAAATAAACATTTATCATTGTACTCCAACAGAGATTTAGTTTGTTATACGGCGTTACTGTGGCAATAGTAATGGATTTAGCCAGGCAATGCTCTAAGTGCTCTATATTTATTATCTCTCAATCTTAAAAAGGTGATGTGAACTAACAGAAAATATATACATATTGTTCTCTGCCCCTGGTTCCTGGCACAGCACTCCTAAAACCCTTGTAATTTCCTAAGTGATAAGAGCATCTTTTGTTGTAATATTTGGTCTCTGACCCTGGTTCCTGACACAGGGCTCCTGAAACCCTTATAGTTTCCGGGGTGATAGGACTGTCTTTTGTTCTCATGAGGTGAGTCTGGGTGGGCTCCTGGATGAGGGCTGGTCACTAGAAAGACCAAGCTATGATTAAAAGCTTGGAATTTTCAGCCTTACCCCCCATTCTCTTGAGAAGGGAGAAGGACTGAAAATGGAGTTAATGATTGCTCATGCCTACCTGATGAAGCTGCCATAAAATCCCTTCAGAGAGCTTCCAGTTCAAAGAACACATCCACACTGGGAGGGTGACACACCCCAACTCCAAGGGGACAGAAGCTCCTGCACTCAGGATCCTCTAAGACCTTGCCCTATGTATCTCTTCATCTGGCTGCTCACCTGTACCCTTATAATATCCTTTAATAAACTGGTAAATGTAAGTAAGTGTTGGGCTTCCCTGGTGGCACAGTGGTTAAGAATCCGCCTGCCAATGCAGGGGACACGGGTTCGAGCCCTGGTCCGGGAAGATCCCACATGCTGCGGAGCAACTAAACCCGTGCGCCACAACTACTGAGCCTGTGCTCTAGAGCCCGCGAGCCACAACTACTGAGCCCGCGCACCACAACTACTGAAGCCCTCATTCCACAACTACTGAAGCCCGCGTGCCTAGAGCCCGTGCTCCACGAGAAGCCACCACAATGAGAAGCCCGCACACCGCAACGAAGAGCAGCCCCCACTCGCCACAACCAGAGAAAGCCCACACGCAGCAACGAAGACCCAACACAGCCAAATTTAAATTAATTAATTAATTAATTAAAAAAAATTTTTTTAAATGTAAGTAAGTGTATCCCTGAGCTCTGTGAACTGCTCTAGCAAATTAATCAAACCCATAGAGAAGGTTGCAGGAACCTCAGATTTACAGTTTACAGGACTGTAAATCTCAGGTGACAACAGGGACTTACAACTGGCGTCTGAGTCGGGTGGGGGCAGTCTTGTGGGACTGAGTCCTCAAGCTGTGGGATCTGATGCTATCTCCAGGTAGAAAGTGGCAGATTTGAGTTAAATTACTGGACACCCAGTTGGTGTTGCAGAGAGTTGCTTGTTGTGGTGAAACACCTCCAATACATTTGGTGATCAGAAGTGTCAGAAGTGAAGTGTTCTGTGTGAGTAGTAAAGGAGACTCACAGGGGAAGGGAGAACTAGGTTTTCTAGTACAGGTGAGTATAATTTTCCCCTCTCTTGTCTCATCTCCCAGTCTATTTGAGGCACAGGATCACCTTCTCAGGGAGCCCTTTCCTGTCAAATCTATAATGTTGTTCCCACCAGTACATACTGGGTAACCCCCTTTGCTGCGTTACTTTTGCTCTTAGCACATTTCCCCATTTAACATACTCTATATTTTCCTTAGCTGTCTCTTCTGCGAAGGTACGGACACAGGGATTTTCGGCTGCTTTATTCAGTGCTGTATCCCTAGACTAGAATACAGTTTGGCACATAATAGAAGCTCAATAAATATGTGGTGAGTGAAGAAATTGGCCAGTCAATTCCCAATTTATGGATGAGGAAACAGACACAGAGAAGTTAAGTAACTTTGCCTGAGATCACAGTGCTAGTCAGTGGCAGAGCCAGAATACAAATTTAGGCAAACTGGCTCCAGATTACTATAGCCTGTCTAGACTAGTCTAGACTACTGGGCTACATGCCTTCCTAATGCAGAGCTTGGCATATACATATGTACCCAGTAAACATCAATTTCCTTGGTTCTTCAGATTTTAATCTAGGTGCCTCATGGAAGTTCTGTGCTTTGTCTTAATGAAAGAGGTGACAGAACAACAATAATAAAAATAAATCCTCCTTTACAACTTTTAAAAATCCATTTTTATAAACAATCTCAGTCTAGCTTTTGATAATGTACCTAAAACCTTTTCTTTATTAGTCGATTTTTCTTTTTCTAGCACCATTGCTCTAAAAATTGGGGGCATATATCTATTGGATTTGGGGTGAGAATTTCAATTTTATTTAATTACAGTCAGATATATAAATATTGCTAAATTTATGAATGACTGTAATTTAACTTGTCTAAGACTCCCCATATGAATAAATTCTCACATCAGACAACAAACAACTTTTATTATAAGAGAAGTTTCCACTTATCAAATTGGTAAGGATAAAAAATATTAAAATGCTCAGTGTTGGTAAAGGTGTAGGAAACTAACATCGCATATTCTGCTGGTACAAGCATAATTTGGTAGAAACATTTTGGAGGAGAATATGTAGTAAGTACCAAAAGCCTGAAAGATACACGTACCGTTTGATGTACAAATTCCATTGCTAAGGACTCATACTATGGAAATAATTAAGGACTTAGGAAAAAACTTGATAGCTAGAATGTTTATCTAAGCACTGTTACTCATAGCATGAAGTTGGAAATAGTTGATATATACAAAAGTAGAGATTAGCTGGATTATCATACATCCCCAAATGGACTACATTATAGGTGTTTACATTATGGAATGATGTTTGTATTACATAAAAACTATAATAGAATAAGTATTATATAATCTCATATTTGTTAAAAAATATGTCTCTACACGGGAAAGATTTTGGAAGCTATTAATAATTGGTTCTTCTGGATGGGTGGATTGTGTATATTTTCTTTTGCTTATCAACATTTTCTAAGTTTTCTACAAGGAACATGCATTGCTCTCATAATTTCACAAACCAAGTTGCTTTTTTTTAATTGAAAGAGTAAACTAGGGCTATTATAGCTATAATTTGGACTAAGTACTGTTAAATCACTTCTCTCAATTTTTTGACCATGCCATCCATCCCTTCCTCCATAATGTACATCAGATTTTGCTTGGCTCACATGCTCTGCAATCTGGCCTCTAGGAGGGGAAATTCTTCTGGTTTAATCCTTATGGCAATAAGAGTTGAAAGAAATCTTCGATGTCATTTAATCTAGTCCTTTTCATTTTACAAAATAAGGAATTCAAAAGAAATCCGGGAAATTGGGTGATTTAATTAAGGTCACAAGGTTAGTTGAACAGTAACTACAATTCAATCTCCAGATCCCCAGTCTACTTATTCCCAAGAAATTGGCTAAATACCCCCATCAATGATCCTGGCTGCAAAGCTGGCTTTGGGAAACGGGTATATAGCAACTATAACAACAGGAAAACGCAAGAGAAATCATAAGCCAGTTGAGTAAAAACCTAGTTACTCATATAACACTAAAATGAATTCCCAAGTGTCAAAGGAAATAGGAAAACAATCGGGAGTACATAGAGGGCCTTCCATGTGGTCGGTCAAGTACTGACTCCTTTAGGAAGATACAGATTTTGAAACAGATTCTGCGATTAAGTCACTCACAAGAACCATGGGTGGATGACTACTACTACTGTAGAGTATGTTGATTAACTGCAATATATGCCCTTAAGCAACAAAATAGTTAATATATTTATGGTAGATTGCTAGCTTCTAAAAAAGTAATAATTGTACGGCTTTTTACATTTATTTTCTTCCATGCATAAACAAAGAATATGCATAACACATACCAGTGGTTCTCAAAATGTGGTCTGCAATCCTATGCGGAGTCGTTCTTGAGACCATTTCAAGGAGTATGTGAGGTTGAAAGTATTTCATAAAAATACTAAGACATTATTTACCTTTTTCACTTGGTTGACGTCTGCACTGATGGTGAAAAGCAATGGTAGATAAAATTGTTGGCACCTTAGAACAAATCAAGGCAATGGCACCAAACTGTCTTAGTAGTCATTATATTCTTCACTGTCACTCCCTCATGCTAAAAACAATGTGAATTTCACTTTAGAATGCCCTTGATGAGATAGTAAAATTTATTAATTTTATTAAATCTCAACCATTAAATATATGTGTGGCAAAGTAGGCATAAAGTGCACTGGCTGCATACCTGAGTACAATGGTTGTCCAGAGGATTTGGTTGTGCAAATTAAAAGCACTTGTGCAATTGACTGAATTGTGAACTGAAATAGCTGCTTTTCTCATGGAACACCATTTATACTTGAAAAAATGACTGACAGACAAACCACGGTTACTCAGACTTAAGTGTTTCGCAGAAATCCTCTCAAAAAAGGAACATAGTAAGGCTGTCACTTCAAGGAAAACAACTGATAGTATTTGTTACCGATGATAAAATTTCAGCTTTCAAATGAAAATCAGAATTTTGAAAAATTGTATCTGCCACCATGAGCTTGCCAGCTTTCTAGTATTTGAAGACTTTTATGATGGGATGATGATATTAAGGAATATGATTATTTGATAATGTAAAATATGTCAACATTAGGAAGCTATGTATAACACAGTGAGCCACTATTTTCCAAATGAATAGTGTTTGATATTACAAAATCATGCATAGATAAGACTCATTCCAAGTGTAAGACAGCCTATGGATTTTAACATAACAGTAAGAAAAAGTATGTTGATAGTTTCATATTTCACATTGCAACCATTCTTAAAAAAACTACCCCTTGTCAAACTTTGATGTGATATCAAAGAATACCCATGATTATCTAAAAAGTCTATTAAAATTAAAATACTTTTCTTTTTCCAACTATATGACAGGTGGGATTTTCTTCATCTTCTTAAACCAAAACGAACCAGTGCCAACAGAATAAACACGGAAGCAGATGTAAGAATCCAGCTACCTTCTATTAAGTCACACATTTGTTTTGCAAAAACACAAAACAATGTCACTCCTAGGATGGGTCTTATTTAAAAATAAATAAATAAATAAAACAAGTGTTGATGAAGATGTGGAAAAACTGGAACTCTTGTGCTTTGCCAATAGAGTGTAAAATGGTACAGCTGCTGTGGAAAACAGTAAGGTGGTTCCTCAAAAATTAAACAAAGAATTATCATGTGATCCAGTAATCCCCCTTCTAGGTACCTATCCCAGAGAATTGAAATTAGAGACTTAAACAGAAATGTGCATGCCAATGATCATAGCAGCATTACTCAAAGTAGCCAAAAGGTGGAAACACCCAAAGTCCATGTATGAATGAGTGGACAAATAAAATGGGGTATATCTATACAACAGAATACTACTCAGCCTTAAAAAAGAAGGAAATTCTGACACATGTTACAACATGGATGAAGCTTAAAGACATTATGCTAAGTGAAATAAGCCAGTCGCAGAAGAACGGATATTGTAAGATTCCCCTAGTATGAAGTACCTAAAGTAGTCAAATTCAAAGAGACAGAAAGAATAGTGGTTACCAGGTACTGGAAGAGGGGATAATGAGAAGTTTCAGTTTGGGATGATGAAAAAGTTCTGGAGATGGATAGTGGTAATGATTACATAACAATGTGAATGTACTTAATGCCACTGAATTGTGCACTTAAAAATGATTAAAATGGTAAATTTTATGTATATTTTACCACAATTAAAAAAAAAAAAACCCAAAGGAAAAAAATCCACAATATCACTCTTCTCACTGATTTTTTTGGAGATGTTTTGGAAAATAGTTATTTTTTGTTAAAAATGTTATTTATGCATGTAATGAATTTATTACTGTTTTAAAAATAAACTAATAAATACTTAAAAAATCTCCCCGGTTTCATTTCTAATATGGTAAATATGGAAAGATACAACCCACATAAACAGAAGCTCTTAGGTCCTCAGCAATTTTTGAGTGGTAAAGAGGTCCTGAGACCAAAAAGTTTGAGAACTACTGTCATATATGAAATTTATTCTCTCTTCTCACACCTGCGTTAAAGGAAGATATGTATTTCTTCATTTGTTGGTATAGCTTCATTTGAGAGCTATACCACTTGCAGCCTGCAGACTAAAAGGACAGTCTGAAATATGGTCAAAATCATCACATTAACTCTTTATGATCACTACTGTCCCCAGATGCGCCCAAACTATAAGGACTGAGCAGCCTAAAGCTCCACACAGATGAGTGGCAACGTACAACAGAAAACTGATAAAAAGCTTACAGGCTGATTGCTAGGTTCTAAAGTGGTTTTATAAGGATCTAGCAAGAAAAACACATTTCCCTTTTTCTGTTGGTTCTTCATTCAGATTTTCGGTTCAAAGCTAGATTTGGGAATGCGGGTGGTAGTGGCATTGTTTCTGAAAACCATTCCATCCAGCGCATCCGTGCAAAGAATTTAATTCTCTCACCATCTTGCTACTGGTCTATGGCACAGGGGTGTGGCGAGGGCGCTAAGGAGGCAGTCTAAAACAGCAGCTGGGGCTGCACCAAACCGTGTCCAGGCAATCATTTCCTCCATTTGGGGCCAACTCAATTAGCCCCGGCCAGAGGCCGAATGTTTTATGGGAAATAAATAAAAAGGAAATTAGAAAGCATGGACGGAAATAAGCAGCAAAATCATAGCGGCTTCATCTTGTGCGAGTGTTAAACGATGTGTATGCTAACGATGTGCATGAGGGGTAAATGAGAATTGTTATTCGAGTCTACAGCTGCTGGCACTGTTAACGACAGGTCTGCAGTTCTGGATGGGGACGAAAGTCAAATGATTTTCTTATCCCGACCATCTTTCTGCTATTCGTTTTGGGCTGGGCCTGGGACCAGTCTCACTGCTTGCAGCTGAGGCAGTCCCAAACAAAGGGGAATGGACGCCCTCTCAAGGGAGCGGATGAAGGAAAAGTGGCCCCAAGTTCCCGCGCCAGGTGTCCCTCAGGGTAGACCATGCGGACTGTGGGGAGGGAGGGTTCCAGAAGCGTCGGAGGGGTGCTGTCTGGAAAGGCTGGGCGGAGGCGCCTGGCAGTGACGGGGCAGAAGACCCCGCTCTGCCCAAGGTCAAGGTTAACCCGCGCACGGGAGGTACCTGTGGAGGCTTCGCACAGCCGAAAAGCACTGGGCGATCATGGGAGCGCCGAAAGGCGACGGCGGCTGAGGGCGCGCTGTCCTCCGCTTTGGGGGTGAGGGATTCGGGACGCCGGGAAGCCGCGCGGCGGCCTAGCAGAAGAGGCAAGAGCGGCGGCGGCAGCGAGCGCCGCCTGAACCCTCCCACGTGCGGCAGCCCCACCCCGGCGCCCGCTTCAGCTCCGCCCCGGCCCCGCCCCGGCCTGCGCCCTGCCCCGCCCCGCGCCCGCTCCGCGTCCCGCCCTGTGCGTCTTGCACCGCCCCCGGGGCGGTTCTGGCGAGGCTCATCAGCCGGGTTGAAGCGCACAGCTGGGTGGGCTGAGAGGTGGCGGCGGTCTGGGAGCCGGGGAAGTTTGGGCCACCGCTCGCAGTGCTGCGCTTCGAAACCAGGCTCAAGCCCGGAGAACGAGGGGGCGGCGGACCGACTTACGGACGCCCTCGGGCCCGCTGCCACCGTCTCGCGTCCTCTTCCCTGGTAAGGGGCTTCTGTATGGGAGGGGTCCGTCTGCCGCCGCCCCAGACCGGGCCTGCACCGCGCACCCGCAGCAAACCCCGTCAGGGCCAAGGCGAGGCCTGGGTACCGAAGGGAGGGAGATGGAGGTCGATGTGCTCTGGGGAGAGGAAGGGGGAGAAGCCCGGAGGAGGTTGCCCTTCTCCATTTCCCCTCGCACCCCCGCTCCCCCCCCCCCACCCCATTCTCTTTTCACCATTTTGCCCTGGGGCCTTATTTAGTACTTGCAACCCCGTGGCCTATTGGCTGGACTCGCTTTTAAAATAAGCACACAAATAATAAACGTGCTAGTGGTGGGTACCACACCCTGGCTTTGAATTAGGGAACCTGGGGAGCAGATGGATGATTCGATTTAGTGGAAATAAGCCATTAATGCCTGATGGCCCTGCGCCACCGTTTGGATGCGATAGTATTCCATGTGAATGAACATGACCCAGAGCTTCCAGTTTGTCCACGAGAGCACAGCTACTGCAGAGAGCATTGGTCGGTTTGTAGTATCCATCGACTTAGGCAATGATTTTCTGACGTCTGTTGATTAAATAGAAATGCCGTTTTTATTAAAAATGACACTCAATGGCTGAACAACCTTTCCCTAATATATTTCCTCATCACATAACTGTCTCCACCTACAAAAGTAGGTGGAGTGTAAATTGTGCATACATTTGAAAAAAATCTCATGAAACAGGGGAAAATACTCAGCGTGGATCAGCTTCTGAGTCAGCAGTATGAAATCTCCCTCAATTTAGTACTAAAGCCTTTTGGGGATTTCTATATCTGTATCTATACCCCTGTCCTTTTCTGGATCTGTACCATATAAACTGTTAAGATACAGTGAACTATTCAGTGAGAATCCAAGCTATGTTGTACATGTTTTGAGAAAGATTTTACTTTTGCAAGTTTTAACATAACCTAATATTACTGGGTGTAAATGAAAATGTCATACATTAGCATATCTATACTTTGTGCTCTCTTGACTCTTTAAAAAGAAAGGAGTGAAGATAGTACAGGCTTTTTACTTTTAATGTAATTTATGACCCTTGTGATTTATAATCTTCTTCACTGATTCTTTAAAATTACTTATTTCAGTGTTTTCCTTTTTCTTATCAAGGAAAAGTGTTTAAACTCTAAAAATGTCATCCATCAAGCACCTAGTTTATGCAGTTATTCGTTTCTTACGGGAACAAAGTCAGATGGATGCTTATACTTCAGATGAGCAAGAAAGTTTGGAAGGTAGGCACCTGTTCTCTATGTTCATTTGTGTTATAAGTAAAGACTAAAATAGTTATAAGCGTGACTTTATGATCTGTTGTATCAAAATCAGAACATTTTGTTGATTTTTCAAGGAGAGAGACCTTACAATAAGGTTATGGTGTTTTCATTCTCTGAGGCTTGTTTTGTTTTTTTCAATTAACAACAAGAGGACTATTGTTTTTTATTTATTTTAAAAATTATTTTATTTTATTTATTTTTGGCTGCATTGGGTCTTGGTTGCTGCACTTGGGCTTTTGGCGAGTGGGGGCTACTCTTCGCTGCGGTGCGCGGGCTTCTCATTGCGGTGGCTTCTCTTGTTGCAGAGCACGGGCACTAGGGCACGCAGGCTTCAGTAGCTGTGGCTCGCGGGCTCAGTAGTTGTGGCTTGCGGGCTCCAGAGCACAGGCTCAGCAGTTGTGGCGCACGGGCTTAGTTGCTCCGTGGCATGTGGGATCTTCCCGGACCAGGGTTCGAACCCGTTTCCCCTGCATTGGCAGGTGGATTCTTAACCACTGCGCCACCAGGGAAGCCCAACTATTGTTTATTTATTGAACAACTATTATGTGTCAGAACTATGCTACTCATATTGTAGGGAAATTTTTCTCCACAGTAACTGTTAATTAGATATTATCCGCATTCAACAGATAAGTAAATGAAAGCAGATAAAGTAATATAACACAGCTAATATGTGACAAAGCTGAGATTCAAATCCTGGTTCTTACTTTGAAGATCTTGTTGTCTCTTCCTAATAGGAAAGCATCCAGTTTAGAGTCAATATATGAAAACACCTTAGTCATCATAAAAGCACTATGCAAGTCTAATAATTATATCACTATTAAGCTCTGATAACTTCCTCTTGGGGGACTTGAAATAAGAGGATTTCACCCTTGTCTATGTTAGCTTTAAATATTAGATTCAGTAATCTGTAAAGTTGAGCAGGACTTGGATGATAGCATCACATGTTTCCTTGACATCATCTTTTCTGCTTCATGTTTATGCATTAGAAAATTTAAATTCAGTATAGCCATAACAAGATAGAATTCTGCAGCTGGGCTTGTGGAGGTTCAATGAGCCCAGCTTCCTTGTGGCCTAAAGATTTAATTATTGCAATGAGACAGTACATTTGAGAGAATTTAATAAAAGTACAATTTGAATTGCCCATCTTGAGCTGTTTCTCCTCTAAAGGGGACACATCTATTAATTTCAACAAGTACTTCCCTTGTGAATATGCTTTTAGGAAGTTGGGATGAAAATTGGGCATTTGCTCTAAATCTGCTTGCAATCTGGTGAGATTATCTTTCCAGGTGGCAGTGAAAGGAGCTGCTGACACACAGTTGGAGATTGCAATCAGTCCATTAGGGTCTTTTTGTCCTCCTTTATGGTTAGACTATGTGAAGATAAAGGTGACTGGTTATCTAAGGAAAATGTTGTTTATGGTGCTCTGTAGCAAACAGATAAATGGAATCATTTAATAAAAGATGTTTTTTTCTCATCAAAGACAGTATAATACTTTTAAGCGCCAGAAAGAAAATTGAGAGTTTTTTAAAAACCAAGATGTTGTGTCCTATTTTTAGGATGGTATTTGGCCAAAACTATGTGCCTTCAGCTGTGTGTTATATGGCAGTCAGAAGTAGTGCCAATTGTTTTTGACCAACCCCTATTTTTGACTCTGTGAGTCTAAGTTAATTGAACATGAAATCATGTGGAAATGTCTGCCCACCTTCTAGACATTTAAAAAAGCCCTAGGAGGACTTCCCTGGTGGCGCAGTGGTTAAGAATCCGCCTGCCAGTGCAGGGGACACAGGTTCGAGTCCTGGTCCAGGAAGATCCCACATGCCGAGGAGCAGCTAAGCCTGTGCGCCACAACTACTGAGCCTGCGCTCTAGGGCCTGCGAGCCACAACTACTGAGCCCATGTGCCACAACTACTGAAGCCCGCATGCCCTAGTGCCCGTGCTCCGCAACAAGAGAAGCTACCGCAATGAGAAGCCTGTGCACTGCAAGGAAGACTAGCCCCCGCTCGTTGCAACTAGAGAAAGCCTGTGTGCAGCAATGAAGATCCAACGCAGCCAAAAGTAATAAATAAATAAATAAAATAAAAAAGCCCTAGGAGAGGAGCCTAAGTTCTCATACCAGCTTTACCACTACAGTGAAGCTGAGGTATTGTCAGCTTTGAGCCTTGTCATCAGATTATGTCACTCACTCCTAATTATTGTCATCTGCTGACATCTGCTTCATGTTTTGACTATCGTGGCTCCTGCTCACTGTCTCTCTGGCAGTACTCCTGTCTTAATTCTTGGCAATTGTAATACACTCATACATGATTCTTCCAGTTCTCTCCCACTTGGTTCCTTGACCTTCTCTACTCCAGCGATCTCAACCACTTTCACTTGCTTGGTCATACCCTAGACCAGTGGTTCTCAATTTGGGGCGATTTTGTAGTATCTGGAGATATTTTGGTTGTCACGACTGGGGGGGCTGGTATTATTGACATCTGGTTGGTAGAGGCCGTGGATGCTGCTAAAGATACTACAAATGCTCAGGACAGTCCCGAACAATAAAGAATTGTCTAGTCCAAAATGTCAGTAGTTGCTGAGGTTGACAAACTCTTCCCTAGACCTTGTTATTGTTATCCTCCATAATCTCTATCTTAAACATTTCACTTCTGCTGCCTGTCTTTCCAGCTCACTCCCTATAGAATCCCTACCCCAACAATTCTTTGACCTACCAATACCTCCAAGCTGTTGATCCCTTACCTTTTCACACCCCTCTTCTTACCCAGCTTAAATTCCATTGTTGATCATTATAATCATGCTGGTGTATATGGCTCCCTTTCTTGTAAAACCCAACCTTGTTTGAATCCAGCTCTCCACCTACTCCATGCACATATCCATGTGACTGTGTATAGATGGAATGAAACACCCAGCTTTACTGACTAGTCCCACTTTGAGTTCATGACTGTGAGCCTCAAGTGGACCTTTAATGCTGCCCTCTGTTCCAAGTTCATTCATATTTTTGCTCTCTAGATGACCACTTTAACACTTTCTCATGCCTTCTCAAAACCCCAAACCTCCTCCCCCATACTCACTTTTTGTTGATGACCTTGGTTCTTACTCCATCAAGAAAATTGAAGTAATAAGAAAACAACTTCCACAGACTCTCTCTGCCCCATCTACCCACCTACCAGCATCTATACTCACATACTCTGCCTGTCTGCCTGTCTAACTATTACCATATACTATGGATTAAATATTTGTGTCCTCCCAAAATTCATATGTTGAAACTTAATGCCCAGTGTGATGGTATTAGGAGGTGGGGTCCTCATGACTTGGATTAGTGCCCTTATGAGGGAGACCCCAGAGAGCTCCCTCACTCCTTCTACCATGTGAGGACACAGCAAGAAGGTGCCGTCTGTGAACCAGAAAGCAGGTCCTCACCAGATGTTGAGTCTGCTGGCACCTTGATCTTGCACTTCCCAGTCTCCAGAACTATCAGCCACCGAGTCTATGGTATTCTGTCATAGAAGCCCAGGCTGACTAAGATACCATAGATGAACTATCCATTGTCCTTTCTAACTGAAACCCCTCTACTCGCAGACTGGATTCCATCCTGTCTCACCTACTCCAGGATCTCACTGTAGTTATTTTACCCTCCTTGTCTTACATGAGCAAATTTTCAATCTCTTCTAGATCATTTCCATCAGAATATAAACTTTCTCCCTTCTTAAAAATTCAAAAACAACAATTAATTATTCTTGCCATACTACTACCTACCCCTCCCCCCACTGAAATAGTGCCTGCTTTTTTTTGTCTCTCTTTTGCTGGAAAGCTCTTTGAAAGAATTGTCTATACTTGCTTTCTGCAATTCCTCTCCTGTCCTTCTTCCTTCCTTCCTTCCTAATATTTATTTATTTATTTATTTTTGGCTGCGTTGTGTCTTAGTTGCAGCATGCGGGATCTTTTGTTGCAGTGTGTGGGCTCTTCGTTGTGGCACACGGGCTTTTCTCTAGTTGTGGCATGTGGGCTCCAGAGCTCATGGGCTCTGTAGTTGCGGCACATGGGCTCAGTAGTTGCGGTGCATAGGCTTAGTTGCCCTGCGGCATGTGGGATCTTAGTTCCCCGACCAGGGATCCAACCCGCATCCCCTGCATTGGAAGGCAGATTCTTAACCACTGGACCACCAAGGGAAGTCCCATCTCCTACTCTTTCTTAAGCACTCCAGATAGGCCTTTGCCTCCATCTCTCCACTCATACTGTTCTCATCAAGGTTATCAGCAATTTCTGTGTTAGGTAGTTCAGTCGTCAGTTTTCAGTCTTCATCTGACTTACTAGCTGCCTCTGATAAAGTTGATGATGGTTCCCTCATCCCTCTCCCCCCATATACTTTATTCACTTGGCTTCCAGGATACCTCATACTCTTTTGGTTTTCTTCTAATCTCATTGTTTGCTCTTTCTCTGTTTCCTTTGCTTGTTCCTCTTGTTTTCCCTCACCTGGAATATCCAGGGTCCAGTGCTTGATCTTCTTCTTTTCATTATCTGCACTCACTTTTTTGATGATACAGTTCAGCTTCTTGGCCTTAAATATTCTTTTTTATATGCTGATATCTCTCAAATGTATGCCCTCAGGTCAGACCTTTCTTCTGAACTCCAGACTTCTATATCTAACTGCCTACCACCTATCTCCACTTATATGTCTAACGGGCATCTCAAGTTGAACATTTCCAAAACTGAACTCCTGATCCTCCCACCCAAAATCTGTTCTATTCCACAACTTCCCTAACTCAGTTGATGACAACTCCATCTTTTCAGTTGCTCTGGCCAAAAGTTTTGTTATCATTCTGGACTCTTGTCTTTCTCTTAGACTCTGCATCTAACTGTTCAGTAAATCTTGTTGGCTGTGACTTCAAAGGATATCTTGACTTTTTCCCACCTCCACTGATATTACGCCTGGATAGAACTAAGTATTTATTTTACGGTGATGGCCTCTAACTGGTCTCTCTGCTTCTATAATTGCTGCTTCATTGACTTTTCTAAACGCAGCCACCAGTGATCCTTTAAAACAGACTGTGTCAGATTCCATCATTTTTCCACTCAAAATCTTGAAGGGCTTCCCTGGTGGCGCAATAGTTGAGAATCTGCCTGCCAATGCAGGGGACACAGGTTCGAGCCCTGGTCTGGGAAGATCCCACATGCTGCCGAGCAACTGGGCCCGTGAGCCACAACTACTGAGCCTGCGCGTCTGGAGCCTGTGCTCCGCAACAAGAGAGGCCGTGATAGTGAGAGGCCCGCGCACCACTATGAAGAGTGGCCCCCGCTCGCCGCAACTAGAGAAAGCCCTCGCACAGAAACGAAGACCCAACACAGCTAAAAATAAATAAATAAATTAAAAAAAAAATCTATTAAAAAAAAAAATCTTGCAGTGACTCGTCTTCATGTTACTCAGTCATTGTTTAAAGGATCTATACAACTGGGACTTCTGTGATGTGTTGTTCACAGACTCCTCCGCTTTCTCGTTTGACTTGAGTCAAATTAGCTTCCTCACTCTGAATGCACCAAATGCTCTTTCCTAAAGGCTTTTGCTCCAGTTGTTTTATCTGCCTAGAATGTTCTTCCCCCAGATAATGGTAATATCCCCATCTCCTTCAAGTCCTCTTTTCTGAATGAGGCCTTCCCTGAGCATGCCATTAAATCTGCAGCCTGCTTCCCTGCTCTGCTCCCCACGCTCCCATCCTCTTCACCCTGTTCTACTTTGTATAGTTTATTGTTTACAGTCTACGTCTCCATCCCCCACTGCAATGGCAGCCCCAAGCAGTCAGTAATCTCTTCTGTTTTATTCACTGTTATATACAAAGCTCCTAGAAAAGTGCCTGACACATGATAGGTGCTCAATAAATATTTGTTCAATTGAATTGATGAATCAAGTGATCCTGGGCATCTCACTCACATGGTCTGTTTCTTTTCTTTTTTTTTTTTTTTTTAATTCTGGCACTTAGTAGATATGTATTCCTTTTTTTTTTTTTTTAATTAATTAATTAATTTATGGCTGTGTTGGGTCTTCGTTTCTGTGCGAGGGCTTTCTCTAGTTGCGGCAAGTGGGGGCCACTCTTCATCGCGGTGCGCGGGCCTCTCACTATCGCGGCCTTTCTTGTTGTGGAGCACAGGCTCAGTAGTTGTGGCTCACGGGCCCAGTTGCTCGGCAGCATGTGGGATCTTCCCAGACCAGGGCCCGAACCCGTGTGCCCTGCATTGGCAGGCAGATTCTCAACCACTGCGCCACCAGGGAAGCCCCTGGTCTGTTTCTTAATTTCTAAGTCTGTTAGGTGGAGCTCTCTGCCCCCTCCATCTAATAGATTTGTCAAGACAATCAGAATTAGTGATGGCAGGTAATATAGCATATGGAAGCTTTAGTATAAAGTGCTATATAGATGGGATATGGTATTATTGAGAATTCTTCGCTTGTCCTTCTCCTTATCAGTACCAAACAGACGATTATTGTTTGGTGTTAAAGTGGAGCAAAATTGTATATAGAATTTCTTTAGATTTTTATGATTTATTCCTGAGTATAACCTTCTGAAAGGAGGATCATATATAATAATCCCTGTTTCATAAATGAAAATCTTGAGGTAAAAGTAAGATAAATTATTGCACCCAGGTTATTAGATTTTTTTTCTGGATTAATAATGATAATAAACGTCCTGAGTTCCAAGGCTGTGGTAGGTTTTTTCACTAAACCATTTATCTCTCTAAATATGTGTTAGTGTTGAACACTAAACATTTTGGCAGCAAGTTTACATATCAAAACAATTGTGTTTACTTAATGTGGAATCTAAAATAGTCAAACGCATAGAAGCACAGAGCAGAATGGTGGTTGCCAGGGGCTGGGGTAAGAGGAGATGGGGAGGTAATGGTCAAAGGGTACAAAGTTTCAGTTATGTAAAATAAATAAGTTCTAGAGACCTACTGTTCAGCACAGTGCCTATAGCTAACTGGATTGTATACTTAAAATCTAGTAAGAGGGTAGATCTTATGTTAAGTGTCCTTAACACATACACACACACACACACACACACACACACACACCCCAATAAAGGGGACAAGAGGAAATGTTGGGAAGTGATGGGTATGTACATGTCTGTGGCCTTGACGGTGGTGATGGTTTCATGGGTGTATACTTATCCCCAAGCTTGTTGAGTTGTGTCCATTAAATATGTGCCGCTTCTTACATGTCAGTCATACTTCAGTAAAGTGATTTTAAAACAGACGAACAATTGTGTTTAAAAAAAACCCCAAACAGCCACCTCCTTTAGTAATACTTGATTGTGTCTAGAATGTGCCAGATCTGTGTTCTAAGGTCAGTGGCAGCAGAGGTAAAGGAGCTGGACTGGATTGCCTCAACAAGTTAGAGTGTAAAAATCCCTCATATGTTTATGTGGCCTTTTCCCCTGTCAGTGTTTAGCTGTGACGTTCCATACTCTGATTCCGGTTAAGGCCTCGGTTGGGTTCTAGCCACCTTTCACAAGGCTGTGAATTAATGTTTTGGGGGGAATAAGTGCTCTCTTCTGCAGATTTTATTGTTTCTATTTCCTCTGAAATTAAACTGTTACTTCCACTGTAAACAAAGTCGTAGATTAAATTTATTGAGCATCTATTATTTGCCAGGCTGTGTTAAAGTCAAAAGATAAATAAAATATAGGCCTTATCGTCAAGGAGACAGTCTAATATGGGAGACCGATGTTTTAAGTGCATGTAATGTAGTATGTGTGATAAGTACGATACTAGAAACATGTACCAGCTAGCTACATGGCACAGTAAAGTAAATGACCAATATGATCAGGGAAGAAAGATGCCAATCAAAAATAAATATATACATATACATACATGTATTATTATTAATAATAATTGATTTTTAATTAATTGTCTTCATGGCAATGAGAGCCTACTTTCTTGTGGCCCAGTGTGTTTAGTGCAAGTACAACTGAAGTACAAGAACAACTACTTAGTAAGGATAGAAAGGGAGAGAATGAGGGTTGGGTGAACAGTGCATTATTTTCTTTCTAAAAGACACTTTGACTTTTGGTAGTTGGTAACTCAGTCTTGTTATTCAGTCCCTTTTCTAAGGAGAATTGATCTGTGGATAGTGACAGTAATAGTGTTTCTTTTATGATAGAGGTAATTTTCTCAGGATCATAATGTGTCTTTTAAAAGTCATACACAAATGTAATTGGATCTGTAGTAAGTCAGAGTAAGACAGATATATTATCTCTCTTATATGTAGAATCTAAAAAATAAATAATAATAATAATAAAAACCCAAGCTCATAGATACAGAGAACAGATTGGTGGTTGCCAGAGACAGGGAGTGGGGAATGGGAGAATGGGTGACCTGTTTTTAATTTTTGTTTTTGGTTTAAACAAACTGAATTAAAAAAAAAAAAAAAGTCCTACACAAATGTAAGTGAATCTATTCCACACTGTCTAGAAGTACACTGGACATTTTGGCTACATCCCCATCTTGTTGAGCCAGAAGAGAATTCTTTTTCAAAGGAGAGGCCTCTCAGGATAAGAATCTGCCTCCATTCCCCTCAGTGAGGGGATAGGCTTTCTTCACTGTTTTTGCCCTAGTTTAGGCTCCTTGTTTGTTTAGGTCATTGATGTAGGAACCCATAAATGGGTTCCTGGTTTTCTGCTTCCATTTTCTCCCTCAGCTTCCCTCTCTAATTCATTCTCAGCATTCTTACTAGACTTCTAGTTCTAAACACAAATCCAGTTGTGTTGTTCTCCTTCACTAAAATCTTTAATGTCTCTCCATTTGCCCATCGCATCAAATCCATGTCCTTTCAAAATATTATTTAAGGTGCCTCATCATCCAGCGACAGACTTCGTTCTAGCATAATCGCCCACCATGTCTTTCCACCCAGTCTGTACCCTAGCCATACTGGTTATCTTGCCATACATCAGTGTAGATGAGGCACCTGTCAACATTTAACATGCCGTGTACTTTACTTACTGTGTTTGTCTGCCTCCTTCTATTAAGGGTGAGCTTCATCACGTGGATCGTGATTTTTGTGTTAGGTTAACTGTTGTATCTCTACCACCTTATAACAGCACCTTGAACATAGTATAGGTGCTTGGTAAATTTGCATGCCTGAATGAATTTTTAAAAGCCAAACTATTTTAACATAAGTAAGTACACCAGGATGAATATTTAGTGTTTCCTATGTGCCAAAGACTGTTTCTCTTACTATTTTTAATCAGGTTGAGATTTCTGTTTCTCACATTAAAAAAGATAATTTTTAAAGTTTTATTCAAGATACTGGTAATGGGGAATATGTTGTTAATGACCTGCTTTAAGAAGAATATGATGTAATACATATACTGAGAAGTTATATTCTAGGTAACATTTTTCTTTAAGTGAGGAATAAGAAACTAAGTTGTCTTCCCTCAATAGCTGGTCTATAAACAGAAATCTTTATGCAGATGAACCATTTAGTTTTCCATATGTTCTGTGATCAAAATGCTGAATTACCACAGATTGCAGAGTGCAGATTTCTACCAGGAAAAAAGGTTGTTTCTTTTTTTAGGTTGCTAATTTTTTTTCACTATTAAAATTTATTTCAAGTTGCAATTCAGTGCTTGGAGACAGTTTTTAAAATCAGCGCAGAAGATACACATCTAGCAGTTTCACAGCCTTTGACAGAAATGTTCACAAATTCCTTCTGTAAGGTAAGCTGTTTTTGTTTTCTCATTAGTATCTCATTATCTAAGTATGACTGCAGTATTACGTTGGATTGTTAATATTTGAGGGGCCAGGCTTCAAGTAACTAACTTCTTCCTGGGTATAAGATAGTTGGTCCACATGGATGATTTGGGCCCTAAAATATAACTTTTAATGTGCTTTAGATTTTCATATTAGTAACTCTTCTCATCCTCTCACCTCCTTTTATATTTAATGACATATCGTAGTTGACTTTTTAAGTCCTTTACGGTATCCGGGTGTTTTTAGATTTCTGACATCTGAATTGATATTCCCCGAAAACATGAAATACAAGTTAAAAGTAAAAGTCTTAATGTTTAGGAAGAAACCATATAGAAAAGGAATCATCAGGAATTGCATCATCATTTTGAAGCAGATTTTATCAAATTTGGCCATTGATGGGGCTCTTTAAACAGGGAAAGGTTCAGGGTCAGTGTGCAAAACCAAGACTGAAATCCAAGTGTTCAGATCCCTGCTCCCTAGGACTGTTTACATGGTCTCTGGTTTCTGGCCTTTTCAGGAAATATGGACTATAAGATTGAAAAATCTTAAGGCTAGTGAGTTTAGGGCCCCAGGGGGACCGCCCACGTGGTTTTTCATTACATTTTGGTGCCACATGAACCTCTTTTATTATTCTAACTCTGTATTCAAGCTTCAGTACAGAATGAGGAACTCAGGAGAGGAGCTGAAACATGCAGGGTATACTTCAACTTGGCAGGGACATTGCTGAGAATACTGCACAGACTGTTTCTAGAATATGTTGGGAAGAGGTTCTTAGAGTTGCAATGAAAATGGTAATTTGGCAGTAAACTGCTCCCTCTTTTTATACTTGGAAAAAGGATAATACAGTTATACATTAATTCATCAAACAGATGAATTCTAATTATCTGACAAGATGCAAGGAGATAGTGGAATGTCTCTGTGGTCCTTTTCTTCTCTTTGGTTTTTGTGGTTCTTTCATTGTCTGAGCTTGTGGCATCCTTAGGGAGCCCTATTTTAGAGGCTGGACATGGCTATGGCAGAAGTCGACCTTCTCTACTCCGTGATGCCCGAGAGGCTTGTGTGTGAGACGGCACTTGGATTTGCTCACTCTTTAGCTCCTGTTATCACTGACTAGTACTGAAGAGATCAATACTTTTTTTTTTCCTCCCAGGAAGCTCAGATTGACTGAATAGAGCTCTTCTTTTTTTTCTTCTATTTCTCTCTGATTGTACTTAATTGTAAAAATTTGTTGCTTACTATTTTAAAAATATAGTTTCTTAAAACAGGCTCCATAGTATATCTACATGGTGTTATTTGTGGTATCAATCCTTTAACACTCCTATTTAACAGCTGTGGCTTCATTACGTATGCATCTGTTAGCAGAGTATCGCAGGGAAAGTCTAAAACTTGTTTGAAGCAGCATCAAGACTGTTATAATTAAAGAAACTACTGCCTCTCCAATTGTACTTGGTTGTTAAGTTAAACAGTTTATTTTTAGGATACTGCTTTTCCCCCAATTAAGTTTATATACTAAAAGGATTCATTCCTTTTATATAAAGTGGATAACACTTGTCCTCACATCATGGGCTGCTCAAATGTATTGAATGAACATGAGAATTAATTTTCAAAATTATAAAACTATGGCAATTTCATTAAAATAATTCAAAAGGATTTAGAAGACAGAATGGATTATAATCCATTTTTCCATATGCCATTTTTCTGACCCCCTCAAAAGTCACTTTTTTCACATATAAACTGCCTAGGCTTGTTAGAAGATTTGAAGTAGAAGGAACCCTAAAAGCAAGTACTGTAGGGCAGTAATGAGTCTTTGAACTACACTTACATCCTGAGTGGCTACACAGTCAGTTTTTAGTATTGATCTCTACTTACTAAGTCTCCCATTTTGATTCCATACTTTTTTATACTGATACTTTATGTTTAGAAAAACTGACTGATAAAGATTTTTTAAAAATAAGAACAACTCATATACTTTATAGTGATTTTGTACTTGTGAATACTTGTGTGTAATTAGCACAATGTATTTCAAATGTTAGAGCTATCAAGTTCATTGACTTTTAGTCAAGACAAAGGTAATGGTGAGTATATTTTAAATATGGTACATAGGTATATTGACTACAAATTATACTTTTTTGAAAATTATAAACATTTATGAACTTCGGAGTCAAGTTTAAAAGCAACACAATTTAAAAAGAATCTTCCAAAAATGGAAAAATACACTGTGTTCCCAGTGCCACTCAAGACATTTCTAAATTTTCATTTAGTTTTCATAAGCACTTTGGTTTGAACCGTATTGAAAAAGAGGTTTGAGGATGATAGTAGGTGCTAAAAACAGGAATCTTATACTGCTTATTATCTTAATGAGGAAATAAATCTATGACCATTGTTTTAAAAAGTTTAGACAATATGGAAGGATATAAAGAAGAGACTGAAAATCCTACTTCCAAATATTCCTACTGTTAACCTTTTGTGTATACCTTTCCAGTCTTTGATTTTCAGCCTGTGTGCATGTGAATGTATGTGCATATATTTAAACAATAAGATCATATTATAAATGCTGTTTTTGGTACCTGTGAATTTGACTTTCTCTTCGGATATTAACGTTATGTTTCAAAATTTTCACTAAACAATCCTTTGAGCATAATTCTATTACTATTCTTTGTATACTGATTCTATTTTTGTTTATGAAGGAGGATTTCTAGATACAGTGAAAGCAAGTAAAAAAAATTGATTCACAGTTGCCCATTTTTTTCTAGAAAAAATTCCATATATTTGTTTTTCTAATAAAAGTATGTGGGGGGACTTTTTCCCTATTTCTTGCTGACAGTGTTATTTAGATGTTAGATTTCATGACATAGATTTACAGATGATATACTAAATAATTATTACTTTAATTTATAGTTCTCTGGGATGACTCTATGTAGCTAAATGGAAGTACATTGTATTTTATTTAATTTCAGAATGACATTCTGCCTCTCTCAAACTCAGTGCCTGAAGATGTGGGAAAAGCTGACCAATTAAAAGATGAAGGTGAATATTTCATAGAAAAATTACTTACTTAGTAAAGCTTTCTGAAACTCTAGGGAAAGTGACTCTGTCACCCAATAAGATTCTGGTTTATACTGCCAAGATGGGGTTGTCATAAGTCCTCGTGGCATTTGTGAAACAGAGATGAGCCTGGAAATATAGAATGGCTTGTGAACAATATAGGTATGGCTTGCTTCAAGAGAAGCAGATCTGTTGTGAGTAAAACTTGCAAAACAAGTCACTTAAGCGTTGATTATTTGCAACTGTATTTGCTGTGTGTACTCTAGGATCCCAAATTCTTTATGCTTAATCAAAGACATGAAAATGATTTTCAGTATTATTTTTTTATTTTTATTTTTTTCAGTATTATTTTTAACTTTTGTGTATTTAGCATTTTTGAGTTCTTTGAAATTTAATATATGTATATGGCACTTAAGGATTTATTAACTAGCACATTTGATTACTATGTTATTAAATTTTCTAATAGGGACTATTGGAGCATACTTGATTTTAATAAATACGTCACCATTGAGGATCTGTGTTCAGTTTTTATATCATGTCAGTTTTGTTAAGCTATAGAGGCAAGCCAGGTAAGGCCTACAAGATTTGTACTAAGGAACTGTAGGGCAGAGTCCTGATCTTGACCAGTGAATGAGAGCCAACAAAGACCCTGTCCTATAGGCAGAGAGTTATTAGGGAATGTGCAATGTTCTGAAGCTGTACACAAATGGTTCAGAACCATTTTCTGGCCTTTTCTTTAGTTTATACTCTGAAGAAGGCAGTTGAGTTTTTTCTTAAAAAAATTGGTTGGTGTCTAAAAAGGTAGATATGGAAAAGAGTATGCTTTTCCTATTCCTCGGGCATGGTCCTTTCTATTAGGTCTATAAATTACACTCTATCACTGCTTTTAATGGCTGCATAGTGTTCCATGGTACTGTTAGACCATGATATACTTACCTAGACAGACAATTTTGTAATCCTAAGTAACACTGTCTTAATATCTTTGTCTATATTTATTTTCACTATTGTGTGATTATCTTCTTTGGATTATATTAGAAGGTGCTGTGTTTCCTACAAATAGACTGGTTTCAGTTTTCAATTTTTTATTTCCTGTAAGAAATCTTATCACTACAGTGACTTAAAATTTTAGAATTAGGACTTTCGTAAATTACATGTAAAATAAAGTAACAACCAGATCCTCATTGTCATTTGAATTATAGTATTCCCCAAAGAATTTGCATTTGAACTATCCAGATACAAATGCATTTTTCATATATTATTCTAATTGAAACAATTTAATCTGATGTTTCTTTTTCCTTCTACTTAGACTTTTGTAGTGTGTGAAATCCTCAGTGATGTAATATATGCTCCACTAACATTTTGCTTTTGCAGCTCTCTTGTTTTAGCTCTAGTACTAAATGGCAAATTGAAATTTTATTTTTGTCCCTCATATTTACTCCCTCTGCATGACAGAACACTGGGAGACTGCATTCCCTGTAGAGTTTGTTTTGATATAATGAATGTTAGTAAGTTGAGGGTTGGAAGGGGATGCAGGGTGAGGCTCATTTACTCTGGCAGCATGGGTAGACTGAATTACCTACTGCTTTCGGCTTTAACCAAAAGCTCTTATTCTTTGTTACTAAGACATGTCACATCTAAGACATGTTACACATAAAGTTAAAGCAACTGTCATACAGATTTTGCTACTCGTGTGAAAACAAATGGCCATGGTAGACTGTCAAGCATAAGGTTATTCCAGGCTGCATGTTATACTTACCTGAGTTAATCAGGGCTTCTGGCCAGCTAGTGCCTTCCTGGAAGGTTGCTTTCAAATATTTTTGTGTGCTTTGCTTCTGAAGAGCTGCAATAAGATCAGACAAAACCAAGAAGGGTTCATTGCTCTAATTCCCTGCCATGTCACAGAAGTAAAGGCATATCTCAAAGGGTTGTCTTGAGGATTAAAGGAGACAGGAGAGTTCTATGTATAAATATAGAGTGCTGTGCAGTGCCTAGTTATATTTATCTTCACAAATATCTGTGTCCTGAGTTTTTGTATATTGAATATTTTCTGACTTGAAGCTTTTTATCATTAATATCGCTATATATATATTTAGTATCTGTACACTTAGTGTGGTTTACGGGAAAAGACGTACACTAGGTTTTACTGCTACCCAAGAAATGCCATCCCAAGACAAAAAGACCCAATGGCAACAAGAAAATCCACATAACCCGGAGAATTTAAATCTTTTACGTGGAAGAAGCAAATCTATTTAAGTACTGAGGCTAATGTAGTTAATTTCTTGCTCAATCATAAAAGCTATGTAACCTTTTAGCTTCATTTCTTTTTGGGGGTGGAAATCTAAATTAATTTTTTTAGCTTTGAAAAAACAGCTTTATTGAGCTATAATTGACATACCATGCGATTTACTGTAACATGTATGAATTCATTGGTTTCTAGTATGTACACAGAGTTGTGTAGCCATCACCAGAATTTTAGAACATTTTATCATACCAAAGAGAAATTATGTAGAAATCACTTTTTATATTCATTTAGCAATCACTCTTTATATTCATTTCTGCTTCTTAATTTGAAGTAATGTTTGTATGATTTTAGGTACTCTTATCTACCTGTCTTTCCTTTAATCTTACTGTTACCTGCAAATTTACACTCTCCTCCCATTATGTAGCTAATGATCTGTTAAGAAAACAAGGCTAATAGGAGAGCTTCTGGTTCAGAGAAAGCTGGAAGGAATAATAGAGGCTTTTGAGATGTAAACACTTCCTCGTAATCCCAGTGTTTTAAAAATTTCAATTTTGAGCATTGGTTCTTAATAGTGATTGTGACATTTTTTTTCCGTTTAATGGATTACAGAAGATAGCCACAAGAAATCCCTTATTTTGCCGACCAGTCGTTAACGTAGCTAAATTATTGCCAGATGTATCTGCAGAAGCCCTTCCTGAAGATCAGTATGCTGTGGGCTAGCTGTGGTATCTGAAATTCTGTCTTTCTAGAAATTAATCTCCAATAATCTTCTTTAAAAGAGAATCTATCTCTGGAAGGGATAGCACATAAAAATATCTGCCAATGACATTGACATGAGTAGTTTCACTAGCTTACCCTCACCGCATGTTCTGAGGACTTGCTCATCAGCAGGTGCATGTTTTGACAGGGAAGGAATGGAAGACCAGGTCCAGACTGAGATAGTGATTGTGGAGGGTGGTCCACCTGGAATGGGGTGGGGCAGCTCTAAAAGGAAAGAGAGAGATGAAGACAAGGAAGGTGAGAAGAGATTAGGTTTTTGCCAAGAGGTAATCATAATTGTTACACTTACTCACTTATTGAAGTCTGGTTTTATAAGATATTTAAAGATTAATTTTTTAAAGACTCTCCACTGTTAAAAATCATTCAAACACACTGAAAGCTAAGGGGTATCAACTCTATAGTACAATATAAAATTTATTTCCAGTATGAATGAAAAATCATGTTGCTGATCTTCGTATTACTGTAGTTTCTGTGATTAAAATTTATCTTACAGACTTTTTTTCTGTATATTGTACTTACTGTACCTATTGGTTATTTTAGGCAATAACCACATGAAAGAAGAAAATTATGCTGCTGCAGTGGATTGTTACACACAGGCGATAGAATTGGATCCAAATAATGCAGTTTATTATTGTAACAGGTAAACTGGCACTGTTGTGGCAGGTTTACAGTTGTTAAACATTTGCATTAATAGCTCTGAAGGAGTTTTTTATAGCTCTGTAAAATTTGTTTTTTTATTTAGAAAATTTTGAAAGTTTGGAAACGTATAAAAGAAGGAAAAAATAAACTCATAAATTTACCACTTAGAGGCAACCACTGTTACTAATAACCTTTTGGCATATGTTGTTTGATGTAAGAGTAATCAATTTCAGATTAATCTTTATTCACTAGGCATATCACAAACACATCCTTATTTTATTGAAATCCTTCATAAACATTATTTAAATGGATACAAATTAGTCTATTATTACCTCTTAATCTTTTTTATATATCTAGCACCTTTCATTGTGGCTGGTAAACAAGCAGTATTATTTTTTAATAAATTGATAGATGTACCTGACTTTGCCTTACTTTGCTTTGTCCTACTGGTGGACATTGAAGGTGTCCTTTTTATTTCAATATTGTAAAGCTGCAATGAACATCTTTGTTTCTAAAATTATTTTCTGGACTTAAGATTTTCTAGACTTTGTATCTATCCTTGGAAATGCACTCAGTTGGTCTAACAGTATAAACACTTAAAAATTTGTTGATGCTAATTTCAAAATTGTTCTGGCTTCTTTGAAAATATTTTGAAAATTCTTTTCTTCCGCTAGGATATGTGAATGTATCTGTTTTTACCACACGCTTATCAGCGCTAAGTACTTGAATTATTATTTATTATTGTTAATTTAATATTATTCTTATTTTAATAGTGATTTGTAATTTACATTTAATTACTGGTGAGGTTGGACATTTTTCAAATGTTGGCCATTTGTGTTTTTTTTTTTCTCCATAAATTATTTGTACCTGTGCCAGGCCTCAGCCTGTTTGACCTCAGACATTTCTTTCCTTTCCTTTTCTGCCCTTTGTAACAGAGGGTCTGACCCCTGCAGGCTGTATTTCCCAGGCTCCTTTGACACCTGGGTTTTGTCTGTGTTCAGCCGTGGGAGGTACTGGCAGGAGATTGGAGGGCAGAAGGAAGGCAGAAGTTAGGTATTTCTTCCCCTCTTTTTACATCAGGGTGTTTATCCAGCAGGGGCTGCTTCTCCTCCTTGTCTCCAGCTCCCACCTAAGACACCCACCATGGTCCCAGCTTTTTCCAGGTGACATTGGGTTTTGGGCTCTGCCCTCTGTTCTGTCTTAGGGACGGTAATGGCTTCCTGCTGTTGCTAATCTCTGCACTGATGCACAACCCCCTGTTTGGCATCTCAGCTCTTCCATCAGCCATGTAATGAATTCCCTGCACTAAATTTTTTAAATATTAAAATTCCGATAGAACTTTCTGCAGTGATGGAAATGTCCTGTATCTGCATTGTCCAGTACAGTAGCCACTAACCACAGTGGCTGTTAAGAACTTGAAATGTGGCTAGTGCAATGGAGAAACTAAAATTTTAATGTAAGGTCAATTTAAATTAATTAAATTTAAATAACCATATGTGGCTTGTGGCTGCTGTACTGGACACCATAGCTCTGTATTAAAGATAAAATCCCTTTGTCCTAATTGCATAGCTTATTGTTTGCCTTTTAATGTTTTTCATATGTAAAAGTTTTAAATATTTTTGTAGACAAATTTGTTTATCTTTTCTTTTGCATTTTATTACAGTGTTTTTAAGCTGAAAGCTCTCTGCATTTACAGACTTGGCAAATAAGTTTTATTTTTTATTTTTTCCTTTACGTTTAAATTTTGTCATGCCAAGTCTATTTTGGTCACTGATATGACTATTTTAATCAATCTGAAGCTTTTTATGACAGAGATTTATAAAAATTACCTTTTATTATATAGTAAGTTCTTAGATTTGAAAGAGATCTTCAGGTTAATTTGGTCCAATCGTTCATTGAGTTATTTTTTATCATATTCAGGGTATTCATACCCTTATGAGATAGTCCCTTCTCTCCCACCTTTTCTTTTGTGGTTATATCTGTTAGAAAAGTCTTCCTTGACTCTGATTTTGTTTCCATGTAGCTCCTGTAGCTTCTCTCAATTGACTTTATTTTTATTCTTATGGACAATTACAGAATAAGTGTGATTCTTCTTTTTCATGACAGTACCTTACATTTTGAAGTTTGCTACTGTGTTCATTTAAGTCTTTCCTCCACATTAAATGTTCACAGCTTCTTCCATTGTACCTCACATAGGTCAGTTTTAAATCTTACACTTTTGCTCTGAACTTGTTCCAGGTTACCTGCATCTATTACTCTGTAGTTCCCAGAAGTTAGCACAGCATGTCTGGCGTTGGTCTGACTAGAACAGTCTTGCAGAGTGCTCATTTAACCTACTTCTAGGTAACATGGTTATATATTAGTGTTTTGTAGCATTACCTATTAAATTTATATTTTGCTTTGGTTTTATTAAAGCCTGTCCTTTTTCACACACTCTCTCTACCCTGCTGCTCAATCGTACATTCATTTGACAGGTTCTTGCCCAACACCTGCTGTGCACCAGTGTTGTCACAGGAGGTAAAGTTGGTTGTTTGGACTCAAATGCAGGATCTTATATTTTATCCCTATGGGATTTTATCTTGTTAGTCTTTTATTTATATGTCCCTTAATCGTTTGGGATAAATTGTAAAGTACTATATTTGCTTTTGCTCCTAGCTTCATGTCAACCACAAACTTGACAAGAGCACCGTATATGACATTGTATCAGTTACAGAGTCAACTAGGGGAGCAGTCATGGGGAAGTGGTTAAGAGCAGGGGTTCTGACCCACACTCTTTGGATTCTAATTTCTGGCCCTTCCACTTACATGTATGTGACCTTGAGCAAATTATCCTAACATCTTAGTTTCCCCATTGGTAAAATGTGGATAATAGTATTTATCTCATCGCATTGTTGTAGAGATCAAATAGTTAATACATATAAAGTGCTAGGAAAGTGTCTAGTAAAGAGTATTGTACACAGCAGTAACTATTATCATTATTATTTATGCAATCTGGGGGTTTTGCCTTAATCAGATTATGAAGAGAGATCCAAATTTATCGGGGTCCAAATACATTGTCAATTGTTTTTCTCTGAGTTACCAGTCTGGTGGTAATCCCGGTAAAATAGAAAGGAAATGATGTTAGCCTCATAGGACTTGTTCTGAATTAATCTAATGTTATTTTCCTTCTTTTTTTTTTTTTATCTATAACATTTTTTTAGTGAAAATTTAGAAAAATCAAAGAGGTTTCCAGTGAATATGCATATATCCACACCAAGATTTTGCCATTCATATTTTAGTATATTTGCTATATCAATATTTATTCATCTATCTGTGCCTATCTTATTTTTGATGCATTTCAAGGTAAATTGCAGCCATCAGTACACTTTCCCCCTAAATATTTTAGTATGCATGTCATTGATACAGTTCAATATTTTACATTCTTTTCTTTTGAGGTAAAATTTACATGCAATAAAATGCACAGATCTTAACTGTATGTTCACTAAGTTTTGACAAATGCATACACCTATATAACTCACCACCCCTGTCAAGATAGTGAAGATGACCACCAACCCGGGAAGTTCTGCCTGCCCCTTCAGAGTCAGTTGCCTAAAACACTCTCCAGAGAAAACCACTGTTTTGTTTTGTTTTGTTTTTCCACCATAGATTAGATTTGTCTCTGTTAGAATTTCGCATAAAAGGAATCATACTGTGTATACCCTTGTGTGTGAGACCTTTTTTACTCGACATAATGGTTTTGACATTCAATCCTGTTGTTGCATGGTTCTTTTTTTTAAACTGTTCAGTATTGGTTGTTTGAACACATCACCGTTTGTTTAGGCATTTTCCTATTCATAGGCACCCAGGCTGCCTTTAGTTGTTGTTGTTGTTGTTTTTTGTATTTTGTCCAGAATTTAGAGTTGTTATTTTTGGAAGCATTGGATCCATAAGGAATTTAGTTGGCCATACTGAAAACCTACATTTTCTCTCTTCACACACACACACACACACACACACAAACAAGTCACTTTGTTAATCTGTTCTAATAATACAGCTCAGAAAAATAGAAAATCCAAATAATTTGTGGAGAATTAATTTCCCAAGCTCTGCTTTTATGTTTGAATTTTATTCTCTGTAATCAGATGACTAGACATGTTTTCATTTAGCGTATGAAATCTTGAAATAAATACATTTAATACTGCACAGAATGTTATGACCAGGTATAAATGTTATCAGAAAATTGATTATTTATAGAGCTCCATAAGCCATATACTTTTAACTATGAATATGATGAATCTGAGCCTAGATAAATCATTTATTTTTAATGAGATTAGTGTTTGTTAATAGTCGCATGTCCATTAGTACAGTATTAGAAGAGATTCTTGGCAGTACCTGTACTTGCTTTTCATTTAATTATTGTTAAATTGAAATGAATAATTATGCTTCTTTTTTGCATTTAAATAGTATCTTCTTCCCTGAGGAGTTCAGTAATAGAGTATGCAATTTAATATTAAATAATTAGAAAACTTTATTTGTATATGTATTGCAAATATTAAATAAAGCTTTAGGAATTTTTTTTAGACTCTAGTGGTTATAAATATCTCAATAGCCTGTAGTTTGCCAACTACCCCTTGCCATTTTTCTTAGCCAGCTGACTGCCACAAGTTGGAAGCTCAGAATAGCAGATCTAAATCTTTCTTTTGATATTCATTTTCACAGTTTATTACTAATCAAAATATTGTTCACATGTTAAACTTGCTAGGATGAACCAAAGTTTACTTTTTATAGAAGTGACTTTTTTATATGATTAGAAAACAATCAATTGGTATATTTCTTAGGCATGAATCTTTCTTTTCTAGACTTAATCTTCTATTTTGGGCTTTTAGGATCCTAATGATGCTTTAGGCTCAGCTCAGGTACCAGGACAACATGAGTCCTTCCTTGAAAACCTATTATTTAGTTTTGCTTTTATTCTATGTTCCTAGCACTTACTATGATATATAACACTTATATAAGTTTATCATATATGTTCTGCCTTATAATTATATGCATACTTGTTTTATTTCTTCAGCTGAAGGGCAGAGATTGCATCTTGTATCTATTCGTATTCCCTGTAATACCTAGCACTGTGCCTCACAAGAGTTCAGCCAATTTTTGTTGGATGCATGGAAGACTATAGAAGAAATATAAGAAGTTTCCAGTGATGTTGAAGTGACCAGACACTCAAATTAACACTTATATACATAAAACAACAAATGATTTATAGGTCTAAAATATTTCCAAGTACTTTATAATATGAAATGATATTTCATATTAAACTCGCTAGTTTTCCATGTCTTCCGTCCCTAAACAGTACAGATCTTCCTCGACTTACGATGTTACATCCCGATAAACTTGAAAATGTCATAAGTCAAAAATGCATTCAATACACCTAACCTACTGACACAGCTTAGCCTAGCCTATCTTAAATATGCTCAGAACACTTACATTAGCCTCACAGTTGGGCAGAATCATCTAACACAAAGCCTATTTTATAATAAAGTGTTGAATGTCTTGTGTAATTTACTGAATACTGTACTGAAAGTGAAAAGCAGAATGGTTGCATGGGTACAGAATGGTTGTAAGTGTGTCATTGTTTACCCTCGTGATCGCATGGTTGACTGGGAGCTGCAGCTCGCTGCCACTACCCAGCATCACGAGGGAGTATCATGCCACTTATCACTAGCTCTGGAAAAGATCAACATTCAAAATTTGGAGTACGGTTTCTACTGTATGAGTATTGCTTTTGCACCATCGTAAAGTCAAAAAATTGTAAGTTAAACCATTGTAAGTTAGGGGCCATCTGTATTCTTATAGGTATTTCTTTTTTACAGCCTCATTGCTGAGTACATTACCTTACACAGAATCATCTCCTGTTTCTGGGATGGATAGATGGTTCAATGACTGAGTCAATAAATGGAATTAAAGATATCGGAAAAGAGAGTGCATGATGGAGAGAGTTTGTCTGGAAGGCCTGTCACGTGATGGGGAATTTGAGTTGAAGGTGGATTTGGTGGACGGGTAGAACTGGGATAAACAGAGGAGAGGGGAAGGCATTTTAGGTTGGAGAGCATAGTTTAAAAGGCAGAATTAGGAAGCATCAGGGCATTGTACCAAGGAATGCTGGTGACAGCGGGAGCTCTAGAAAGATGGGAACAGAGACCTCATTGTTTTGCATTTTGTTTTCTTCCACCTCCATAAGCAGCATATAGTCATTGGGTTCAGTGGGACTTGACTTTGGTTTGTTGAACTTAGAGTTGAATCTCAGTTCAGCCACTAACTAGCTGTGTGACCTTGGGTAGCCACTAAACCTTTCTGAGCCTCAATTTCCTCACTTGTAAAATAGAGATAATACTAACCGCTTCACAGGGTAGTTGTGAAGAGTAATGATATGTGTGTGTGTGTATATATATATATATGTCATAGTTCTAGGCTTTCAATATTTGTTTCTTTCAAAAACAATGTAATTCCTAGTTGTAGGAGTAGGCTTTTGCTATAATTTATTTATATATGATATACAGTATGGGAAATGTTAGGTACCTGTAATTTTTTTTTGCTTTAATTTCCTATAAAAATAGAGCACAAGTTATATTCATGCTCTCGCTCTAACAAGGTAAAGAAAGCGAGGGTGTCTGAAAACATGATGACTCTGACTGTTTTGTTCTGCTGGAGTTTCATTAGTTATGCCCTGATAACTAGCCAGCAGGGTCAGAGAGAGCAGACCACATTGTTATTCAGTTCAGGCACTGGCGTGTTTGGCTGCATCTCACAGAAGCTTCAAATATAGCCTGATTTCTCTTCCCTTTCCTGGATGCAGATTCAGACGCCTCTCCTCTTTCTTTTGTGAGCTGCACAAATCTGCTTTCATCCCAGCTTGCAGTTTGTGATCTAAAGCTAAAGCTCTCAGTATTGAAACACAGTCATACTCTTTCCTTCTGCCCACTCTTCTTTCTGGGTCTGATTCTCCCTGCTTTATTCCTTGTTTTATTATCAGTATCTGAAGCTAAATATCAGGGAGTCTTCCTCTTTGTTTCCCTTTTCCATATACCTCCCAAATAGCTCATTTGTTCCCTCTTTCATTTCCATCCAGATTCTTAACTTTTGCTAAACTAGTGCAATAATAACTTCAATTGGCTTCCTGTTTCTACTTGCAGTCTCCACTCCAGTCTTCTGTCAAAATGATCGTTCTAAAATATGAAATTAATTGTCTAACTCTTGCTTTCTGTTCACTAGATCCAAATACCGTGATCAGATTTAAGCTCCTCTGGATGATACATCAGATCTTTTATAATATAAGCTCTCTCTTTTCTTTTAACTTTATTATCCTCACTATTATTCTTACCCCATTCCACTCCTCTGCTCTCTATGCCCATATGACGTGAAATTTACTGATTTCCTAAAAATGCCATGTTGGGACATCTGTTCATGCTTTTATGTGCTTCTTTCTCTGCATAGAATATTTCCTACCTTATCTAATTGGGCAAATTCCTGTCATCCTTCAAGACCCTGTTAGATGTTGCGTCTTTTGGGAAGACTTTCTTAATTTCTTCTCTCTTCAACCTCCCCTTCCATACCATGCCCTATGGAGTGGTGCTGTTCAATATGGTAGCTTCTATCCACATTTGGCTGTTCAAATGTAAATTAATTACAATTAATAAAATAAAAAATTCAGTTCCTCAATTGCAGTAGCATATTTCCAGTACTCTTTAGTCACATGTGGCTAGGGACTGCTGTATTGGATAGCACAGGTAAAGAACTTGTCTATCACAGAAAGTTCTATTAGACAGCTCTGCATACAGTTAACCATATCTTTCTCTGTGTTGCCTCTTCCTTTGATATCTCCACTGTTGCACTTATCATACTATTTATTTCTTTACATGTCTGTTTCCCTATTAGACAGTGAATGTTTGAGGGCAAAGATATAGCCTCTTCATTTCTGTATACTTGATTTTGAGCTGGATTTAGCATATTGCAGGCGTTCAACAAAATTTTGAGCTGAATTGATTCAGTGAATTTTAGAAGGGAGACTTGCCTCTACTTGAAGACTTCTAGTGGTGAAACAGTCACATGGCAGCATGTTGCATATATATATTCACAAATAATACATATTTATTATATATAATAATTTTATATGATATATATTTATTTAGGGAAACAAATTTCAACATATTTAATACCTATTTAAACTTACTGGAAGAGTAATACAATGAACATCCATATATGTTTACCCTAGAGTTAATAGTAGCTAACACTTTGCCGTGTTTACTTCCTCTCTCTTTCTTGCTCTCTGTCTCTCTACAAGGGTGTGTTTGTGTGTGTGTGTGCATGTGTGTGCATGTGTGTACACAAATATAAAATTTTCTTGCTGATCCCAAATACTTTAGTTATATCTCCTAAGACATACCCTGCATAACTACCCTACCATTCACATGTAAGAAAATTAGCATTAGTATTGAAATTTCTCCACTTGTCCCTCAAATACCATCTATAGCTATGTTTTTCGATCCAGAATCCAATCAAGGACCACACGTTGCATTTTGATATATCACTTTAGTCTCTTTTAATCTAGAAAATATTCCTGTCTTTTTTGGTTGTTTATTTTTCATGACATAGATTTTTCCAAAGAGTTAAGGCCAGTGATTTTATAGAATGCGCCATATTCTGGATAGGTGTGATGGCTTCCTCATGATTAAATTTAGGTTACATTTTGGCATGAAGCCTACATAAATAATTTGTATACCATTTATTGCATTATATTAGGAGGCCCATAATTTCAAACTGTCCCACTGATGGTGATTCTGAAATTTATATCTTAGGGTGGTGACTACCTATCTTTCTATTACTCCTTTTATAATTAAAAATAATGTATGAGGAGCTTCCCTAAGATGGCTGAGTAGGAAGACCCTGAACTCGCCTCCTCCCATAGGCACACCAAAATTAGAACTGCTTACAGAGCAAATATCTAGGAGGATGACCTGAAGACTAGCAGAAAAGATTTTCCACAACTGAAGATATAAAGAAGGAGCCACATTGAGGAGGGGCAGAGACGTGGTATAGGCAGGATACACAACCTCAGGTTGATGACCCACAAACAAGAAAGATACTGCAACTGCAGAGGTCCTCCTCAAGGAGTGAGGAGTCCAAGCCCCACCTTGTGTTCCTCAGCCTAGAGGTTCTGAACCAGGAAGGCGAGTCCCCAGAAAGTTTGGCTTTGAAAACTACCAGGGCTTACATTTGGGAGAGCTGGAGGGCTGTAGGAAAGAGGAACTCCACTCTTACTGGGCGCATGCAAAATCTAACACCCTCAGGGTCCCAGTGCAGAGGTAGTAGTTTGAAAGGAGCCTGGGTTAGACCCACCTGATGGTCTTAGAGAGCCTCCCAGAGAGGCAGGAGGCATCTGTCTGTCTGGGGACAGAGACACTGGCAGCAGCCATTTTGGGGAGCTTGTTCTACTGTGATGAGACTGGCACTAGGAACTGCCATTTTGGAATCCTCCCTCTAGCCTATTAATGCTGGAGGCTAGCACTGCCTACCAGCATGCCCACAGTAGTCAGCCCACCACAACAGAAGAGTGCCCATGGCCCACATAGAGGGCACTCTTAGATCATATAGCCTGGTGATCAGAAGGGAGCATGGTGTTGGGCCCCATAGCACATCTCCTACGTAAAGCTACTTCTCCAAGATTGGGAGATACAAGTGACCTACCTAATACATAGAAATAAGCAGAGAGAATTAGGCAAAATGAGGAGACAAAGGAATATGTTCCAAACAAAGGAACAAGACAAAACCTCAAAAAAAGAATTAAACAAAGTGGAGATAAGCAATCTACCTGATAAAGAATTCAAGTATTATGATAAAGATGCTTACTGCACTTGGGAGAAGAATGGATGAACACAGTGAGAATTTCAACAAAGACTTAGAAAATATAACAGAATGAAACAGAGTTGAATAATAAAATACAATAACTAGAATAAAAAATACATTAGAATCAACAATAGATTAGATGATAAAGAAAAATGGATCAGCAATCTGAAAGACAGAGTAGTGCAAATCACCCAAGCTGAACAGAAAAAGAGAAAGAAATAATTTAAAAAAATGAGGATAGTTTAAGGGACAATCAAGTGTACTAACATTTGCATTAAAGGGGTACAAGAAGGAAAAGAGAGAGGGAAGGGGGCAGGTAACTTATTTGAAGAAATAAGTTAGCTGAAAATTCCCCTAACCTGAGGAAGGAAACAGGAAAGAAACAGGTCCAGGAATCACAAAGAGTCCCAAACAACATGAACCCAAAGAAATTCACAGCAAGACACATTATAAATAAAATGGCAGAAAATAAAGGTAAAGGGAGAATCTTAAAAGCAACAAGAGAAGCTACTAGTTACATACAATGGAACTCCCATAAGGTTATGAGCTGCCTTTTCAGCACAAACTTTGCAGGCAAGAAGGGAGTGGCATGATATATTCAAAGTGCTGAAAGAAAAAAACCTACAACCAAGAATACTCGGCAAGATTATCATTCAGAATTGAAGGAGATAAAGAGTTTTACAGACAAGCAAAGATAAAAGACTTCAGCACTACTAAACTGGCTTTACAAGAAATGTTAAAGGGACTGCTCTAAGTCGAAAAGAAAAGGCCACAACTAGAAATATGAAAATTATGAAAGGAAAAATCTCATTGGTATAGGCAAACACACACTAAAGGTAGTGGATCAACAGTCTATAAAGCTACTATGAATCTTAAAAGACAGAAGTAGTAAAATTATCTATATCTAAAATAATTACTTAAGTGTATCACAAAATAAAAAGATGTAAAATATGACATCCAAAACATCAAATGTTGGAGAGGATTAAAAATGTAGTGCTTTTAGAACGCACTTGAACTTAAGCAATATCAACTTAAAATAGACTACAGTGTACAAAGGTTGTAGGTATATGAACCTTGTGGTAACCACAAACAAAAGCCCTATACAGATACAAAAAAATTAAAAGGAATAAAGACACAACACTAAAGAAAGCAATCAAATCACAAGGAAAGAGAATAAGAGAAGAAAAAAGAAACAGAGAGGAACTACAAATACAACTACAAAACAATGAACAAAATGGCAGTAAGTACATACCTATCAATAATTACTTTAAATGTAAGTGGACTCTATGCTCCAGTCAGAAGACTTAGGGTGGCTGAATAGAGAAAAGAACAAGACCCATATACATGCTGCCTACAAGAGACTCAATTCACATATAAAAACACACACAGACTGAAAGTGAAGGGATGGCAAAAGGTATTCAATGAAAATGGAAATGAAAAGAAAGTTGGGGTAGTAATACAAATGTGAGACAAAATAGACTTTAATACAAAGGCTGTAACTAGAGACAGGAAAGGACATTACATAATGATAAAGAAATCAACCCAACAAGAAGATATAATTGTGAATATATATGCACCCAACATAGGAGCACCTAAATACATAAAGCAAATATTAACATAAAGGGAGAAATTTTTAGTAATACAATAATAGTAGAGGACTTTAACACCCCACTTACATCAATGGACAGATCATCCAGACAGAAAATAAGGAAACACTGGCCTTAAGTGACATATTAGACCAGATAAACTTAAATGATATATATAGAACACTCCATCCAAAAGCAGCAGAATACACATTCTTTTCAAGTGCACATGGAACATTCTCCAGGCTAGGCCACAAAACAAGTCTCACTAAATTTAACAAAATTGAAATCATATCAAGCATCTTTTCTGACCACAGTGCTGTGAGACGAGAAATCAACTGCCAGGAGAAAGCTGCAAAAAACACAAGCTTCTGGAGGCTAAATAATATGCTACTAAACAACCAGTGGGTCACTGAAGAAATAAAAGAGGAAATAAAAAATACCTGACAAATGAAAATTGAAACACAGTGATCTAAAAATGATGGGACTCAGCAAAAGCAGTTCTAAGAGGGAAGTTTGTAGTGATACACACCTATCTCAGGAAATTTAAAAAATCTCAAACAATCTAACCTTACACTTAATGGAAATAATAAAGAAGAACAAACAAAATGCAACGTTAGTAGAAGGAAAGAAGTAATAAAGATATGAGCAGAAATTAATGAAGTAGAGACTTTAAAAAAAAGAAAAAAAATCAATGAAACTAAGAGCTGGTTCTTTGAAAAGATAAACAAAATTAATAAACCTTTATCCAGACTTATCAAGAAAAAAGAGATGGCCCAAAGAAATAAAATCAGAAATGAAAGAGGAGAAGTTACAACAGACACCACAGAAATACAAAGAATTATAAGATATTATTATGAACAAATATACACCAATGAATTGGACAACCTAGAAGAAATGGATAAATTCCTAGAAATGTACAATCTTCCAAGACTGAACTGGGAAGAAATAGAAATATGAACAGACCAATTACCAGTAATGGAATTGAATCAGTAATTAAAAAAAAAAAAACAACTCCCAACAAACAAAAGTCTAGGACCAGGAGATTTTCAGGTGAATTCTACCAAACATTTAAAGAAGAGTTGACAGCTATCCTTCTCAAAAATCTGAAGAGGAAGGAATGCTTCTGAACTTATTTTATGAGGTCAGCATCACCAAAACCTGATACCAAAACCAGACAAAGACACCACAGAAAAAGAAAACTACCTGCCAATATCAGTGATGAACATAGATGTAAAAATTCTCAACAAGATATTAGCAATTTGAATTCAGCAAGACATTAAAAGGATCATACACCATGATCAAGTGGAATTTATCCCAGTGATGCAAGGATGGTTCAATGTCTGGAAATCAATCAATGTGATATACCACATAAACAGATTGAAGAATAAAAGTCATATGATCATCTCAATAGATGCAGGAAAAGCTTTTGACAAAATTCAACATCCATTTATGATAAAAAGTTTCAACAAAGTGGCTATAGAGGGAACATACCTCAACACAATTAAGGCCATCTGTAGCAAACCCACAGCCAGCATCATCCTCAATGGTGAAAAGCTGAAGTCATTTCTTCTACAATCAGGAACAAGACAAGGATACCCACTCTCACCACTTTTATTCAACATAGTTTTGAAAGTCCTAGCCAGGTCAGTCAAACAAGAAAAAGAAATAATAGGAATCCAAATTGGAAAGGAACAGGTAAAACTGTCACTGTTTACAGATGACATGATACTATATATAGAAAGCCCTCAAGACACTACCAAAAACTATTAGAACTAATAAATGAATTCATTAAAGTTGCAAGATACAAAATTAATATATGGAAGTCTTGCATTTCTATACACTAGAGATGGACTAACAGAGAGATTAAGAAAACAATCCCATGTATAATTGCATAAAAAAGAATAAAATACGTAGGAATAATTCTAACTAAGGAGGTGTAAAAGACCTGCACTTGGGAAACTATAAGACATTGATGAAAGAAATTGAAGATGACACTAACAGATGGAAAGATATACTGTGCTCATGGATTGGAAGAATTAGTATTGTTAAAATGACCATACTACCCAAAGCGATCTACAGATTCAGTGCAATCCCTATCAAAATACCAATGGCATTTTCTACAGGACTAGAACAAATAATTTTAAAATTCGTATGGAAATAATTTTAAAATTTGTATCCAAAAGACCCTGGATAGCCAAAGCAATCTTGAGAAAAAAGAACAAATCTAGAAGTATCATGCTCCCTGTTTTCAAACTAAACTACAAAGCTAAAGTAATCAAAACAGTATGGTACTGAAACAAAACCAGACACAGATCAATGGAACAGTATAGAGAGCCCAGAAATAAACCCACACTTACATGGTCAATTAATCTACATCGAAGAAGGTAAGAATATACAATGGGGAAGAGACAGCCTCTTTAATAAATTGTATTGGGAAAACTGGACCAGTTTCTCACACTGTATATCAATACAAAAATAAACTCAAAATGTATCAAAGAATTAAACGTAAGGCCTGAAATCATGAAACTCCTGGAAGAAAACATAAGCAGTACACTCTTTGATATTGATCTTAGCATCTGTCTCTTCGAGCTAGGGAAACAAAAGCAAAAGTAAGCAAATGGGACTACCTCAAACTAAAAATCCATTGCAGAGCAAAGGATACCATCAACAAAATGAAAAAGCAGCCTACTGAATGGGAGAAGATAATTTGCAAATGATATATCAGATAATGGGTTACTATTCTAAACATACAAAAAAACTCATACAATTCAGCATCATAAAAACAACCCAATTAACAAATGGGCAGAGGACCTGAATAAACGTTTTTCCGAAGAAGATATACAGTTGGCCAACAGACACATGAAAAGATGCTCAACATCACTAATCATCAGGTAATTGCAAATCAAAACTACAATGAGGTACCACCTCACACCTGTCAGTATGGCTATCATCAAAAAGACAGCATATAACAAGTGTTGGTGAGGATGTGTACCAAAGGGAATCCTCGTGCACTGTTAGTGGGAGTGTAATTTGGTACAGCCACTATGGAGAACAGTATGGAGGTTCCTCAAAAAATTAAAACTACAACTACTGTACAATCCACCAATTTCAGTTCTGGGTATTTACCCAAAGAAAACAAAAACAGTCATTTGAAGAGATATATGTAACCCAGTATTCATTGTAGCATCATATACAATAGTCAAGATATGGGAGCAACCTAAGTGTTCATCAATAGATGAATGGATAAAGAAGATGTTATATATATATGTACACACAATGGAATATTACTCAGCCATATAAAACCCCAAATCTTGCCATTTGTGACAATGTGGATGGATCTAGAGGGTATCATGCTAAGTGGAATAAGTCAGAGAAAGACAAATATTGTATCTCACTTATATGTGGAATCTAAAAAACAAAACAAACAAAATGAGAACAGCTTCATTGATACAGAGAACAAACGGGTGTTTGCCAGAGGAGAGTGGAGTGGTGGGTTGGGTGAAATAGATGAAGGGGATTAAGAGGTGCAAGCTTCCAATTATAAAATAAATAAGCCAGAGGATGTAATATACAGCATAAGGAATATGGTATACAATATTGTAAAAACTTTGTATGGGGAAAGTTGGATACTAGAATTATTGTGATCATTCTGTAATGGATGTAAATGTTCAATCACGGGCTTCCCTGGTGGCGCAGTGGTTGAGAATCTGCCTGCCAATGCAGGGGACACGGGTTCGAGCCCTGGTCTGGGAAGATCCCACATGCTGCGGAGCAGCTGGGCCCGTGAGCCACAACTACTGAGCCTGCGCGTCTGGAGCCTGTGCTCCGCAACAAGAGAGGCCGCGATAGTGAGAGGCCCGTGCACAGCGATGAAGAGTGGCCCCCGCTCGCCGCAACTAGAGAAAGCCCTCGCACAGAAACGAAGACCCAACACAGCTAAAAATAAATTAATAAATTTATTTTTTAAAAAAATGTTCAATCACTATGTAGTTCACCTGAAACGAACATAAAATTGTACATCAACTGTATTTCAGTTTTAAAAAAGGAAAAAATTGTCTATATGGTCAGATCATGTGAATATCCTGTTCCCCAGCAATCTTTTTTTTTTAAAAATATTTATTTATTTATGGCTGTGTTGGGTCTTCGTTCTCTGTGCGAGGACTTTCTCTAGTTGCGGCAAGTGGGGGCCACTCTTCATCGCGGTGCGCAGGCCTCTCACTATCGCGGCCTCTCTTGTTGTGGAGCACAGGCTCCAGACGCGCAGGCTCAGTAATTGTGGCTCACGGGCCCAGTTGCTCCGCGGCATGTGGGATCCTCCCAGACCAGGGCTCGAACCCGCGTCCCCTGCACCGGCAGGCAGACTCTCAACCACTGCGCCACCAGGGAAGCCCCCCAGCAATCTTTTAATGTTTTTTCGGCTGCACCATGCAGCATACAAGATCTTAGTTCCCCGACCAGACATTGAACCCAGGCCCTGGCAGTGAAAGTGCCAAGTCCTAACCACTGGACCGCCAGAGAATTCCCCACAACGATCTTTTACTCAGTGTTTTATCATCCACTGATGATCTGTCCCTGAATCATTAATACATTGATGGTTACAAAATGGTGATTTTTCTAATTTTATCATTTCCTTTACATAATATTTTCTCACATATTTCTGAAAAGAAGAGTTTTCTTTCCTTTTCACTCTTTTTGGCTTTCCTCCTCCTTTGTCCTCTGAAAGTATTGTATGGACTCATGAATTTTTAAAAATTTACTATTCAGTGTGTTATAATAAATTACCATAATTATTATTTTGACCCTTAAATTATTCTATACAGTAAGTCCTCTACATACGAACGAGTTCCATTCCAAGAGCGCATTCTTAAGTCCAATTTGTTCATACGTCCAACAGAGTTAGCCTAGGTACCAACTAACACAATCAGCTATATAGTACTGTACTATAAGAGGTTTATAATACTTTTCACACAGATAATACATAAAAAACAAACACACAAAAAACATTTTTAATCTCACAGTACAGTACCTTGAAAAGTACAGTAGTACAGTACAGTACAACAGCTGGTATACAGGGGCTGGCATCGAGTGAACAGGCAAGAAGAGTTACTGACTGGAGGAGGGAGAGGAGGTAGGAGATGGTAGAGCTGAAGGATCGTCAGCAATAGGAGATGGAGGGCAAGCTGCAATTTCACTCACGTCTGACGTTGATGGCACAGGTTCTGGTTCCTTGCTGGAATCAATTCTATCTACCTTCTTGAAAAAATGATCCAGTGATGTCTGGGTAGTAGCATTTTTTTTTTCTCATCATAGATGGCACAGTAGCACTGGATTGCATTTTGAACAGCTGCTGCCACCTTTGTGTACGTGTACTGTTCTACATTTGGGTCTTGTGCCTCAAAAACTAACAGTGCCTCCTCAAATAAAGAAAATCCCCTTGCCATTTCCTGCATCATGAATCTCTTTGGCTCTTCAGTTACTTCTTCCTCTTGTCTCTCTTCATCCTTTCTCTGGGCTTCCAATCCTAGAGCTTCTTAGCAGTACCAGCTACATCACCGCTGCTTTTACGCTTGCCTCCTGACGTCCTGGGCTTGAAATAAAGATACTGTACTACAGTACTGTATACAGTACTTTACAGTAAAGTACACAAAAGCAAAATCACTTGTAGAGGGTGCATGCACATGACAATGTATGCCAGACACGTGAACTAATTTATGGGATTGGACATGCAAACGCACGTTCACATCTTTGAAAGTTCTCAACTTGAAGGTTCATATGTAGGGGACTTACTGTATTTGTCTAGTGGGAGTCCCTTAAACTGGCTGTGTGCCCTCTTACATACCTTCATTTGTTTTTGAACACTTTCTTGTTTTGTGGGAGAACAGGATATTCCAGATTTGCCTTGTACTTTCTCTGCCCCTAGACCTGGGCTCAGCTATTTCTGCAAGGAGGTCCTGTTCCTTTTAGTGCAGAAACCAAGATCTGATTGCAAGACCTGATCATTGCTACTGAAGTGTTACTGCTTCTAGGTCCTTTTAAAGGACAGAGCTAGGAAATATATTTTTGGAAAAGTCATCACTTTATCCAGATACCCTCAATTCATATTCAGTGTCACAGAGGTTATCCTTACCTTCCCCCATTTTATATTTGTATCTCTCTCTCAAGAGAGCCCTTCTTTCCAACAGCACCAGAGTACTTACTCATTAGCTCTATCCTTCAGTTGATATTACAACACCAGTGTTACACCACAAGCAAGCCTACTAAGGAAACTTAAGGATTTCTTTGCAATTTATTTTTTATTCTTAGACTGCATCTCACTAAGGATATATACTCAGAATACTGTGTTTAAAAGTTACTGGGTTAGCCAAAAAGTTCATTTGGGTTTTTCCATTAACATCTTATGGAAAAACCCAAATGAACTTTTTGGCCAACCCAATACTTGAATTCTTTCTTTCTGACATACAGTTAGGATCATTTGTTTCTGGTTTATTCCATTTGAAGGTTTTCTTTTTCATCCTTTTTGAAGTGTCATTCCCGTTTCTATCCCATTTACCCCGTTCCCACCCATCCTCCAGAGGATGAGAGTGGGGCTTTTAATATAGGTTTGAATTCTGAGTCATGTAAATGTTTTTCATAAAATTAAACTAAAAAGAATGTTAATAAATGATGACTTTGTATGCTTAATAATGTTCTTTGCCTTATGTCTAATATTAGTGTTCCTACACTTGCTTTCTTTTGCTTGGTTTTCAGTTTGTCTCATTGTCTTTTTCTACCCCTTTAACTTCAGCCTGTGTGTGCTTATGTTGTAGGTGATATCTTATGTGTACAGTTTTAGAATCTGATGTTTATCTAGGCAACTTTGTGATTACTTATATATTTGAATTATTTTCTGCTATCTTATATTTTGTCTTCTTCTCCCTCTCCTTCTCTCTTTTTTTCTTTTGCCTTCTATTGTAGTGATTGTTATTTTTACCTCATTTTTTCTTTCTAATTATTTGGAAGTGATACATTCTGTATCTCTCCTTTTAATGGTCATTTTTAATGGACATTCTTGTCATCCTGTTAGTTTTTTCTTTTTTATAAATTTATTTTATTTATTTCTATTTTTGGCTGTGTTGTGTCTTTGTTGCTGCACACAGGCATTCTCTAGTTGTGGCGAGTGGGGGCTACCCTTCCTTGCAGTGTGCGGGCTTCTCATTGCGGTGGCTTCTCCTGTTGCAGAGCGTGGGCTCTAGAGCACAGGCTCAGTAGTTGTGGCACACGGGCTTAGATGTTCCGCAGCATGTGGGATCTTCCCGGACCAGGGTTCGAACCCGTGTCCCCTGCATTGGCAGGCAGATTCTTAACCACTATGCCACCAGGGAAGCCCCATCCTGTTAGTTTTGTGTTGAGTGTTCAGTCAAATAAACCCATACCACTTTTCCACATGAACTACCAAAATGGGTTTATTGAATCATCTACTTTCATATTTATATTTTTTAACTCAAGCAAAGAAGACTATGTGTTTATTTTTTTCAAATTTTATAATCTCAGTTTGAGAAGTAGTCTCGGTCATGCAGTATAAACAAAGGTTGACAGAAAACTGGACTCACCACAACCTTTTCTTTATAGTCTGCCAGCCCTCAGCCATCACCCCTGCCCCCGGCCCAGAATCTAAGCACTATTAAGGCCAGGAATATTATTTTGATTACTGTTCTGTCCATTATGTCTAGAAAAGTATCTATGCATTAGCTCACCCTTAATAGATATATTAGTTGAATGTATAAAGTAGAAATACTTAGTCTGGAGAAGAAGGAATGGGGTAATGGTGGGATGGAGGGTAGGAGACATTACGTAACCTTTTAGTTTGAAGGACTTGCGTGTTGAACAGTAATTCTACTTGTTTAGTATGGCCCTGAGAGTTGAGGTGAACACTACTACAGGGAAACAGAGAGCTGTATACTATCAGGATTGTGTGGAGGGGGGTAAGTAGCTTCATTGTCAAGTCCCAGTTATTTCAGGAGAGTTTTGTTAGAGGTAACCTGGACGGGTTTAAATAGTCCTTAATTGCTCTGAGATTCTATGCTAAGTAGGTGGAATACATTGCCATACTTAATTTACAGTCAGATTTAGGCACACAGGTTAAGTTTCATTTTTCATCTTAGACTTGTAGATGATCTTAACTCTACTAATAAAGTGATCATTTAACAGCACAACACTCTGAGTGGCCATTCACAGCAATCAATCACTCTGTGTGCCTCCCCAGTAATCCCAAATGTTCTGGTGTTTTCAGTTTTCTGTTTGGGCAAATTAGAAAGGCAATAAGCAGGTAAATCAGTTGTAGGGTTCTCATATTTATCTTTTCTATAGCAAAGCAAACTGGGAAAAACAGACTGCATATTTTCTCTGAATTTTGTCTCTGAGTTTTCATTTGATTACAGAATTATCTTAGTTTGATTTAGATATTTACTGGGAGTGATACACAAATGGGGACAAGTTAAATGTAGTTTTATTAGCACCTGGAAATCTAAATTAGTGCCTTGAATGCTCCTTATAATAAAAATCTCTTCTTTTTCTCTTAGGGCTGCTGCTCAGAGTAAATTAGGTCACTACACAGATGCAGTAAAGGATTGTGAAAGAGCAATAGCGATTGATTCAAAGTACAGCAAGGCCTATGGGAGAATGGGGTAAGTTTTGGGAGAACGTTCAAAGTAGTACCAAGTAGTATCAGATAAGCTGTTCTTAATGGCTTGGTTTTGAATTTCCTGCTTCATATTGTACCCTCTGAACTAAAAAGAAGATAAATATAACATTTAGGTAGGAAATGACTGCAGTTTCTGACTGGGGAGAGAGATGATTAGTGTACGATGAGTGGTTGGTTTTGGAGAAAATCATAACAACCATACTGAATAGACCTACTTCATATTCAAGGCTACAAATCTCAAGTAAGCACTCAGTATTTTGGCAGATAATGCTACTACAGTTCCTTCTGGATTCACCTTAGTACTCTCTGAGTTGACTGTTTCACACCTACTCTTTTCAAATTTCCACTGTACATTCCATGGTGACTCTCAACTTTTTACTCAATTGAAAAATAGAATGTATTTAGAAGAAAAGTGATTCATCTTCTTACTTGCAGATCCACCAGTCTACTTACACTTGTATCTACACAGATTGCCTTTTTTCTGTTAAAATGGAAGGGTTCTTATCTAAGACTACTGCATTCATTCATGCTTGAGATCTCATTCCTTTGTACCTTCTCCAGGACTTTACACTTGTAATCATCTCCTTTATCTTCTACAACACCAGCTTTCCTATCTCTAACAGTGCTAATGACTGCATGTGAAAAGATCATAAAAAGTCATCTGTTAGAACCATCTTTTACACAGCTACATCATTCCTTGGTTCCTCTTTCTCTGCAAAGACCCTAATAGTTGTCTGTACTTGCCGTCTCGTCTTCACTGTCTCTTATTCTCTCTTCAGCTCACTCCAGTAGGACATTTGTCTGTATCACTCTGTTGAGAACTCTATTCAAAGTCGCCAGTTGTCTATATTTTTCCAAGGTCAGTATTCAGTTCTGTATCCTCACCCTCCCGCATCTTTTAGTATTTGGCATGATTAACCTTTTTTTTTTTCGGCAGTGAGGCTTGAGGGATCTTAGTTCCCCAACCAGGGATTGAACCTGGGCCATGGCAATGAAAGCGCCAAGTCCTAATCACTGGACTGCCAGGAAATTCTCTTGATTAGCTTCTTTTTGAAATACTTCATTCTCTAGGCTTCTGTGACACCACACTTTGTGGTTTTCCTTCTATTTCACTGGATGCTCTTTTCCAGTCTCTCTTACTAGTTCTTCCTCCTCTGCCACCTCTAAATAATGGTGTGCTTCAGGGCTCTTTCCTCTGCTGCTGCTGTTCCTCTGTTTATATTCTCTCTTTGATTTCATCCTGTCCCATGCTTTTAAATTCCGTCTACAGTCAATACTCTGTATTAATGAATACTGTATTTATGATTCACCTACTTGCTAAAATTTTTTTTGTTATCTCCAAATCTGTACTCAGTATGCTTTGTGGTCATCTACAGAGTGGTGAAAAACTTGAGTCATCTGATGTACAAGATCTCAGCTGAGGTCAGATAAGGCAATGCTCTACCTTTTTGTTTCAGCTCTCATGCTGTAAAATGAATGTCCTTTTCACAGTCTATTTAGTGCTATATTTTTTGCATTTATGTGCCTTTTGTTGTTGGTTTCTCTGTTTACAGTGGCCTGCAAACATAGGCTGAAGTGTTGTCTATTGTTTTTGCATGCAAGAAGGCTGCAATGTGCCTCACCAAGAAGATACATGTGTTAGATAAGTTTTGTTCAGGCATGAGTTAGTACACAATCAGTGCTATGTATTAAATAAGGTTTCTTTAAACAGAAACATACATAAATCAAGGTTATGTACTGATTGGTTGATGAAAATGTTGTTGACCAGAGGCTCACAGGAACACAACTTTTATTTCCCCTAGAAGCAATTGTTCCATATTTGCTAATTTAGTATTTGCAGTGACCTTTTAGAGCATAATTACTGTGGATAAAGAGAATCAACTGTATATGTTGATGGATCTCTTAAGTTATATGTCTGAACTCCATACTCATATATTCAGCTATTTTTCATCTCCACCTAGATGTTTAATAGGCATTTTAAACTTAACATGTCCCAAACAGAACCCTTGTTCTCTTCTTAAATCTTTCTCACCTCAGTAAATATACTGTCATTCTACCTACCCAGTGCTCCAGTCAAAAGTCTAGGAATCATCCTTCATTCTTATTACACCTGACACATCTAATCTATCAGCAAGTCCTACGAATTCTAGTTTCCACATATAACTTGAATTCAAGTATTGAGTGCCCTCTTGCTTGCAACTGTAGTCCAAATTACCATCTCTTACCTAGGCTGCTGCAATAGCTTCTTAACTGGTCTCCCTGCCTTCACTTCACTCTCCCCAGAGAAGCCAGAGTGAGCTTTCTAAAGCATAAATCAGATCATGTCATTCTGTTGCAACCAGAGTAAAATCCAGACTCCAAACCATGGTCCTGTAATATTCCCTGACGTCATCTCTTCCCACACTTTGTTTTCTGTGCTCCCTCCTCAACCTTTGTCCTGTTCCTTAAGCATACCAAGCTTGCAACGCTCTCAGGGCCTTGGTGCTTATTGTTGCTTCTATTTAGAATGTCTCTCCTTTAATTTTCATATGACTGCTTTCTTCTCATTGTTCAAGTCCTTTCAATATGGCTGCCTTTGAGCAGCTCCCCTCTTCATTCTCTTTAAGATTACTGTTTTTTTATTTGCATGTTTATTGCTTATCCTCCCCTGTAGAATGAAACTTTCTTAAACTCAAGAACTTTTCCTTTTTCACTGAGGAATCTAAAATAGTGCCTGGTACATAGTAGCATTCCAGTAAATATGTATTGACTTAATTAAGTGAGAACTCTGATGAAGTATCTTTCATGGTTGACTGGTAGAAAACTAATTAGGTTCTGAGATTTTTTTCTGTGATTAGGCATTATATTTTATCTAGATCAGAAGTCTGTGAGATAAGTTGGCCAAGAAAGAATTGGAGTAATTTGTTAAAAATAAACTTAGGAAAAAAAACACTCTATACTATCTCTCCATATATACCATTATTGTTTAGTTCTGAAGTGATTTTCCAAAAAATAAATTCTAACTAGGTGGAGGAAAACATTAAATTTAGTAACTAACTCTGCGACCTGTGCTTGGGATAATGTGTTATTGAGGTGTAAAGGTTCCCAATTTAGTTAGTTGTTTAACAATTTAGTTAGTTGTTAACAACTAACATGTCTTATTCAGGAGTAGTTAGCTGATACCCCACAGCCTACTTTTTATTTTTTATTTTTTATGGTAAATTGATATTTATTATGTCTCAATGTCTCTGCTAAGAAGGAAGAAAGAAAGTGGGACATAGTGAGGGCAAATCTAGTTCAGATTTCTTTAAACGGTTTTAGCATCATGGAGTTATATGACCACAGAATTGTTAGTCAGCTCACATCTTTATGGAGCTTAATCATTCATAAAGCAAATTACTTCACATATTAGGCTTAAAAATGGAAGGGTATGTAAGGTTCATTTCTAATCATTAAGTTCTTTTTAAAAAAATTATTAAAGTATAGTTGATTTACAGTGTTGGGTTAGTTTCAGGTGTACAACAAAGTGATTCAGTTATATATACATACATATCTATTTTTTTCAGATTCTTTTCCCTTTCTAATCATTAAGTTCTTGATTCATGTAGGACAGCCGAGGTTGTCACCAAGGAGAATGGAGAGGGTCCAGACTTACAGAATCTTGGAATTAGAAGGAAGTGGTACCCCTGTGAGCCATAGTACGGTTGACCCTTGAACAATGTGGGTATTAGGGGTGCCGACCCTCTGCGCTCAAAAATCTGTGTATAACTTACAGTCAACCCTTTGTACCCGCAGTTCCTCCACATCTGTGGTTCCCCTGTATCTGCAGATTTAACCAATCTCAGATCGTGTAGTACTTCTATATTTACTATTGAAAAAACTCCATGTATAAGTGGACCCATGCTGTTCAAGACCTTGTTGTTCAGGGGTCAACTGTACAATGAATAAATTAAGTGTAATCTGGATTCAAATTGAATACAAGATAGATGTTTGACTACATTTGTGGTGTCCTGATGTTCTTTAATCATATATCTTACACTGTATTCTTTTCAGGCTGGCCCTCACTGCCATGAATAAATTTGAAGAAGCAGTTACAAGTTATCAGAAGGCATTAGATCTTGATCCTGAAAATGATTCCTATAAGTCAAATCTGAAAATAGCAGAACAGAAGTTAAGAGAGGTATCTAGTCCTGTAAGTTACTAATGCCAAATGAGTGAAATATTTTGTCATTCACAATTTATTGTAATCAAATTGTAGTGTTTAGAGTAATTTTTATATATAATTGTTTTACAGACAGGAACTGGATTGAGTTTTGACATGGCCAGCTTAATAAATAATCCAGCCTTCATTAGTATGGTGAGTATATTTCCTTTTCTGCTTTGCTGGCTCTATTTTCCGTTAGAACTATATAGTTCCAAACTTTTTAGAAACAAGTAAGAGAGCTTTTGTGATGGCTGTGGTAGGAGAGTGGTGATATAAAGCTATGGCTGAGGTTTTAACCTGCCCCTGTACTGCTTTGTGAAAAAGCCATGGGTGGACTTCAGGAAGCCCATGGATTCCCTGGAATTGTAGATGAAAATTTGTGTACATGTGGATACATGCATTTTTCTAGGGAGAGAACCATATTTTTCATCAGATTGGCAAAGGGGTCTGCAAATCTACAAAAGGTTAAAAACCACCCTCTTACATGAAAGTGACCCTAGGAAAGTCTAGTAATCAGACTTCTAATAGGATTTTGGCTATTGTGGTTTCCTAAGCTCTTTTGGCTTTATTGGTCTGATAGTAGAAGTAAACTGCTGTCAATATCCTTAGTTTATAGTGTTTGTAATCTCTTTATCCTTGCGATATATTTTTAATACCATTTTTTCCTAGTACCTCCTCTTTTTTACATTCCCACTCACTTTGTATAGCACACTAAAACTCTACAAAGTGTTAGTATATACATGGTTTAGCTTTCACTCCTCTGCTTAAAAAAAAAAAGAAATCCTTGTTAAAGATCCCTAAATATTTACTGCCTTTAACGGGAGATGCCATTTTTCAATTCTAGGCAGCAAGTTTAATGCAGAATCCTCAAGTTCAACAGCTGTAAGTATATAGAAAGAGCATATTACGTTTCTCCCTTCCACTTGCCAGGCTCCTGATTTGAGCACAGTAGCTCCAAAACGATAAAACTGGCCCAAATGCCAGTCAGTTGGAACTTAAAGCCACACCCAATTGGCCTAACCTACACAATGTGGGTATATCTACCTGCTTTTCCTTGCCGGTATCCTACTTATTAAGAATATATGCCAATTCTTTTTAAGTGCTTTGACTCAGAAAAGAATAATAGACCATCAGTACTAGGGGTTATTTAGGTTTATGAGATTGGGTTTCCACTTGATATGCATAATTATTTCTGGGTTCTTATTGTGAAGGGTAGGCAAAGATGCCAAAAACTGACTGACTGGGGCTTCCCTGGTGGCGCAGTGGTTGAGAATCTGCCTGCCAATGCAGGGGACACGGGTTCGAGCCCTGGTCTGGGAAGATCCCACATGCCGCGGAGCAACTGGGCCCGTGAGCCACAATTACTGAGCCTGCGCGTCTGGAGCCTGTGCTCCGCAACAAGAGAGGCCGCGATAGTGAGAGGCCCACGCACCGCGATGAAGAGTGGCCCCCACTTGCCGCAATTAGAGAAAGCCCTCGCACAGAAACGAAGACCCAACACAGCCATAAATAAATAAATTAAAATAAAAAAAATTAAAAAAACAAAAAACTGACTGACTCCACACAGAATTGCCTTTTTTAAAAAAAATATTTAGTTTTGGCTGTGTTGGGTCTTCGTTGCTGCGCGCGGGCTTTCTCTAGTTGTGGTGAGCAGGGGCTACTCTTCTTTGCGGTGCACAGGCTTCTCATTGCGGTGGCTTCTCTTGTCACGGAGCACGGGCTCTAGGCACACGGGCTTCAGTAGTTGCAGCACGCGGGCTCAGTAGTTGCGGCCCGCGGGCCTTAGAGCGCGCGGGCTTCAGTAGTTGTGGCACGTGGGCTCAGTAGTTGCAGTGCGTGGGCTCTAGGGTGTGCGGGCTTCAGTAGTTGTGGCTTGTGGGCTCTAGAGCGCAGGATCAGTAGTTGTGGCACACGGGCTTAGATTCTCCCCGGCATGTGGGATCTTCCCAGACCAGGGCTCAAACCAGTGTCTCCTGCATTGGCAGGCAGATTCTTAACCACTGCGCCACCAGGGAAGTCCTGCCTTTTTTTTAAAAATTAACATTCTAAAAATATCAATCAGTGAACCAATTTTTAAAAATACACTAATTTATTCCAGCAAAAAATATATATATATATGCCAATTTGAGTGATATATCTCTTGCCTACTCTAGAATGTCAGGAATGATGACAAATGCTATTGGGGGACCTGCTGCTGGAGTTGGGGGCCTAACTGACCTGTCTAGCCTCATCCAAGCGTAAGTGTTATTTAAAATAGAAATAGTAAAAAAGTATTTTATATTTTACAGTTTGTCTCTAAGGTAAGGGGACCAAGGCTTTCTTTTTAAATTTTTATCTTTTACTGTTAGTATCAGTTACCTCATTAGTTATTAAATTTAAAAGTGGTTCATAAATTGAAATTTTCAGACTGAAGGGCAGGAATCCAGAAGATCTGGATCCAAGAAAAACTTTTTCAGGAGACTTGAATAGCTACTCAAGGATATATATGAATGTCAAATATCAACTTAAAGTAGGTATGAATTTAGGTACGCGTACATATTTAAAAATCATATATTGCATATATTAGTGTTCAGACAACTCAGGCAGCTGTTTTATTCAAACTCTGCAGTGCACTTCATTGCTAAAGGAACTCGTTTCATCTTCTCATTACTTGAACACATTACCTCCACCTCCATCCAAGTTGCTCAAACTCTGTGCTTTTTGAATCTGTGTGATGCTGTCACTGGAAATATTATATGAAGCAACAAGTGTTATTTTCTGTTTGTGATCACAGCTATGTAAACTCACTTGCAATATGGCATTTTTAGAGTGATCTTTAAGTGGCATGATTATAGTGATACCTAACACTTGCAGTTGGGAGGCACACACTCAGGAATTTGGATTAAATTTCTTTGCCTTTCTAAAAATCAGTTCTGTTGGGTGACTTCATAAGCATCCCAAAATGGGTGTGACACCTGTTATATAAGAGACTAAGACTTGAGTACAAGAACAAATACCCTGCATTATATTTGTGCACATACAATAAAAACATATACTTTTTAGCCCTTTACTTATCTGTGGTTAAGCACTGGGCGGGGGGTGGATTTCACTCAATTCAGGAACTCACTTTTTAGCTTGGGTGTTTCATTTCTCATGAAGAACACTGCACTGTAGTAATACTATATGGAGGCACTGGTAAACTTGCAGATACTAAAGTCATGAATCTAAAACTTGCTTTAATAGAAAAAGTTCCCTTTGGGTAGTACCCACATCTTCTGCAGTTCTTTTTGCATTGGTATTGTGTGATTGGAAATTCCCTAATTCAAATGACTTTGCCTCTTTACTACAGGGGACAGCAGTTTGCTCAGCAGATACAGCAGCAGAATCCTGAACTTATAGAGCAACTTAGAAATCACATCCGGAGCAGGTCATTCAGCAGCAGTACTGAAGAACATTCCTGACTTGACCAGGGGCCCTAGCCCAGAATGCAAATGGCGATGGCTCTGAAGTGTCTGCTGTAGATAGTGGCCAAAACAAAAACAAACCTAAAAAATAAATCTGTCTAGACAATAGGTTTATCACAAACAGACTTGAACATAACACGATTCCTTTGTAAACGAGTGATCATCAGTAGCCTTGTTAAGTGCCAGTATAGCACTTAACTGGACAGGGTTCCATTTTCATATCTTCATCATATTTGTATACTAGATTTAATAGCAGAGTATATTTATTGAACAGTAAGGCTGTTTACTGGTGAATTCTCTAGCACCAAATTCCTGTAGGCAAACTTTTTGAAAGGGGAGATGACTAAGAGGAAAGGTTTCTCACGCTGATTTAGGGGAAATATACTTGCCACTGAGCAGCATCTCTAGAGAGAAGAAATTCGATACTGGGTTTAGCTTTGATAGTGCAATCAGTAATGAATAGATGATATGATATGGACCAGTACTATCTTTAATGCTGCTTGTTCTGTTGGGTGATGAAATCTTAAGAGTTGGTGGAAAGCAGTATTCAGTGTTGTTTAGAAAAGCAAAAAATAGATGCTGTGAATGTATAGAAAGTGAATGTAGGGTGCTCAGGTTTTTTGCATAGTTCTTAACTAATCTTGCCTGCAGTTTGGTATTGATAACATTAGCATGGCCACTTACGCTAAGTACGTAATAAAATACATTTAGAAACCCTTAATGATACTGGTTAGGTCAGTTGTGTAACTATTCAGTTTAATTAGCACAATTTCCCCAGTGGTGACCTTACCATGGAAACTCTCAAATATATCTACATTTAAATAAACCAATGGCTTGGCCCTTAAGTTAAGGATTTTCTAGGTGGCATTTAATTATGTGCCTGTAAACACTGATTTTTTTAAACTCAGTAATTATTTGATGGGTTACAAAAAGCATCTATCACTATCACTGCTTGTTCATGTTAATCCTCTGCTATAATTTGGCTTGGCATGTCGCTTTTATGCTTAACCTTAATTTGATGTAGCTTAAACGTAACAGGGGACTTGAAATATTTTCTTGAAATTAGAATACATGTTAGTGGAGAGACGTGGCACTAAGTGTTAGTGGAATGGCTTTAACTATAGTGATGGATGCGACTGTTCTAATTCCAACTGTAATTTCTTTGGTTTGTTATTATGAAATTGGTAAGGTTGGCGGACACATAAATTTCACAAGTGTTGTGAGATACAACTGAAATAGAAAGTAATATAAAATTAAATCAGTAATACCGATGATGATCAGGGCTTTACTATAACTGTTCTCCTCAAAAGGCTAATTACTTGGTATTTTGAAGTTTAAAAGCCAACTTTCCCTTTTTTCCCTTTGTGAGATTAGAACAGTGGTTCTAATCACTGTAAGAGTCACCTGGGGATTTGTTAAAAATGCAGATTCAGGGGCACACTTTTCAGTTTTTATTTAGTAGGTCCTGTAATAAGGTCTGGGAATCACCATTTCAAATAGCACACCAAGTGGTTCCGATGTAGGTCCAAAGGACTCTTAATTTAAAGCAACACTAGGTTAGAGATTTCTTTTAGGCCAGCAAAACACCTAACTGCCTGGGTTCAGGCTACAAGGAAGAGCTACATGAACCTACAGTTCTGGTCAGAGCAGAGCGGGACTTAAATCTAAGCTAAGCCTTCTGAATTAAGTCTCCTATATTGCATCTAAATCAACTTAATTTTTCATGAAGTTAAATTCAGATCCTGGTGTTCAAATGTTACACACAATAAAGTACTAACTAATCATAGGAAAGTGATGACTGTGATAAAAAAAAAAAGCAGACTTGATCCTTAATTAAAAGTTAATCACTCTTGGGAATTCCCTGGCAGTCCAGTGGTTAAGGCTCGGCGCTTTCACTGCTGAAGGCCCAGGTTCAAATCCCTGGTCAGGGACTAAGATCCCACAAGCTGCGCGGCACGGCCAAAAAAAACCAAAAAACATTCTTATCCAGTGTTGAGTAAGAAAAGGTTCCTAGCATAACTATCTTGAGTGCATTAAAAATGCTTTCAGATAAGTAAAATTGGTAAGCCTCTAACTGACTAGGAAAATAGAGAAAATATGAATCAACAGTATCAGAAGTGAAAGAGGGGATATCACTGCTGACCCTGTAGACATTTAAAAGATTATTAGAAAATACTATGACCAACTCTACACCCATGTATTTAACAACTTAGATGAAACAAATTCCTTGTAAGATGCAAACTACCAAAGCTCACTGAAGAAATAAAGATATCCTCCAGAAAAGAAAGATACAGGTCCAGTTTCAATGGTGAATTCTACCAAACACTTAATACCAATTCTACACAATCTCTTCCAGAAAACAGAAGAGGAAACACTTCCCAACTCATTTTATTTCACCATTACTTTGATACCAAAATTGAAGACATTATAAGAAAAAACAGTTTAAAACAAATGTTTTGATTTACTAATATCTGTAGTTAAGGTAGCCATTCTTTTTACATGCAGTAATGCGAATTGGTGTATTTCTTCCATTTCATCCTTCTAGTTTGTTTCTTTTCTAATATACCATCCATAACGAATTAAACCTAGATAATCTGTCCACTTACCTGGATTTCCATTCTATTCAAGCCATTTTTGCTTTTTAAGTACTTTCATCACTTTGGAATTACTGCATTGCACGCTATTGCAAGAAGGTTTTGTGTAGCTGTATTGTGTTAGCTACTCTTAAAATGATAAACAATGCTCCAAAAGTTATTTTGCTTGTCTGAAATAAGAGGGCATTAAAGTAAATCTTTATATACATTCTACTTAGGAATAACTGACTTCCATTAACCACTTTTCATTATAGTAGCTGTAGCTGTTATGATGCTATGTAAAATTTACAATGTCCTTTTTACGCAAATGACATTTCCACTTAATGTACCAAATTGTTTAGGTAATTTTTATAACATGGTTTAAACAGATCCTTTCTAAGATGACATTTTCTAAACTTTACTTAAAGAAGGAACATTATGTGTCTAGGTATTGCTTATAAAAGGAGTCTTTGTAATTAAAAGTCAAATTATATAGCAGATTCCAAGTGACCATTATATGTTACTTTAAAAATTTGAAACAGAATGAAACAGAAGGTTCAGTCATGAGAAGATGCTTGAAAAGTTATCGCAGTATCCAGTGCAGTGGCTATAAAGTCTTATTTCATCATTTAATCAATTGTACTCATTTTGGAGGAAACACAGACTTCAATTTTATACTGCTTGCACTTTATTTTGCACAGACATTTCATTGATTACCTCTCCAATTTAAGGGCAAATCTCATTCTGAATATAGCTTTCATTTTGGACCAAACAGTTTGTCATGGCAATAAATAATTATGCATTTAAGAAAAACCAACTTTTGTATTTGACTTTATGCACTCTTTACATGTAAGCAATTATATATACATCCTTGAATTTCAACTTAGCAAAATAAGTTTTTATTTAACAGTATTAGCTTTTGTTTTCAAAATATTGAAACTTTTATTACATTCATGATATAAAGTTGTTTATAGTCTTAACTTTCTCATTGTTTTGTATATGGCATAAGTAAATTAGTGTGATTACATGCAGAGATAGAAAGTTTTGTAATATTAATACATGATGTAGAGTTCAAAAGCAAATATCAGAAGCTGGAAATCCTTTAAGTATGCCTTATGAAAATAACTGGCTTATTTTTCAATGGGAAAAAAAAAACAGGACTTTTTTGGCTTAGAATTAGGAAATTATCAGACTTCTTAGTTAACAGAGTAATCAACAATTTAAGAAATAAAACCAATTCTGATCTGCTGTTAGTAACTGAAAGTTAGACGTGTGTTTGTATGTACACACAAACACAGATACCAATACGATAATTTTGAAAACAAGTAGAAAAACTCATATTGTGTTAGCAAATACAAGATTACATGAGGACCACCCCGGTTATTTTAAACTTTTTATATTGACTGAGGGAAAAAACTGGGGTTAACGGAAATACTTCTAAGTAAAGTATGGTAAGAATTCTAAAGTTCTAAGAAACAACTGTATCTTCTAGATTGAGGTCAGCAAACTACGGCCTGCAGGCCATATCTGGCCAGCTGTCTGTTTTTGTAAACGCTGCTGTGCAATTTTTGCCTAATGGCTGCTCTTGCACTACAACAGCAGAGTTGAGCATTTTCAATAGAAACCACATGGACTGCAAGGTCTAAAATATGTAGTATCTGGCCCTTTACATGAAAAGTTTGCTGACCATTATTCAAGATACCTGCTAGGGACAAATGGCCTCAAATATAGAGCTTTTGGAGAACAAAGTCCAATGGTCATTTAAAATGAAACAAAATAGCATATGTGTGGAAAATATACAAATGTTCATCTAGACTGTAACTCACAAGATAAAATCAGTAGATGGTTCTTTTCAAAACAAATATTTAATATTTTAACTGTTTTACAGGAAAGAAATGTAAATAATATATACTTATTTTTACTGTTGACTTGATCATTTTACAAAAGTGACAAAAATACAGAAAGTTCTGGGAAACTCAATGACAAGCATAACGTTGGAAATTTTCTTCAGCTTTCCACCTTAATGGCCGAAGATACCACGCAGACTTGTGCGATGTCATCATATTCATATGTTCTCTTTAAGAACGTGTCTGTTAGTCTTAAGCCGGAGACACTCTATTGAGAGAAAAATATAGACCTAAGATTTCATTCATTGGTAATGACCAGAGAAAGAATGGATATAATAAATGACTATGGATTAATAGCCCCCAAATACCGAAATTATTGAAAAGAGAGCATACTTGCAGTCCCTGTACTGAAGACAGTAGAGTGAGGGCAAGGCAGAGAGAGGAACTTGGATGGAGCTTTCCAAGCTGTCTTCCTGAAATGCCACACCAGTGGATAGAACTGGTATTGCACATTTCCAAAACGAGATCCATCGTCCTTTCACTGCTGGAGGAATCGGAAAAACAAGAATAAATCTTGTTCCTTTCACAAAGAGGTACTGCAATATTTCTTCCACTATTGTGGGTGAATTTCTTTTCTGGGTGTCCAGCAGAAAACCAGGAACAGAAATGAAAAGCTATCATATCATTTTTATTTCACTTAAGGTAGAATCAGGAAAATTAAAGGAGATGGTGTCTTCTGGGATTTACAGTGACACTGAGACTAATCTGCCTGTCTGGATGTAGGCTTTCTGGTTCTGTTATTGAACACTGGCTCCCTGGTGCTGATCTGTTAACAGTTTGCCATTTCTCTGGAAGACTTCCAGACATCTGTGTCTAATCTTGTTGCTATGCATCCTTCCTATTTCTGTAGGGCACTGTACAGGAAAGAAAAAGATAAACTGAGTCTGGTCCAGTGCTTTTTCTATTTAATCTATGTTCCTCTACCACGCAGATAACATAGAAAATGGCAAGATTTATAAGTAAAACTATTCAGATGTTCAATTAACACGAAAAGACTAACTCTGCTTATATTGATACCACCAGTTCAACTTAAACTTAAGTTAAAAAAAAAAACTTTTAATGAAAGTATGCACATTGTTTTTAAAAACAAAACCAAAACCGAAAGGCTCATAATGAAAACGGTCTGCTACTCTACCACCATTCATGACTTGCTTTCAACTCTTTAAAGCTCTTTCTTGCTCCTTGGAGTTGGCTCCACATTTTAAATACTTATTTAAATTTTAAATTCAAACTTGATTTTTAGACATGTTGATTTAATGATGTTTAGCTTTTATATGTCTCCATCTCCCCCCCGCAAAATCTGAAATGTTCACTGTGTGCCACAGACCAGTTTAGGTGCAATGCATGAATTTTCTCATTACGTTTCACAAAACTCCGGTAAGTGTATGTTGTGTGTATGTGTCTTTGTGTGTTGGGGGGAGTGGAAATCCCATTTTTAGAGATGAGGAAACTGAAGATCTAAGAAACAAGTGCTTTTTAGAAAACTTACTTGAATCGCCAGAAGGTAAAGTGAATACCCAAATAAACTTCTTTATTTATTACAGCACTTTGTCATTTGGTCAATAACCGATTTGTTATAACTCAAAAATGCAAAACAAACCAAAAATCCAAAAGCACACCCTATATGCACAGGGTCTTTATCCTGTGTGTGTTGTCTACTGAGCTCCTATGATGTGCCAGGCACTGCATTTATAATGCTGGGTAAGACATGATCCCTTTTCTTGAATTATTCACAGTTCAGTGAGGAAGAGACTAATGATTATAGCAATATATTAATACCACTAAAAAACTATATTACAATTTGCTATGACAGAGAAAGGGATGATTGCGCACGGGAGGGTCTAGGAAGCTTCACAGGGGAAGTAGGTATTTTTGTAATTCTGAAGGATTAATACTTCTTTCTTATCTCCCTAATATTATAAAGTTGTAAGGAATACAGAATTAAAAAGGATTATACATTTGGACTAAGAGGATAGGGAGTCATCACTGCAATATTATCAAAATGCCCCAATTAATCATACACACCAAGTAGTAATACAAGCAGTAGAAAAGTGATAGGACTGGGATTTAATCCTAGGTTTTTCTGGCTTCAAAGCCCTGTGCTCTGTTTCGCAATAGCTAGATTATACTCTATTATCAAAGCCCTGTTTTCCAATCTATGGTTATCCCCTATATTAAATTCATAACCACTTCTAACTTTCTTAATACTTAAGATACAGGTCAGGTATAAGTATGGCTCAGAAAAATCTATCTCATTACAGTAAATCTATAATGTATTCCATAAGAAACTACTAGTTCATGTTTTACTAATCTGAAGTGTGAAGGAAGTGTAAATGAGGAAAAGAACATGGACTTTGAAGTCAAATACACCCGATTTCAGATTCTGATCTCATCTTTTCTAGCTCTCTGAGGGTGAATAAGCCACAACCTCTGAATTGGCTTTCTCTTGCAAAGAATGTGAATAATTAATACCTACCTCATAGGTACGGAAACAAAATACAAAAAATGCCTAATACAGTGTAGGACCTCTAAGATATGTAATATACAGCTACCAGATGAAGAACTTTACAGCATTCAATGTCAACATCAGAGAAGACTATACGGCAAGAGGAAACTTACAAGGAGATAGCATATTTAAAAGATTTTAAAATTCTCTATTAAGTAGGTGAGGAAGAAAGGACATCCATCCACAAATACTGGCATTACCTGCAGTTTGTTATTTTACAAGTAATATGAAAAGGTTCTTCTAGGTTTACAGTATCTGGGATTGCCTCCAAAGACAACCTAACATCTCCATAACCTGGAGCCTAAGAGAAAAAGCAATACAGTTAACATAAATCTATTACAAAACCTTTTCATTTTAATGAGGGTACCACAGTCATTCTAACTTCTTTTGCTGCTATTGCCTACAGAATAGCACTATAGACCCCGACTGCTTTTGTTATAATTACTCCATGTTACTCCAATTACTCCAAAGTTAAAATGAATCTCACAGGTAAATAGTAAAGGAATTTCAGGGGGTCTGATCTTAAAGGGATACTTTCCAAAGATACTGTAGCTTATACATACGTAACTCTTCATAGGTAAAACAGGAAAAGGAAGGTCACTGAAATGATCCAAGAAAATCATGTCTGTTCACAAGACACACTGGCAGGGACAGACAACAGAATCAACATGCCATGGCAGGATGATAGCTAATGGCTATATTTAAAAATAGGCCCAGTGATAATCTCTCTCTCTCTTTATTTTTTTCAATTTTTACCTCAAACAGTAAAAGAAAAGTAAATTTTAGAATATATCGCAGTAGGTGATATTCAGTATAAACAGAGGATTCTGTAGTATAGTCTCACTAGCACAAGAAAAAGAAGGCTGGTAGCTATCCATACTCTCGGAGTAGAAATTAGGTAAAATATCCAACCTATGTTTACAAGATAATTTGAGTGGGACTCACCTGAGTTTCAGATGACCCACATTTTAAATATCTTTAAAAAAGGTATGAACTGAGTAGGTAAATGTAGTATAAGTCCAAGAGTTCCAAGACATTGCAAAAAAAGAAAACTTTAATATAGTGGAAGTCAGATAATGGTGAGGACAAATTACCATAGGAGGAAACAATTGATATGCAGTTATTTAAATTTGTTTGGTAAAGTAAAAAACCTTGTATAATGCATAAATTAACTTTGAAAATTTCCCATTCATATCAATACCAATTTTCTACCTAGATATCAGTGAAATTATTAGTCTTTTTATTCTCCAGTAATATCAATGTCTTTTATAGTGCTCTGAATTTTTAGTGACAGACCTAGGAAAATTTAAGTTGTTCTAACTATCTGCACACCACACACCAAAACCCCCATCAGTTTTTTTTCTAGACTCACCATTCTTTGAAGTTGGCTGGTCTGTAATCTTCCCCTTTCACCTAGATTTGTTTTCCATACTATATCCAATTTTCCAATTACCGTTACTCCCTTAATGATGCCTGCTTTTTCTGCAAACTCCTTCTTGGGTTTTAGGCAGTACAAGTACTGGCGTGTATCCATTGGCTGCAGATATGCTCTTGACCCAAATGTAGTTACACTGTGGGGTGGAGATAGAGATGGAAAAAATTCTCTAGAACCTTTTAGAAGAAAAACCATAGCTGTGATTGTTCCTTTGGACAGGAACTGAATGATTTACCATCCAAAGATCCAGAATACAACAGGTCGGTGGTTTCAACACAGTGAAAAGGACTTTGTACTGAGAGGACTTATTTTTCTTTAATTTTTTTTCAGTTGATATGGAAAATCTTGAGATTCTTTATAATAGAATGCAATATATTACCTGAAGCATTGGACATACATCGATTAACTGAAAAAAAGCAATAGAAATCAGAACCTTAAGTATCCTGTCTCTTCTCTAAAATTATGAAAGCAAATAGTTTAGAATAAAAAGAAACATACCATTCTAACTAATCATTTTTCAAAATTAATTAAAAGATCAGGAAATGAGTGGAAAATTATTGTTTTCCTCTGTGGGGGTATGAGAGGCTATGAACTTTACTGTAACCCCCATAATAAGTAAAAGTAAATTTTTCATTCTTGATTATTAAAATCAGGTACTTTCTCCAGCTATTACCTTCTTATCCATATTAATATCAACCCTACATTTATTTATTCTTTTTCTAAATTACCTATAAAGATGTGTATTTCATTTTCATGAAAAATTAGATCATCTATTCCTATGCTCACTCCTTTTGATGTTAAGAGAATACTCCTTAAAACTCACTGCTTACTCTTACCCCTTCTAACTTCTCCATCATTTCTTCCCATGCCTCAGTTTTATCATTTGCAGGATAAGGATGAAATGTTCCATATTTATCTCACTGAATTGTTACAAAAATTTAAAATAATAAGTGCTTCAAGTACAAATGGCTAGGATGTTATTTTCATGTGAAGGGAGGGCTGAACAGGTGGACCATAGATTTTTAGGGCAGTGAAACTATTTTACATCCTACAGTCAGGATGGCTATGTGTCACCACATTTGTCAAAACCCACAGAATGCACAACACAAAGAGTGAACCCTAACGTAAACTATGGACTTCAGTTAATAAGTATCAGTATTAGTTCATCGATTGTAAAAAATGTGCCACATTAAACAAGATGTAAATAACAGGGGATCCTGTAAGTGGGGAGGAGGGCATGTGGGAATGCTGTGCTTTCTGGTCAATTTTTCTATAAATTTAAAACTTCTCTAATAAAATAATGTCTATCCCTTAAAAAAATTTTTAAACCACCCACGAGTAACAACGTTAGAAAAGTTCATATCTTTCAAAATAAAAGCGAACACTTCATAATCCATATTCACCATTCTCCAGCTTGGTTGACTGAATTTAATTCTGCTACATTGTACATTATAGATGGCTCCAATGAAACTTTCTCCATAAACATGGGTGAGGTTGTAATATTCTGAATCTGGGCTTCAAGAAATACTTCATCAGTCTGAAAATATGAAAAAAAAATACACCAAAGTATGCTGGTGTTTAAAGTACTTTACCACAACAACAATATCTGATTTATATGAAGAAAAAACATTAACCACAAATGTGATTAGTTCATGCCTGCAAATCAAAGTTATCATAATTAATGCAAGAAAAGAAATTGTTCTCCTAACATAATTCACAGGGGCAAAGTCAAGTGTTAGTCAACTGGTAAGTTGTCAAACAATGGATGGGGGATAACTATAATATTTTTTGTATTGATATCCAAAAACGCTTAACTGGAATTTCATTTACATATATCCTAAATTTTCTGGTAAGTCATTAAAATGTGAAAATGCAATTTAGTATAATGAATATACCTGTGCACCTATCATTTCAGAGATGTGTTAAGATAATTAGGTCTTTGTTATAATATTCCAGCATAATTTAATAATTTCAATTTTCATGTTACTTCAATTTAGATAGTATAGCAAATAACCTATTTTATAATCTTATAAGAATTTAACTTTATAATTAAAGCATTTTTTTAAGTAGTCATTAGTGATTTCTTGGTTCATTGAAAATGTATATTTAGAGCAAAAAAATATGTGAATTATACTTGAAATCTTTAAGTTTTTAAATCAAACAAAAGGTATTTTGTGGTCTTAGTGACTTAGGGAAATCTGGTGCTATACAGCACTATTTCAGTCAATGGGTAACTTACATATGTACTTTTACATAATATTTTAAATTCCCTAATTATTTACGTTAAACATTCTTCTTTTTATGCTATTTGGTTATTTTGGGGGGTATATATTGGAGGATAACAGAAAACTTGGCTCATTTTTGATAAAAACCTATACATAAAATGGTATACTAAGGATATTCTGGAATTATTTTATTCAGAAGTTTCATAGTAATATATATACAGAAATAAACTATGACTGAAAATTTTTGGCACTTATGAGTTTTTTAACACTAAATCCAGGAAAGTAGAAATCATTTGCAAAAATATAATGATGAAGTTATAATTTAATGTATTATTATCTAAAACAAAACAGATCCTTTAGTCCTTGGCACATGTGCTCTAATGAAAATAGAAATACGATTTATCAGTTTAAAAGAAGTACACACTCAAAGGCATTATTCTGTTACTTTTTCTCAAAAAAAAAATATCCCATCGATCCATTGCTTTAAAAAAAATAACCATAGACCCACATTTCAAATTTAAAAATGCAATTTCTGCATAAGCTTAGAAGAGCTTAGATAAAATGAAAGAAAAACAAGCTGCATAATGGAAAATTAAGCTAGTTTGAACAGTTAGCATGAAATAACTTGACATTTAAAAAATTAAGAATTCAGTGCTAAGGCAGTTGATGTTTTTATCATGTATATAATGTGTTATAAGCAAATGCTGCTTATATTAAATAGAAATTTGAAAATATGATTTTAGTCAACATGGGAAAATTTAATTTTCTTCTGTTTACTGTTGTCAAAGGGCCATCTTTACCTGACCCAGACTTAAAACTAAAACCACTGCTCATTTGAAGATGAATTTCAACTACACAGTTTACTCAAAGAATTGAAGTATAGTAGGATATTTTATATTAAGAGGTTGAAAATCCTGAGGCTATTTTAAACAAGGTTAATATGCCTCTTTTTAAAAATACCTACAGGAAACACACTAAAAATAAGAATATAATTGTTTCAATATGACAATTTAATCTTTGATGTATTTTTTCCCATAGAATAAGACGATCAATATAATATAAAAAGTACAAATTATATACATATTTTTGAAGTCACGTAAGTATATTCACAACTAACTTTGTTTTTCCACTATGTTTTGTAAAGAGAGATTAATTAGGCAGAGTCAAAAAGTGGTAAGTAAGAAAAGCATATAAATTTATAATAAAAAATCAAATTACCACAGAACTGAGGTCACTCTAATGGAAAAATAAAAAAGAAAAATTAGAAAAATCAGATTAAATGTTAAAGAAAAAGAATAACTAACTTTAAAATAAAATGCATTTCTGCATTTTTTTTTAATTTACTAAACAAGACAGCATTAGTAAAACAAGGAAGTAAACAGAAAGTAACACAAAGAAATATGACAAATCATTCTTCTAAAAAGGTGAAACTGCTAAGGTTAAATGAATAGAGAAGAACACTATAGGTGAATACTTAAACAGGAGCAAATATTCAAGGGCATATCTTGGGGGAGAGAGGTATATCCCATGCCTTTCTAGTTCTATAAGTCCTTTACTCACTTTGTAATTCTTCATAGATTACTTAGGTTGGGCATATACTATCTGCCACATTCAGAATAGATATACACTGTATAGCTTCTCTTAAATTTATCTAATAATGGAATCATTTTTTCAAGGAGGATCTTGGGTGATTAGAGTTCCACTGATCACACTTCAGGGAATGCTGGGCTAGACCACTTCAGACAAATGAGAGTTAACAGATTTCACAGTTTGTCTTTTTTTCACATATATATTGCTAAAGCTACTTATTTACCAAGGGCCATCTCAAATGTCAGCTCTTTCATCAAACACATAGCTGGAAATCATTTTTCACCTATGTTCCCAGAGAATAAGTACACTTCATGATCGGGGTGGGTGGGGATGCTTACACTGTATTTATGTCATGTCAGTCTCCTCCACTAGATCTAAGTACCGTGAGGACTGGGAAGATGTTCAGTTTATATTTATTTCTCTTTAGTACCTGGCATGGAGCTGTCACCAAAGGTTTGACGCCTAGCTTCTAATGTTACCAATTTTTTTTTTTTACAAGGCTTTCTTATATTAGAAGACTACAACAAAGTTTCTCACAAAACTTGTTTTCCTTTAGGTGATTCACATAGTATTAGAATTTTTAGAAGCAGCATAAAAAACATGTTTGAGACAAATGTGGGGCTAATAACAGTTGTCGTGTAAGGACTATGGCATAGTGTAATGAACATGAACTACTGATATCAGAGTGGTTAACTAACTCCTACAATTTACCTGAATTTCCTAGATGGAGTCCATAGAATCTGCTTCATGTTACAGGCAGAACAGTATTTGTTTGCCTAATAGGTAATAACAAATATCTTAGAGAGATCCTAAATGCTATTTGTTCACTCCTCATTTTTAAAAAAATGTCTATTTTCAAAAGTTCAGAATTTTACTAAAATTTTTTAGCTGAAGTTTGTTGGCAAAGTTTAGATTAAAAATTATGTCTATACTTAATGTTAACTGAAAAAGCAAACAAAATTGTTACTATGATTATAAAAACAGAATATTATATATAAATGAGTAAAGACTGAAAGAGAATATGGGTTAATGAAGAACCAACTACTTTTTAGTGTGGTGGACTTGTGGGTTTTTTCCTTACTTTTTGGGGAGTATGTTACTTTTATGTTATTTATGGAATAACTAGCAATTTAAAAAACAATTTGCAACTCACTCTGAATATTGTGATAAACTACTTGACAAGTATCTTAATGTACCACCATATTTCAACAAAGAAAACCTGAAATAGTTTAATATGTGCCTTCCTATATGTGCCTTTAAACGTCTAGTAATCTTGATGAGACTGTATCCTCGCATCAAATACGTATACTCTTCACTACGTACTCTATGTTCCACTTGTATTTCCAACTCTGCTTGGAATGCCTTCACTGCTCTGACATTCTGACGTTTCTAACACCTATTCCTTCTAGACACTGATGCAGTTCTCTTCCTTTTCCATGAAGCTTCTTTAGACTACTCCAGAATCTCATCCCCTGAGTTCCTGTAGCACATCCTTTTGTGTCATGCTCTTTAGTCTCACTATACACTATACCAGCTACTTTTGTTATTTTATGCACTTTTTTCTTTTCTCCTAATAGGTTTTTACTTTAAGGTTAGGTTCCTTATCTTAGATGTCTTAGTATGCCCAGCTGTAGTACAAACTTTATAGTGAATAAAAATTCAGATGCTGATGGTAAAAATATATATCAAATTTGACATGTGACTACAAATTTCTGATCACCTGGTTTTGGAGTAATAGACAAAATTTTCATTTCAAAATACTGCATTTGAATATCTTTGAGTTTATCACTGTGATATGAAACACATGATTTTGGGGGGGGTAAAAGGCCCATTAAGAAATCTGCTTTTTCTGGAGATCTAGATACCAGGATAAAATAGAATTTTGTAAAAGAAATCCAAGCCATAAAACCTTTTCTTTATGGAAAATTCTATTTTATCTCTTTTGTTCGGAAAGAAGATAATCTTCTATTCTAAAAGTTACTTCTTTCTGTATTTTTGCCAAATTTGTTTCTCCCAAGGAGCATTTCAAACCATTCACTAAACTTAGCAACCTAACTCTGGCTGGCACACTGACTTCCCAGGACAAAGAATTTAATGTACTGAGCTCAACTTAATATTTTTCTATGTGAATATTAAATCTTTTTTGCAGGGTTGGCTCTACCACTTCAATTTTTGTAATATCACAACCACATTTATAAAATATTTAACAGATTGCTAATGTTTTTAGGCAGTAACAACAACTATTAAATGGAAGCACAGGGCAATCATTTAATGAAAGGGGGTGAAAGCCTCACAAAATTAACAAGAATAAAAATCAAGGCATATTGATTCCATGTCAGTTGAAAACAGCAGATTAAAAGAGATCTGCAGTGAAATTATTCACTTTCAATTGAACTTTATGCTCATTTTTCACAAGTAATTCACAGTCATATCAGCAATTTACTCTGATATGAAAAGAAATGTATTACATGAGAATTTTAGTCAAATAAGATCTTAATGCTGAACCTGAAATCCCATTAAGTGCTCAACACTTACCTCTGCATTGTAAAATTTGGTTTTCACATCCAGTGGTTTGAGAACCTAGTTGAATAAAGCATATCAATCAAAGGAGATTATTATCATTTGACCATTTATTTTGTTTATCTGTTTTAAATCATAGGGCTTAAAACTGTCAAAGGCATTTTCCAATTTTAATTGTAATAGACTTTTCTAATGGGTATGCAATACTCTTGTAAAAACAAAAACAAAAACAATCCCAAATGCATTTTTAAAAAAGCCACTGTAATTTCTTGACTGGGTAATAGTTACATGAGTTATATGGATTTGTACTTCATAATAGTTTGTTAAACTGAACACATATATTTTTGTGTATTTCTCTCCATATATTTCACAAAGCATGTTTATCAAAATAAGCAATCAAACCTTTTATTTTCTCTTAAAAGGCATGCAAAATCTTAAACAGATGAGTGATAACAAAAGCAATAGAATAAAGCAAAATTTTTCTTCCTATTGCTGGTACTTTTTCTTCCACTTACAAACAGAGGAATGAAAAATATATATAGTATCATATCTAGATCTACATAACTGTATATGGTCATCTCATTTCCCTATCCACACACATACATGTGTTAAAACAGTGGTTTTCAACTATTTTTGATTATGGACTTTGAAAATTGTGTATAAATAAAAAATTCTAACTACGATTTCAGTGACTCATGAAGTCTCTGAAGGAAGCTTGGTCCACTTAGCCCAAGACAATAATCTCTCATTTAAATATTTCTTTAGAAATCTGATATTGTTTACACTTACTTTGTCTGGACTTTACACTCATTTTATCCTTCTTCTAGATTCTTTTGTGTTTTGTCAAGGAATGAAAACACAACAAATTTTTTTTCTGGATAAAACATTACATTGCCAATGATAATTTCTCTGCTTTTATTTAACTTACTTTAGTCCAAATTTAGATTGCTAGTAAGCACAATGATAATTTCTCTGCTTTTATTTAACTTACTTTAGTCCAACTTTAGATTGCTAGTAATAAGACAAATCCAAAAATATTAAGCTATTTGCTTTATTTGGAGTTTGTTTTTACTGCAGATAAATAGTAGTAATTTCCTAGGGGAAAAAAGGGCATCTAAGCACTATTTACCACTGTCATATCAATACCTGAAATTTGAAGAATTTTCTAAAATACATTTTTTCTCCACCCTGAGTTGTATAACTCACTGCACACACCAAGCTGAAACAGAAAGATGTTTTAATGATTTTGAATCACTTTCAACTTTGTTTTTTAATAGTTAATCTACTACACTTCAATTCCACCAACAAATTTGGAAAATATTTATACTAATGACACAAAAGTGTAGCCAAATGAGCCTAGAGCAGGAAAAAAAGAGTTCCAGTAGATATGGATATAATTCCATGAACAAGAAAGCTCTGATTAGTAAAATAAGATATACCATTTGTAGAGCAGGAAGTCAGAAACTTTTTTCTTCAGAAAGTAAAGCATAAGCCAAAATAAATCACAGGATAACTAAATAGTTGAATGTAAAAAGTTAAGTTCATATAAACTAGAAGAAAATACAAATTTTTAAAAAATTCCAGGATGAAGAAAGTCTTTTTAATGTAAATGCAATGGAAAGGAAAAGACTTCCACAAATTTAGAAATTGGATAAATCAAACACACTAAAACAAAATTTTAAAAAGGACAACAAACTAGGAAAAAATGCTTCTAACAATATGAAGAGAAATTCTTGTAAGCAAAACATTAATATCTCATTCAAAATAGAAGAAAAGGATATACACATAAATTGTAGTACCATAATCGACTAACAAAAATGTGTAAATGTTCAGCTTCACAAGTAGTCAAAGAAACAAATTAAAATAATGAGATAAGATTTTTCCTTATCTTAGGATTTGGCAAAAATTCTTTCCAAGAAATATCAGGGTTGGTGAGAGTTTAGAGAAACTGACTCTCTTTATACTGTTGGTGGTTATGAGAAATTTAGAAAAGAATCCTTCAGGAAAGGAGTCTTAAAAATGCTTATATGCTCCTATAGTAAACCCACTTCAAGCAATCTATTACAGGAAATATTAAGATGCTCACCACTGCATTATTTATAATAGTGAAAGACTGGAAATAATCTGAAGTCCAACATTAGGGTAAACAAATTACAATACACAGTCCAAGTGTGTAAGATAAAGTCATTTTAAAAAGAATGTTTTCAAAGAATACTGACTCAACTGGGTTCATGGTGTATTAAAAAAGATAAAACCATGCGTAATATGATCAAAATTTTATAAAATATTATTTGTTACTTATATACATCTGTTTTATATATATATGCACATAAAGGACTGAAATATACCAATATTATAATAGTGGCTATACTAGGTGGTGACATTACAGGTAATTTAATTTCTATTTTATACTTGTACCTAGTACTAAACTAGGTGTTAGGTATTTAGAGTTGATCAAAACTCAATACCTGCTCTCCAAGTGCTCACAGTTGGAAGCAGTGTAGCAAGGTACAGGTTATGAAGTCAGATTTGGATTTCAGTTCTATGCCATTATGTGCTAGCTATTAAATTCTCTAAGAGTCTCATTTTCTGTAAAATGGGGATTTTACACATTTAATATCATTTCAATAAAATCAATTTCAACAAATACTGACCATTGTTCTCGCTAAATCCCGGGGATGCAGCTAGCTGACTTTGTGGAACTCATACTTTAATGGGAATGGCAGGCACTCAGTAAGTAATGTCAAGCATAAAAGACATAGAAAAAAATGACAAGCTGTGGATGCTATAAAATAGACAAGAAGGGGGATTTTATCTAGTCTAGGCGGTCAAAAAGTCTCTTTGAGAAAGTCATGATGAATCTGAGAGATGACGAAGTAAAAGTAAACTAAACAAAATGACACAGGCATTCCTTTGTAAGGGAAGGATACATTTCAAGTCACAGAGCAGTTCAGAGGTAAAAGAAGTCCAATATGGCTACAGAGTAGAGAGGGAGGGAAGCATGAAGGTGAGAACTAGAGTACGTAGTTGGTAAGGATTAGTTGTGGAGAGCTCTGCAAAACCTATATAGTTAGAATTTCCTAAGGGTAGTAGGAGATCACTGAAGTGTTAAGTGACTTATCCAAGATCACATAATTAAATAAATAATCAAGCTAAAATTTGAACTCCAGAAAATCTGACTCAAAGCTCATACCAACCACAGAATATATATTAAAAAGTGCCTACAACAGAGCTTGTCACCAAAATGAATTAAATAATAGATAATATTACATATTTCTTTAAGACAAAGAAGAGAAGCAAAAATGGTGACGTTAAGTGGAGATGAAGAGAGGCTACTGAGAGACAGTTAACAAGAACTAACAGGACTTTGTGAATCAACTGGATATGGGGGTGGTAAGGCAGATAGAGAAGTCTAAAATTACTTTAGCTGGCTGAAATTTTCATATTTGCCTCTCAGACAAAGAAAAATACAGCATTCACGTTCAAATACATACACAGGCCAGGAATACAGAATTTGAGATTTTTTTCCCTCATACCTTTACTTTGGTTCTCTATTTTTGAACTCTCAGGGTAGAGTATATTTGTACAGCTAAATACAGAACTGAAAAATTGTGAATTTAAAAATAAATGTTATTAACATCAGTTGTTAGCATTTCAAAAGAATAAATGTACTTTTAGAGTGCTACCTGGGTTTTAAAGGTTTGCATGGATTTTTATTTTTAGATAAGATTGTAGATGCAAAAATGAAACTAGAGATAAGTGAAGATAAATTAAGATTTTTTTCCTTTCAAAAATAAACATTTTGTTTAAAGTTTGTTTCTGGCAAGCATGTAAACATGGTACATAAAATTCCTTCTGAAGTAGGTTCTTAGGCTTAATAACAAGTGGAATAAGTGGAAATAAGGCAAAAATTTCAAATAAAGGCATATATAAGTAAAAGCCTCTGAGATCTAGTAAAATTAATTCTTACATGTGTGTTCCAATCTCCTTTACTTCATGGTGTATGACATCATCTATACAACAATCAGGTTTAAGTTCAGCCACTGCAGCATTGGAGGCTGAAAGATTTAAACGCTGAGAACTTGTCTGAAGATCAGCCTTGAAAGAGAGAATAAAATCCAAATGAGACTGGTTACCTACAGGGTGTGGATAAGTATAGGTGGAAAGAATAGGGGAACAAGAACAAGGAAGTAGGGATGAAGAGAGAGCAACAAGTCTCTGTGTACATCTTTTTGTATAGCTCTGATGCTTAGGAACAGGGTAATGGTTCACACACACACACCTAAAAATAAATATTGATAAAATCAGCTATAAAGTAGGGGGAATCCAAAATGGAATACAAACAGTACCAAATGAATCTAACTGTATTACAAATGAACACAACCATGCTGGGAGGAGGAAAGGGAAAAAAAGAACTAACTTAAGTTTGGCAGACAAAAGCTAAAAATGAAAAGAATGGCACACAAATGTTTTACTCTAGCTAGCCCATTTGCTGTTTTGCAGGGGTATGGATTAGCAATTCTGAAACTTCTACATGTATACTAGGACTAAACAAAAAATATATATATTATGGATAACAAGAGACAAGTTTCTTACCTTTGGAGAAAAAAAGGTACAAATAAGGAAAGGGAGAAGCCTGCAATGAAACCTTTGGTGCTGGGCTGGAATTTGGGGCATCAGTATGAACATACGGTTTTGAAATTTATATATATACAGATGGATATTACAGAAACATATGTACATGTGTACACATGTGTTAGTATATAACACTAAAAGGTAAAAGGTAAATAATCATTCAAAACAGTATTAGATGTCAGAGACCAGCTGATTTGTAGAACTAGAGATCAGCATTAAAGTCATCAACTAAGAAAGGATCACTTTCTCTCTTGCCCCTACCAAGTTACTTTCTATCATATTCCCTCCCTTATTCCTTTTTTTTAGAAATTCACGTTCTTTCATTTATTTATTTATTTATTTATTTATTTATTTATGACTGTGTTGAGTCTTCGTTTCTGTGCGAGGGCTTTCTCTAGTTGCGGCAAGTGGGGACCACTCTTCATCGCGGTGCACGGGCCTCTCACCATCGCAGCCTCTCTTGTTGCGGAGCACAGGCTCCAGACGCGCAGGCTCAGTAATTGTGGCTCACGGGCCCAGTTGCTCCGTGGCATGTGGGATCTTCCCAGACCAGGGCTCGAACCCGTGTCCCCTGCATTGGCAGGCAGATTCTCAACCACTGCGCCACCAGGGAAGCCCCCTTATTCCTTTTGAACATTGATCATTTTCTCTAATTCTCTTAAATGGCATCCTCCCTTAATCTCAGCTACTGTCTATCACATTCAATTTTAACTTTCTTTGTAACATTTATTATGATCTATAATTACCTTATTTATGATTTTGTTTACCTGTTTTCTTCTGTCTCCCCTACCAAAGATGTAAGGTCTGTTGAGGCAGGAACCTCTTGCCTTCTCTTGTTCACCACTGTAACATGGTGCCTGGCACACAGTAGGCAATTAATAAATGTTTGTTGCATACTGAATGAAGTTATGATAAAACTTCAAGGCAAATGTCAAGAAAAATTCAGAGAAAGCAAAGATCACATTAAGTCATGGGGATTAGGGGAGGTTTTGTCCATAAGGGCGCAGATTTTTTAAAAGCTTTTTTTTTTTTTTTAATCAGTTAACACGTTTTCTGCAGTTAATTCTAACCTAACATTCTTAATGCAGGCACTTCCAAGTGGGATATTTATTAGTGCTGTCTTTTTTGTTATTATATTCAGTTATTAAACAGTAGTAGCTTACATTTATTGGGCACCTACTATGTGCAAAGCCCTGGTCTAAGCACATTACTCATTTAATGCCCACAACCCTGAAGCAGGTCATTATACTATCCCTATTTTACAGACAAACCAAGGCACACGGAAGGAACAACTCCCCTTAGGTTATACAACTAGTAAGTAACGAAGCTGAGATTCAAAATTCTTTAACAAACATTTTAGAAATTAGAGAAGAGGGGGAAAAGAAAAGAAACAGTCAAACCCATGGGCTTTCTGTCCAATGTGTTTTCCTATGTATCATTTTTTAAACATTAATCATAACTACAGCATGTATTATATATGGCTGAACACTTTTACTTTTCTCCTTTTTCATCTTATAAACACTGCTGCACTTAACATTTATTTCCTAATTACCTATGAGGGCTTTTCCAGGAGCTGGAGATACACCAGTGAACAACAGAGCAAAATCCCTGCCCCTAGGGAATTTAAATGTTTGGGGAAAATAATATAGAGTAAAGGAGGAATGGAGGGCTGGCTTGGGGTAGGGGAATACAATATAAATTACAGGGTCGGCTTCATGCTGCAAATTGGTTTTTGGATGAACAGGATTTAAAAAGGGAGAGAGGAAAGGGGAAATGGAGAATCATTTCAAGTAAGTTAAAAAAAGCAAAACACCTTAAGTGTAAAAGCTCAAGATCAAAAAAGAGTTCGGTATAATTAAGGAATTCATGTTAAAAAATAAGAAAAAAGCATTTAAAAACATCTAGACTAAACTTCAAGTGAATAGAGGCCTTGTCTCTTTCGTTTCCTGCTATAACCCCAGTATCTAGAATTGTGCCTGGAATACATACTTGTTGAATGAATGAGCAAATGCCTATTACACACCATTGGTTCTCGAAGTATGGTTCCCAGACTAACAGAATCAGCATCACCTGAGAACATGTTAGAAATGTAAATTCTGGGAATTCCCTGGCAGTCCAGTGGTTAGGACTTTGCGCTTCCACTGTCAGGGGCCTGGGTTTGATCCCTGGTTGGGGAACTAAGCTCCCACAAGCCCCGCGGTGTGGCCAAAAAAAAAGGTAAATTCTTGGGCACCATTTCAGATTGATTAAATCAGAAACACTGGAGGTGAGGCTCAGCAATCAGTGTTTTAAAAAGTCCTCCAGATGCTTTTAATACCTTCTAAACTTTAAGAACCAATAGTACAGGGACTTCCCTGATGGTCTAGTGGTTAAGAATCCATCTTGTAGTGCAGGGGATGCCAGTTTGATCCCTGGTCGGGGAACTAAGATCCCATATGCTGTGGGGTTACTGAGCCTGTGTGCCACAACTACAGAGCCTGTGCGCTCTGGAGCCCATGCAACATAACTAGAGAGAAGGCTGCAAGCTGCAACTAAGACCTGATGCAGCCAAAAATAAATAAATAAAATAAAAATAAACAACCAATGGTACAGATCATTAAAGTTATTTTTTTTTAAATAAATTTACTTTTTTATTGGCTGCGTTGGGTCTTTGTTGCTGCGTGTGGGCTTTCTCTAGTTGTGGCGAGCGGGGGCTACTCTTTGTTGTGGTGTGCAGGCTACTCATTGCAGTGGCTTCTCTTGTGGCGGAGCACGGGATCTAGGCGCGCGGGCTTCAGTAGTGTGGCACACGGGCTCAGTAGTGGCTTGCGGACTTGGTTGCTCCCCAGCATGTGGGATCTTCCCAGACCAGAGCTCGAACCTGTGTCCCCTGCATTGGCAGGCGGACTCCCAACCACTGCACCACCAGGGAAGTCCCTACTATTTTTTTATTTATAGTACACTATGCTGTCTTTTGTTTATAGAACACTTCATTTTTTGGTAGCATGCTAAGGTTTCCAGACTTATTGCTGAAAATTATTTTTCAATTAAAAAACAAACAAAAAACCCCCTAGTGGTTTCCAGTTAAACATGATAGATTATATAGCATTTTTATTCTCAAAAACAACACTAAGATGTCAGTACAGGAATTTTAAAAGTACAGATTCATAAGCTCTTTTCCACATTCCAAAATTCCAAGAGCTATAACAAATTAAACTTTTGAGAGCAGAATTCTGAGTAGCTGAAGTAATGGCGGTAGAGTAACTGAATCTCCCGAGTCATCCTCAAATAAATAAATAAAATTTAAAAACTATACAAACTCAGTGTTAGTATAGCTAGAGAGCAGCAAACGTCTAAACTTCAAATTTCTGCAAGCTATTTCTCATGCTCTCGTCATAAGCCTTTGCAAAGAACAAGAGAAGTTCATGAAAAATTGAGCTTAAGAGAGAAAAGGAAGGTAGAGACAGGCCTAAGAATGATGAAAAGTACTGCCAGAAAGACAAAGTCTATCCTAAGTGTCAAAATACTGAGAAAGTGCATTACTGGAAGATGAGAGCACAGCCTACAGGAGACATAACAGTATGTTTAATGGTGAAGAGGCAATTCTGGAAAGATAACAATTCAGGGGAAGAAGAGAGTTAAAAAGGAGAAGAACCTTTTGGAAACTGTCAGTGAAGAGAAAATGAAGCAGGAGGAGAAAATTGAGGATGCTGTCACTTAAAAGAAAGAGAAAAACTGAGGAACACTCAACCTTTTCTTCTTCCACCACCCTCCCAAAAGCCACCCGATAAAGAAACGACACTTTGCTTGCAAGGCTCTAAGAGAGTATTCTTGAACTAAGAATATCAAAGCACCCCAAACTGCACTTCACAGAATGCAAAGCTAGCAACAGTCTTAATCTATACAAAAATACTATTAAAAAAAACATACAATGATAATTTAAACAATTCACTGATCCAAACTGCCACCCAAAACCAATAGTGAAACAGAAGAAAACTGCAACACAATATTCAAAGTGAATTAAATACCCTCATAAAAACATTTGGAGATAATTATAAGGCACCCAAGGAAATATAGATTTGAATGAAAATTTACTAAGGGGAACTAAAGAAAAGCAGGCAAAGAAGAGCCAATTTATATGTAATTGGAGTCTGTAAAATGATAAACAAAATGCTAGTTCTTAGTTAAGAGTAAGAAGACTCTTGGTGGGCACTGTACTGCTCACTAAACATTAGCTATCTCTGTTATTATGCCAAACACCACTGCCTTTATAGAAATTAAAACTGAGCAGAGCCCACAGAAATATAATCACATATTTTATAAGAAATACATTATGGTAATATTTGTTCTTTTTAACATTGACTTAAATTACACACATTTGCTGATTTATTCATCTTACAAAAATAAATTCAGCATTTACTGAATGCCAACTGTATGACAGGAAAAAAGTATACATTCTAGAAGTTCTGAAAGTCAGTCCTTTTCATAATCAAATGCAGAGGTCAGCAAACTTTTTCTTTAAAAGGTCAGATAGCAAATATTTTAGACTTTGCAGGTCATACAGTTTGTTGCAACTACACAATTCTGATGTTGTAGCTTGAAATCTGCCACAGATAATACATAAATGGATGAGTGTGGCTATGTGTCAATAAAATTTTACTTACAGACTGAAATTTGAATTTTATATAATTTTCACATCACAAAATAAGCTTTTGTTTCTTTTCAATATTTAAAAATGTAAAACCTTTCTTAGCTCGTTCCTAGCATAGCTTCATACTGTCTTGCAAAAACAGGCAATGGATCAAATTTGGCCTGCACGCTGTAGTTTGCCAACCCCTGATCTAATGAAAGGCAGAAACCCTATCCATAGAGTGACAAACATATGCACATGTATGCAAAAATTTGCATCCAGTTTCTGGAAGTTGGGTCATATACGGAACTTGGAATATTTGCTCTCTGAGATCCTTTTCAATTCTAGTACTTGCTGATCATTTTTCAATCTCATTCTAACTGGACTTCCCTTTCCCTTCCATAGGCGACGCTCTAGTGACCTAAACTCACCACTTGAAGACAGCTTTGACCACTTCTCAACAACATACGATGAATTTTTCCTTTTTTTATGCCCTTTCTTTTTGGGAATAAACTTCCAGTTGTTTAACTGAGCTAGCATATTCTCTCTCTTGATTTCTCAAAACCGCAAGAATATTTTAACTGGCCTATTTCCTACAAACCATCCCATACAATGTTTTCATAACAGTCTTCCAACATAGCCTGAATACCTCTGCTCAAAAGTCTCCACTGACTGCACACTGTCTTAAAGTAACCTTAGCCTTAGTCTTGCTTTTAAGATGCTCCACTGTATGGCTACTACATATCTCTACAACCTTACCTACTCTTACTAAGTGAATTCTGTTCACTGCTACAAGAACACATTACATATTCCTATGTCTCTTCTTCTGATTACCATGTCCCTTTTTGTCTTTTCTTCTAAATCCTGCCATTCTTTCAAGATCCTCTTGTGCTCCCTCTCCTTCAACAAGCCTTCCTGAATGATGCAATCCCCAGTGATCTTTCCTCCTCTTTCAAATTTTATTATGTTAATCACAAATTATTAACAAAAATTTAAAGTGTTATTTACCTTTGGTACATTTTCTCATCCAAGCTATCACAAATTTTGAGGATAAGGAAAAATGATTCTGTGCATAGCATACCTTAGAACTTTAGGTGTTCAATTAATAGTTGTTATTAATGACAATTAAAAAGTCCAGTATCAAGCAGGCATTTTAATGAAGTTTCAACACATAAGAAGAGAAATTAAAAAGTTAAAAAAAATTATCCCAAAGAAGAATGCCACTTACTTTAACCAATATATCTTTTACAACTTGATTGCTATCATTATGAACGCTGATATAACTGGAAAAGGTCTCTCCCAAAAATATATTCCTGTGAAATAAAATAAATTTTTAGGCAGAAATCCATTCAACTTTTATCATAAATCTTCTATTTGTGCACCACTGAGAACGTCAAATGGAGAAATTACTAAAGGATAGAGATCAGGTGAAATACTATTTCAATATTTCTTTGTTTACACTAGGCTGTTCACTCATTACCTAGTGCAATTAAAAATACAGATTTAATCTATAAAACATGCTATATATCTTGACCCTCAACTACTGCCAAAACTGCCAGCCCTCCTAAAAATAAGTCATTGAAATCAGATCCATGTTAAGAGTCTGAAGATTTGATACTGAGGAGGCTAGAGAAAGGCAGTTTTTGAAATAACTTATGCCCCGAATCTAGAAGAGACCAAGTTACTGATCTCAGAGTATTTTTTACCAATTTATTTTATTTTTCTTTTTCTAAGTCATTCTAATAAAAATAATGACTAGTGGCATTAGTTTATATGTTATATATATAATGCATATAAACATATAAATATATGTAGATATATTTATACAAATATTTTAATATAAATACGTTTTTTACATGAATATATTTCTAAGCTTTCAAGACACTAGTCAATGACCACATTCTGTAAACCTTTTGAAAAAACCTGAAAAATTCCTTTTGGTCTAAAATTGTCTGTTGCAAACAGAATGGAACCAGGGACTTCTACCTCAGTAATAATCTAGAGTAAGAGAATAGCTAAGAGCAAGAGAAGGAATAAAATATTTAGAACTCCTAATGAGCTGACAAGTCCAATAACTTAAGTTGGTAAAGGGCTGTGATGGTGAATAAAAGAGCTGTTTCTGAAAGACACTGAGATTAAATCAGTTAAAATAAAAGGAATATGTAGGCATTAAAAAATATAATAAGATCTAAAGAAGAAAGTTAAAATTCTACCACCCTAGGAACCACTGTTAATATTTTGGTATGCATCTTACTTTTTTAATTAAAAAAAAACCAACAGAATCACATAGCATAATTTTGGTAAAACTTTTTTTTGTTTTCAGCCACATACATGTATCATGAGCATTTTGCCATCCCATAGTTACTTTCTGAAAACGTGATTTGTAATGGCTTCAGAGTGTTGTTGTGTTTCTAATGTGAACATATCATTCTTACCCAAAATTCTGTGGTAAAGTCAACATTTCTCCCAACATTAAAATTTCTGCACCATTTACAGTTGAAGGATCATCTCTCATGAGCTGGTTAAAGAGGTCTCCTGTAGAAAGAGAAAAACATCAAATTCTAACACCTACCTTGGAAATAACTTTTATTTATGTGAAGAAACAGCTGAGAGAGATATTTAAAAAAATAATCTCATAACAAAAATTATATTTAAAAAAATCTAATTTCTAATCTTCACTACAACAAATGCATGCCAAAAAAATTCTGTTTCTACAGAAAACGAACACTTCAGGAACAAAGGAAAATGTAGGTCATGAGATATATAGAAAGCTCCAGTGATTTTTAAATAAAGGGAATGCTAACATACATTGATGGAACATCTGAGGATAAATGAAATTTTAATAGTGTCATTATGAGGAATGTATTTTTACTAAAACTAAAATAAAAGTCTCTTGTTGCCATGGGATATCAATAGTATTTTGATGTATAGATTATGACTGAGACCTATTACTCAGATGGCCACCATTCACACGTACAAAAACAGGCAACAAATAATGCAGTAAAGAGTTAGCATAAGATTGGCAAGGTTAGGCTTATTCCAAGGTAAGGCAATCCAGGTTTCAAATTTTCCCTAGGTGCAAGTAGGATAAAGCATGTGTCATACCAGGTAAGTCTTTCTCTTCACATGTTACTGGAATATTGGTGAATAAAGTAGGCTTAGTCAACCGCATCACTGTGAATTGGGAAAGTAGAAAAAAAAAGAAAAAAAGAAAGAAAGAAAGAAAATATTAATACCATTTTATGCCAGTATTCGCAAGTTGAATGTATGGTATTCATCAATTTTATACTAGTATAAAATATAATCTGAATACTTCCCAAACAATATAATATTAAGTATTTCCTAAGATTATTACACAGCAATGATTTACTAATAAAAATCTTAGTATATAACAAAAAGAATTTTATATATGACAAAAAGAAAGAACAATTTTGCTTTTATTTACAACCTAATGAATTATAAAAATTAAATGCAAACGCAATATGGCTCATTATATAAAAAGTAGAAAATAAAATAATTTCAAAGCTTACAGTATATTACAATCTTGAATGACTTCACTGTAAACAATATCAACAAAATATTAACCAATGTTAGTCTGATAGGGACAAGAATTTAGATGCACCATTCTGAATATGAAACAATAATTATATGCCAAAAGGATTTTTGTTAACTTTATTCCTTGGTTATAATCACAGGCCACTGAAGTTCAGTAAGTGGCCCTTTAAGTAATAGTAATTCTTTGTAAAAATTATGAAAGTGTCAGTTAATGTGTAGGTTTATAGAATTCCAACCAAAACTAGTATTTGTTCTTGGAACATGACAGAATGTATCTAAAGTTTATCTAGAGAAACAAATAAATAAAAATAAGCTATAGAAATTAATAGGAAACAATGATAAAAAACTGCACATGGGCTTCCCTAGTGGCTCAGTGGTTAAGAATCTGCCTGCCAATGCAGGGGACACGGGTTCGAGCACTGGTCCAGGAAGATCCCACATGCTGCGGAGCAACTAAGTCCGTATGCCACAACTACTGAGCCTGTGCTCTAGAGCCCGTGAGCCATGACTACTGAGCCCACGTGCCACAACCAGTGAAGTCCACATGCCTAGAGCCCATGCTCCACAACAGAGAAGCCACCGCAATGAGAAGCCTGTGCACCGCAACAAAGAGTAGCCCCCACTCGCCACAACTAGAGAAAGCCTGCGCGCAGCAACAAAGACCCAAGGCAGCCAAAAATAAATAAATAAAATAAATTAAAAAAAAAAAACTGGACATAACATGTAGTAAAACATTTAAGTCCATAATCAACTAATTGGCTTATTAATACAAGACCATACTGATATGTTAGATAATTTTTAAAAATTATTAGGATGCAGCAAAAACAAATCAACATTATAAGGTGCTAGGACAACTGGTTCACTATCTGGGAAAAATGAAATTTAGTTTACAAATTCATTTCAAATATCAAGCTGCATATGTATCAAATAGTTGGACAAAAATTAAGCAAGAGAAAACTAGAAAAAGTGAAAATTAAACCTAGTCTAGCAGGGACAGGACATTCTAATTAAAACATCTTTTTCAATTTTTTGTTAAGATTGACATTTGACCACATCAAAATAAAGACAAAAATATAGAAGTAAAAATCATACAAACTCATAAAACATTTCAGAAAATGAATCCCAGAAGACTGTTTCTTTATAGTCTATTAAGATGTTCATTCAACTCAAAACTCAAATCTTTAAAGACTATTGATCTAAATGGTCAGTGCACAATATGTGGTATTCGTTAATGTATGTAAAAATGTACCACCTAACTACTAATTAACTAGCTATATCATTCATATCAAATTTAGTGCCTTTCTCATTTTGGTCTTATCTTAAATGTCATCTTTCTCAGAAAAGAAGTAACAGGTCACCCTGTTTCTCTCATAGCACCTTGTATTTATCATGAATTATGTTTATTCACTTATAAGTTTATAGCACTCCTATCCAAACTCCTTGAAGTTTAGGCTCTTATGTATCATGTTAAGTTTTGTGGGCTCGGTGCTTGACACAGGTTCTGGCACATAGTCTGGCACATAGTATTAACACCTCACCAAAATCTTCAAGTAAGTGGTATTTTTGATGATGTAAAGTTTCAAGAACTGAGGCCATTAAATAATGTTATATTAAATAGATGACCGCAGACTTCACTCTGCTCAAAAAGAATTTTCCCTATTATTAATTATAAGCCCAGGGTCATAAACCTGGAATGTCATGCTTTATTAGAAACATCCCATGGGAATTCAAAGTCCGACTCTATTTCAAACAGGACATTAACCAGCTACACATCAATGATGTGGGTGGGGGAGTGAATGGGGAAGTGTTTCAAACCTCTTTCACTCTTACTTTTAACCAGGAAAATATTAAAATTAAGTACAATCTGCAGGGGATAAAAAGGTGTTCTGAAAATGACATACAGGAAACAGTTTTTTTCACAATCTTTCAAGACTCTAAACTCAATTTTAACACCAATTGGTGCTCTCTTTCTCTCTCTTTTTTTTTTTTTTTCATTTCAGGTGAGACCAAATCTTAACAAATAAAGAGGAAATACACTCTCAAGGGAATCCTGAAACACTTTTTAAAAAGTGTTCTTCACAACACTGTACAGCAACTATATACCCCAATAAAAATTTTTTAAAAAAGAAAGTTATACTCAGTTAAGAGTAAAAAGTAAACAAGTTAAAATAAACATAAATTTGGAGTGATCAAAAAAAAAAAGTGTTCTTGAATTCACCTAGACGTGTAGCCAGCTTATTTGCTTATTATATGCTCAAACTTCCATTATGTACAAAAGTCCTTTAAAGCTTAGTTTTTACTGATGCTATGGTTTTCTAGGGGATGAGATAGTAGAGGGTGGGTAAAGAACAACCCTCCATTAAAAGGAAAAACATCCCAAGCTGGTATTTAAAGTACCAGTTTTCTTCCTATTTTCAAAAGAGGGTAAAAAATCAGCAAGAGGGGATAGCAGTTGGTAAGAAATACTATCATCCTGTGGAGGCAAAGAAAATTACTACAAAGCACAATTTGTCATACTGCAGATTTTTAAACGCAAACTGAGAAAGCCAAGTTTGTAACATAAAACTATCACATTCCTTTAAAGAAGATGTGGCACATATATACAATGGAATATTACTCAGCCATAAAAAGAAACGAAATTGAGTTATTTGTAGTGAGGTGGATGGACCTAGAGTCTGTCATACAGAGTGAAGTAAGTCAGAAAGAGAAAAACAAATACCGTATGCTAACACATATATATGGAATCTAAAAAAAAAATATGGAGACGCAAGAGGGAGGAGATATGGGGATATATGTATATGTATAGCTGATTCACTTTGTTATAAAGCAGAAACTAACACACCATTGTAAAGCAATTATACTCCAATAAAGATGTTAAAAACAAACAAAAAACTATCTCATTCCTTGAAGGATGATCCAAAGTATGTCCATATCAAGTATAGATTTAAACCTTAGTATTTCCTGTCTTATAATGAATTAATGAAACTCAAAAATTAAATACAATGTTGGAAAAGAGCAAATATCAACAAAAAACAGGGTTTTAAAAAAAACTGGCAGAGAAACTACAATAAAGCACTGGTTATTAAATGGTAATTATGTATCCAGTCTTGAATGTTAAAGCAGGTTCTTGGTCTAAAATTAAAGAGGCAAAAAAGAATATGTGATTTTTAGTCGAGTGACAAATATTCACTACACACAACGCATAGTTAGTGCCATGTGTAGAAACACTCTCAGTGGAACTCACAAAATACAGACATTTGATTTACTTATGAAATTCAGGTTTCATCTAAAATCTTATAAAAAAAACTTTTTAAAGTCTTCAGTAAATTAAAAAAAAGATAGGCTTGAGGTTATAAACTAATGAATTAGGCCAGTTCAACTTACATATACATTTTGCTTGGCCAGAACATTAAAAAAATTATGTCGAATCTTCTTCACTTTCAGAGTCCTTACCACATTCTATAGTCTTACTTTTCTAGTTCCTGAAGGCATTCAAGTTTGTGAGCCTTGGAATAATCTGGGGCGTTTTGAGCAGATTAAATCAAAGTGAACCATTACACAGGAACTCATCTTAGAAATTTTCAAAAAATGGTCTTTAAATTATTTGCTAAGTTGGCAAATAATTTAGTTAAATTCATGTGATGCCCTCCACATCTTTTTTCTTAGAATTTGAGTTAACATTTATTTGAAAGTGGATAGCTCGTCAGGGAAAAATAAAATTATGGCACTGTTGCCACTTTCCTAGAGTAAATGCTTCGGCATTTTACCAAATGCCCTCAGATTCACCTTCCTGCATATGTCTTTGTTTCCCCAATTTATTCATGTCTGTGACTTAGCAGTGGAACCCAGAAATACTGGTGAGCCCTACTATTAGCTAGTGCTAGAATCATCAGTCCTAAGGTTCTCAATACTCTAAGAAGGCTTCAAAGACATGGCAGCGGATTCTAAATTCTTAGCCCTTAATTACTACCTAAGCATTGTCTAGGTAGATAAGTGAATCGCTTCTTCCTTTAAGATCACGGCACTAGTTGCAGTAAAACTCAATCTTCATTTTCCCAGTTCTGATTCACCTTTTCATTGTTTCTCAGAGGGGTAGAAAGCAATTTATACAGAGTAAATTAGAGAAATTTAAATCTGCCACATATGAAGACAAAGAAGCTCTTTTTAATGTGTGATTCTTGAATTTAAAAACTGCTCATAAGAAGCCCATAAGAAAATATTCATAAGAATATTTTCAGTTCTGTATATAATCATTGCAAAATAATAAAAATGTATCATAAAAGAAATGCTGTGGTCTATATAAGTGACCCTGTCTTATGATTGCCTAACTTTTAACCCTTGATTAGCAACCTAATGCTAAATAAGACCTGAACAAAAAAAACCCAAATCCACCATTTATGATTGCCTAATAGATTAGCCAACTCTTATTTGCAAAGCTCGCTGGTAATAATGAATAACTTCTTGACTTTTCTCCAGCACTCTTGATTGAAAAGTAAGATGACTAATGAACGAAAGAGGAAGTAATTACTGATGAAGTTACCCTGGAAACTCCCTCTACACCTGGTGATTTTTCATTTAAAGACTTTTGGAAGCATTCATGCACATGATGATTATTTTCTACAGAGCTGTCTCATTTGAGACAATAAAAAAGGTATTAAAAGTTAAAAACAAAAGAGTGTTTGGATAGTGTGAAACCTAATTAGAAAAGATAACCTCTTTAGTTAAAAATTGGTAGACTCCTTATGTTTTAAGGAACCTCAGCCAGCTCAGGCTATGAGAAACTCCCCCAGAGGCACATTTACCATGTATTATTGAGCCCCTACCATGCCAGGCACTGTGCTACAAGGCAAATGTGTTTCTGCCTTCCTAATGAGTACAGTCTTACAGGTTTTTTTTCAGGGATATAGTTTAACTACTTAAGAATAGTGACTCTATGTTAGCTCTGTGAGGGCAGGAGCCATGTTTGTCTCCTTCCCTACTTTACTCTAGTACCTAGCTCATGGTACGCATTCAAATTTGTTAAATAAATATACTTTTTAATAAAACTTTTATTATATAATCACTTTGAATATTTTTATAAAATGATGTGTAAACCCAATTTACAACATTTTGCTATGGGAAACCCATGACTCCAAGAACCAGAACATTAGTAATCAGCAGTAACAGTCATTAAGATTGAATTATCTGTATTAAATAAAGAATAACTTGATCTCTTACCCATATTTGATACCTCACTTCAAAAGAGCTTATTGCCTTAAAGATATCATGGTCTTAGACAAATTATACATTTTACACTTTTGTTTCAGAACAACACATCAACTATTGTCTATTACATATCTTTGGAAATATCGGCAGAATCTGGGCTGGTCTCTCAATTTGAATACCACATTCATGGCACTTGAATACCATTCCCAACAGAACTGGTTTTAGTTTTATTTTTAAAAAAATCATTACACTTTAGGTGAGTAAAGAAAAAATACTGTAAAATTAGATTTTGGGGATTTACCAAAATCCAAACTAGTCACTGTAATTCATAGGAATATCTAATTCAACCATTGGAAAAGTAACAGAACAAAAGGAATAGAACATTTTACCTTTAAATTCAGTAAAAATAATAATTTATCACAATTCATTTAAAAGAAGGCTGCTCAAAGTAAAACGCAGCAAGTTCCTGACTTAAGTGACAAGCCTAGGAATTCACCTGGTATTTATTTCTGGGATACAAACTGTACATATATTACCACACAATTAAAAATTTATTCATCTGTTTCAGTTCCTACTCAGTTCATTCAGAATATTTTTCTTTTCGACAATTAGTGGAATTCATTACATACTAAAAATAACACCATATTTATGCACAAATAAGTTAATCTTCCCAGTAAGAGCTAATCTTCCTTTAAGAAGATTTCCCACATATTCACAGTACATAACATCACAGAACACCCATATCTGGTCTAAATGTCTCTGAATTGTAGCATTACAAGATGGAAGTTCATTGCACCTGATAATTCGATTGAGTTTTGCCCAAATGTCTTCCAGAGTTTGGTTGTTACAAATAGTGTGCTCTATTGTCCATCTTGCTCTATAAAATGAGTGCAAATTTAGTGCCTTTAAACTATCTTGCAATTTTTCAGACAAAGGAAAAATATTTTCAGTACAATTACTGCTGGGAAGTGAAACACTCCAAGACCTCTTCTTGTGCCGTTTTCCTTTTTCTGATTGTTTATCCAGACTTCCAGAATTAGTCTGTTCATTCAGTGTGTGTGATTGGATTAAGTGCTTCTTTTTTTTCAAATTAGGTTGAAACTCCAGTAGATCTACTGTGCAATCATAACTCTGAAATTTAATATCATGCTCTGAGATGGTTAAGTACTGTCTCACATCTTCAGTTGCCTCTTCAGAAATCACAGGTGGTAATCTTTTAGGTTTGAGTGGAAGTCTGGACCCATCATGCAGAAACCAAGGAATAAATCTTGATAGTGGACGTGTAGGAAAGTCTCGAATTGCTTTCTCTGCAATTTTTGGCAGTTGTGTGGTTTCACTCTCATATGGTCGATAATGTAATATTACTTCTGTAGTCATTCTGCAGTAATCCAGTTACTCTTAATGAAGAGAATATTTCTTAGCTGAGCTCCTCAGAGCTAGAATGCAATTTATAATTACAAGACTCTCTCTCTTTCCAAATCAGAGGGAAACAGGACCTAAAGTGGAAGTATTGCAAAGAATAAGATATGGTAGGGATAGCCTATATACAGATAGGCAGGGAAAAAAGAAAAAAACAAAACCAATTCCAATATGATATTTTACCAAAGTGCTATTGGTAAATGTGAATGTAATCCACAAAACTGGAAATCCTTTCTCTTACCAAAATAAGGGATCTGGATTAGATGCCCTATCATACCCTTTCAGCCTAAAACTGCTAGTAGTCAACATGTTTAACTGAAGAGATATAATGGATTTGGAAGTACTGATATTAATATGTTAGGTAATAATAATCTTAAGACTATAGCAGAAACAAAAGGGAAATTAGTGATTTTTAAAATACTAGATTCAAATGAAGATAATGAACAAAAATGTAATAATACTAAAAAATTTGAGACATGTGAATTGAGGACAATGAAAATCACTGTAATTTTTAATCTATTTTGAAGAAAATGGATCATTTTATACTTTAAAATTACATGAATTCTACCAAACAAATATATAGACAGAATACTTAATGATTTTATTTCATTCTCAGTAGTAAATACTGAAAACACGAAAATGGTTTAACTTTGCATTTTAACCATGCTAGAAACTAGTTTCCTGACAAAGTCTCATTTGTATAAATGAGGCACTTAAGCAGTGTCAAAACCTTAGTAGCACGGCTCCTGAATTCCAATTTGGAGGATGAACAAGAAGACTGGAGCCTTACTTTTTTTCCTCTTAGAACACAGACGTCTTCAAGTTGCCCCAAATTAAGTCATCGATAATAAGTTCCAGCATACGGTACACAGGCTCAAGAATGGAGCCTACCAGGATCTGCAAGTTGGGTTTCCTAATCGGGCCCAAAGTTGCCTGAGCCATAATGCAGGCTCTTTCAAATCCTAGCTACCAGAGAAAAAACAAGAGGTCAAATCCCTTCTTCCAAAAATCATTAGAGAACTACTTGACGGGGGTTCTCCCACTGCCGGGATGACTGTGAGTGGGGTCTCCTTGGCATGATGTCACAATACTCATTTAACCACTGACTCTGAAAAGTCAAAAGAAGTAACCAATCTCATAATAATTCTTTTCCTTACTGTTAACGTCCACTGACTGACAGATCTGGCAACTCAAATTCATAAAGGACTGTGATCCTTAACGTCCATAATTTTAATATGGATCTAAATATAGATAGCATATTCTTTCAAGAATAATGCTTTTATTTTTTTCGTCCCTTTTCCTTACAGTTTCACATTTTAAGACATGCCACTGAGAATTCTTTCATTGTTGTCTGAGCTTACTCAGTGCTGTATTCCAGGGACACTGATGTTGTGAGAGCTCCTTAATATTTTACATACACATGAAAGTAAACTTATATGACAATACAAATTGATACATTTGGCATCCAACATAGGTAAAATTAAAACTTGTGAAAATTCTTGTATAACTAGAACAGTGGGGAAGAATGGGGCCAAAGAGCTTTAAGAAAGCTGAAACTAACACTGAATTTCAAAGCACTTGTCCTCTTAGGTTGCTAAAATACTCTTCTCCAGGAACCTTCTGTTTTGGAAAATAGAAAATACCTGGGAAAGACCACTGTAGCAGCCTAAAAGGACTACGGCAGTTAGCCTCCACATCACTGGAATTTAACTGTATTTAATAGCTTCCAATTTGTATAAAATGATACCTATCAGCTAACAGAACTGCTCTAAATTCCCATCAAACTACTAATGGAATGATATCTGAAAATGCTCTTTCCTGCATTAGGAGGCAACATGGAGTCTTGGAAAGATGAAAGCCTTGTGTTGAAACATTACCTCAATCACTTACTAGCTGTGCGATCTTGAAAAAGTTTAACTTCTGAGAGTTAAGTAATATATATTTCACATACTACATATGAGTCTGAGATAAAGAACATGACAATTTCTCTTCTTTCTTCAGGAATAAGCCATTTCAGTCCAGGCTAAGCTCACAGGTCCTATTGCTATTACATTAGTTAATATTTTAGTTTCTTAGTTCTACAGTCAGAGACAGTTCTGATAACCCCAACTATCAGTATATGATTTTATGCTACAAATGAAACTGGTTAGCTTCTGGAAGGTTTGATGCTTACAACATAACTAAGGGGATAAGAGTCCCTCAAAATGGATCCCACAAGTTAGGTAAGTGCAATTCACTTGAGTTCACATGTCTATCGAGCATCTTTTCAGCTCAGTCCAAGAAGATACTGGTAACCACAGAGTAGGGCATCCAAGAAATAAGTGCATTTGTGGTAGTAGAAAACAGATGAAATAAAGCTGAAAGCGTTTCAAATAAAAGGTTTCACAAAACAACAGGAATTCCAGAAAAAGAATGCCCTGCTCATTTCCCCTAAATAAGGATCCAATTAAATCATCAAATTTTCTCAAAACTGTTTGCTGTGTATGCAAACTGACATGAATTTCCCCCTATACACAATACTTTGACGTAAACAGTGAGTTTTAACAAACCTAAATTATATGTTGTAGTACTATGTATTTCTAAATCCTTGGCACAGTACTAGACTAATTTCACAGATGAAGCTGAAGCCTGGTAACTTTGTCATTGCCGCATGAAGAGACAAGAGACAGAAGGAAAAACCACTTTAGATACCCGCTGTTAATCATCTCGGTTCACAAGCCTCTCCCCGGGTAGGGTGGGGACGTCAGCATCTGCGGCTAAAATCTGTCTGGTGACTGCAGCAGCATGTAACAGAGTAAGAAATTTACCAGGTATCTATTCCATTCTAACGGGGGCTCTCAAACCTAAAAAGCAAAGAGGAGAAATAGTTTCCTTTCGCTCGGCGCCAAGGAACCAAGCAGGAGGGCGAGCATTGACAGTGTTTAAGAAGGACGAGGCCTATATCCCAGAGGCCAGGTCTATGTGTCAAAGGCTTCGAGAACTAGTGAGAGAAAGGGAGAAAACAGATTAAAGGGAGTCGGGTTCGCAAAAGTTTACCTTTCAGGGCCAGCAGGTGCTCCTGTTTGGGGGGATTCACTTCCATTTTGACCGGCACTTTGGACCCACTGCCTACGGGGGCTGAAGAGGGTCAATCAGCTCGGAAGAAGACAGAAAAGCGCACGTTCGGGAAGACAGGGCATCAAACACACTCCCAACAGTTTCTCTCTGCCGGTGGTGCCTTAAATTCTCTTCTTACCACGTCCTTTACGAACCCAACCGCTTTTTTACCAAAGCCATCTCTTGCCTCTTAGAGACCTATACATAAAATACTTCTCTATTTTCCAGTCACAATCACACACCGCGACTTCAAGAAACCACCCCTCGGTGACAACTCACGGCCTCCCAAATACCTACATTGCAGAGTAAATGATATAGATGTGGCATGCTGGGACTTGTAGTTCAAAAGCCGCAGGGCATGCAGGGACATGTAGTCCCCTCTCGCCCGTCCGTTTTGCAGTTGGGGAGAAGAGGTCGTTCCTGGAGCGGGAATTTCACCCCAAAACTTTACTTTTGTTTTATCCCTTCTTTTTCCTCTTAATTTTACTCCTTCCATCAATTTCAGACTCCTCAATAATAACAATAAAAAATAACAAAGTACCCACGCACAGGCCTGCGAACCCAAACACCTAGCGGCTGGCGGGAGGATACGCGAAGAGACCGTCCAGCAGCACCCCGCGTGGTACTGCGCCTGTGCGCCCCCGGCGAGCGCCGAGGCTTCTGGGTAGGTGGCTCTACCCCACCCATCAGGTGAAGGCCTTGAGGGCTGTTTCTGCGGCGCCACTCGTTCTAGGATGGCTGCCCTGGTTGTAAACAAGCCTGGAGCGGGACTAGACAGTGGTCGTCAGGGCAGCCGGGGGACGGCCGTGGTGAAGGTGAGGGACCTTGCGTGCTCTGTTCTCCACCATCGGCCTCCCTTCTGTTTATCCCGGAGATCTGGCGGCAGCACCGCGGCCCTGGCTTTTTTTGGGCGGGATGCGCGGCCTCTGGCCCCTCTCGGCTTTACAAGCCTGTCTCTCGCCTCCGGACCTTTATCCCAGCAGGCCTGAGGTTACCTGGTCTTCTGGTCACGCTAGTCCTCTGCTTGGAGTCGCCAACGGGGACGTTTGTGAAAAGGAGCTAATGGGCCTGGGAGAGTGACCTGGGCTGGTCTTTCCCCAGGCCCTCTGTTTTTAGTTAAGCCCAACAGGCATTAATTAGCTTATTTTTAGGAAACTGAGCCGTTATTATCGCCAGGTACTAAGTTAGGTATTTTAGCTCGTTAATATCTGTTTAGGAGGTAAGTGTTGATTATAGTCTTAAAGGTGAGGAAACTCAGGTTTCAGTTAACATTGTGTAGCAGAACCAGAGTTGACTGGCTGTAAAGTATGCTTTTCACTATCGCACTACTTCTGTAATCAGACCTCTGTTATTGCTTGACCCACCTCCTCCTCCTTTGGGAGTAAGGTCTGTCAACACCTTTGAGAAGTCTCCAACAGCCCCATTAACGCTGGGGAATATGAATTACCCTGTGCTTGAAGTTTGAAATTCTAACATGTGTAAATGCTCTAAAGTGGGTTTACTAAAAATTCAGATGAAGTATGTAGAATTCACTTTTCCATAGGTAGATAGATCTGAAAGGGAGAACTGATCTTAAAGGTTTGTAGAATAACCTTCAGGATCATCTGTAGTCTGAGATATTGGCAATTCTTATTCCTGGCTACATATTAGAATCACTGAGGACTTAAAATTAAAAAAAAAAAAAAAAGAAACTACTTAATCCCCCATTTCTGAGTAAGTTGACATCAGTATATATTTTGCAGTCCCAGAGTGATTTTAATGTGCAACTAGGATTCAGAACCACTGGACCAGATATCTGAAGTTCTTTTAAGATCTTGAGTAATAGACACCTATGGTTTTTCACCTAATGTTGGTTTTATGTGACAACAAATGATACATTTCTGCTTACAACTGTATTATCAATCAGTACTGGTGGTTGTTGATTTATCTGACCTTTATATATTAATGAAGTTATTCTGAAGGTACATAGCATATCTGAGATGCAGAGGAGCCCTCTTATTATTCAGCTTGTTGTATGGTTGAGATTTTATTTATTGAATTGTGCTTTTTCTATGTAGAGAATACCTGAAGGTTATTTTGTGAATTAACTTCAATTAAGAAGTAATTGGAATGGATATTATTGCTGTATCTACTTTTGTTACCCTGTTTGCCTTAAAATCTGAAAAATATACCAAAGCCTGATGTAACTCCAGATTATAGCACAGAGTTTGATAAATTAGAGGCTCATTTTGTTAATCTTCATTTTTATGTGTAAATTGTGACTGAGATGTGCAGTAGGATAGTCCTTTTTGGCAAGATCCTCATGCTGTAATTTGTAAGAAATACAGTGGCATAAAATTTTTAAAAAATCTCACAGATGAAAGCAAGAAGTGTTCATTGGAAGGTAAAAGTTGAAGTATATAATGGTAATATATATATATGTAAAATGGCTTCTTGCTTAATGAACAAGTAGATGATGACAGGGTTTTTATCGTTACGAAAAACAGACCAAAGTTGGTTCTTACATTCACAAAAGACTAGTGAGCTTTCTTAGTCCTTTGAAAATATGGCCTGGTGTATTAAAATTTGATTTACACGTAATAAGTTTGAAGCCCTCTTTGGCATATTGTGAAGTTTGTAAAATAAAGAGCTTTTTTCCTATCTAGGACTTAATTTCTTATGCTGTTAGCCACAATTCCTATTAATAAATACTGAAGAAAAAATTTCTTACTCTTATTTGCTGAGTTGATGCAAAATAGTCTAATAACTGTTTTTGGAATTATGTTTGGTTTACTAATCAGTGGAATTTTACTAGTGCATTTTGGAAAAAAACCTATGGTTGCAACATGAGTAAGTTCTCTTATCTTGTGTAATGATGGGGTTAGAGATGAATGAAAAAAGTAAAATTTTAATTTGCTTCTTTGGAGTTTATTGTCATATATAAGTTTAATATGGTGTCACTATAGTGAGGACATTTATTTAAAAAGTTGCATTTATAATACCTAATTCTGCTGTGAATATCTTTTCTGTATTTAGTTGAATTTGATATTTAAGTGAGGATTTTTTTTCTTTTGTTCTTTTTTTTAAAGTGAGGATATTTAAGTGAAACTTTTTTCCTGCCTTTTAAAAAAATACAGGATAATTTGAAGTGTGTGTATTGTGTGTGTGTGTATGTGTATATATATATATGATTTATGTGTAGCTGTTCCCCAGCTGTTTCCATTCCTCAAAGAGAACTACAATTCGAATATAATGTTTCCTGTGTATCTTGCCAGAAAGATAGTATGCTTGTAAAACAATATATATGAAAATATATGCTCTCTTTATTTCCTTTCCTTTATGCAAAAGTTAAATATTCTATGTCATTTTTCACTTTGCTTTGTTGATATGAAATCATTCTGTGTTTGTACATAAAAAATTTCCTAACTTTTCCTCCCCAGATTGCACAGTTTTGCAGTATATGAATGTGCCATAATTTATTTTCCATATATATTTACTTTGTTTCTAATCTTTTGCTAATGCAAAAGGTGCTCTAAGGAATAGCATATAGATCTTTTCACACATGTGATATTTGTAGGATAAACTCCTGGAGGTAGAATTACTAAGCTATTCAAACTTTTGATAGGTATTGCCAAATTGCCTTCCATAGAGGCTATATCAGTCAATAAACATTTCACAGCAACCAGCAGTTTATTTATTCTCCCACACTTTCACTAGCACAAAGTGTTATCAACTTTTAAAAATCTAATCTGAAAAAAAGTATATTGGGATAGCTTCAACTGACTTCAAAATGTTTTGGGTGAGATTGGACACCTTTTCATATAATTAATGAGCTGTTTTCTTTTCCTTTTCTGTGAACTATGTGTTACACTTCAGCTTCTTTTGAACCGTACTGAGATGCAAGCCAGCTATGAATTATCAGTTTATTTACAGTGAAAGATGTTTACATTTCAAGCACTGACTCCAGTTTAATTGTGGAGTTAAGATTAAAATTTTAATGGATTAAGTCTGACTTCCACTCTGGGTTTTCTGTTTTTTACCTTGTATTAGCATTTGTTGGGGGATGGTGGTTGGCTGTTTTAAAAATTTTATTTTGTTGGACTTCATTAATATAAGCATGTAGGTGCTTGGTCTTTGGAATACCCTGTTCCTGAGGGCTTTTTGGTCTAACAGGGAAAGACAGGCTGGAATGCCAATAAAAGCATTAAGGTGTTTTGGATGTTAAGATCGACACTTATCCATGGTACATGGGGGCCCAAAGGATAGTGTGTTCATTTACGAATTTGTTGGTTTATTAATGTAAAAAAAGAATCCACTAGGAAAATGTCTACTTAGCTGTTTCTTCAGCATTAGCATAAAGAAAGAGGCAAAAACAGTTTGTTATGTGCTGTGAACTACAAATTGTTTGATATAGTTTGAGAATAGAGTTTGGAAGGGAAGAGAAGCAATAGGACGGGGGCCAGATTGTAGTAGGTCATGGATGGTGGGCACCGAGTTCGGGGTACAATCAAACAGTTCAGTGTGGGTATTTTTAAAAAATTAATTAAATTGTGAAACACTTCAGGTATATTAAGAAATAAAAGTACCTTCATTGATATAAATATAGTTTGTTGACTAATTATAAAACAAACTGATGGACCGGGGAATCAGAATATGCCGCTTCTTGTCACCTTTCTTTCTCTCTTTTTAGTTGAAGTATAGTTGATTTTTTTTTTTTTAATTTAAGTATAGTTGATTTGTCACCTTTCTTTTGACTGACTACGTGGCCTTGAGCAAGTCATGTACTTGTAATTGGAACTAGATAAAGAAAATATTTTCTGTTTTCTAACCCAGGGGCATATTTATTAATCGAGAACAAGGAATTGAAATTTAAGTCTAATTGCATTCTTATCTTTACATTGTATAATGTAAATGAATAGTATAAGACACTTGAAAATTACTTATAGTCTTTTCTTAACAAGTTCTTTATAGTTTACAAGGTAAGTTGTCATCCTAGCACATATTTCAAATTATTTTTGTCCAAATTAATGATGGTTTTTTTGAGGGTTAGGTAATTGCGGAGAAATTGTTTAAGAACCCAACTTCGGTAGAGTTATATATGGTTACGGATTCAGATGTAATGAATCATGTCACAATTTTCAAAAGCTAAAGATGTTAGTTTACAATGTTATCTTGATCCCTAACACTTACCCTTTCAAGGAGATTTCACTATGATATAATTGTGGTAAGATCTGTCAGATGAAAGGATAAAAGGTGATTTAAGATTTTATACCTAGACCGTTTTTTTTCATGGAGGAATAAAGTAATTTAACAAGATTGATTCATTAAATTAGATCAGGTTTTTCTTTTTAGCCTGAAATATTTATGCTTTTAAAGTCATTTAAAGAGCACATGTGTCCTTTCCAAATATTAGGTGCTGGAGTGTGGAGTTTGTGAAGATGTCTTTTCTTTGCAAGGAGACAAAGTTCCTCGCCTTCTGCTTTGTGGCCACACAGTCTGTCATGACTGTCTCACTCGGCTGCCTCTTCATGGAAGAGCAATCCGTTGCCCTTTTGATCGACAAGTAACAGACCTAGGTAGGAAAAAATATATATAAACTTGTTCACATAATAAAAATATCATAGAAAACAATTTTTTTCTACTTGATTTTAAAAATCATAAAATTCTGGGAATTCCCTGGCAGTCCAGTGGTTAGGACTCTGGGCTTCTACTGCAGGGGCCACGGGTTTGATCCCTAGTTGGGGAGCATGCTGTGGCGCAGCCAAAAAAAAAAAAAGAAAAATTATAAAATTCCAAGGAGGTTTCAGTTTCTATTAAAGCCAGTAGTCTTGAAGCTATAAACTAGCCCACTCTTAGGTACTAATTTTATTTCATCTTCTGAAATTTTTATATTCAGTACTTATAGATCAATAGTTTTAAGACACCTGAGAAAAACATACTAACCTTTTTCATTTGCCTGTAAAACAGGGTTTACCTTAGACATGAATAGGCCAATAATGAAAATACAGGTAAGTAATTTGAGTTTCAGCATGTTGTTATTTACTGATATCTGAGGCAGAAGTGTTTGTAGCTAGTGATAACTACTAACTACTTGTTTTCTGTTAAAATGAATTTAAAGGTCTGGTGGATTTTTTTCAGTTTCCTGCATACTTTTATTTATTTTATTTATTTATTTTTAAAATAAATTTATTTATTTATTTTTGGCTACATTGGGTCTTCGTTGCTGTGCGTGGACTTTCTCTAGTTGAGGTGAGCGGGGGGCTACTCTTCCTTGTGCGTGGGCTTCTTGTGGAGCACAGGCTCTAAGCGCGTGGGCTTCAGTAGTTGGGGCACGTGGGCTCGGTGGTTCTGTCTCATTAGCTGTGGAGTACAGGCTCAGTAGTTGTGGCACATGGGCTTAGTTGCTCCATGGCATGTGGGATCTTCCTGGCCAGGGAACGAACCCATGTTCCCTGCAGTGGCAGGCGGATTCTTAGCCACTGCACCACCAGGAAAGTCCCCCTACATACTTTTAAAACTTCACTTTATATTTTTCAAAATGAATTAATTACTGTGGGATACCGGATTTGGAAATAACATTTATTAACATTTGAACAGTTACTTTACAACCATAATTTCTATGTTTATTCTTTTTAATAATTGAATTTCTCCAAAAGTAATAGTTTAAGGTTGTCAGTTTTTTTCAGGTCAGTAGCACTAATTGTTTTAAGACTGTTTTAATGTATTCATACTATATGTCAAGTGGAACACATTTAAAATAATTTAACCACCAAAAAAAGGAAGCAAGAGTACCCAGATTTTTAGACTGAAAATCTTTAAAATGCTAAGAAGCATGGTTGTAAAATATTTTCTTGTAAGGAAAGAATGGGTTTCTTAAGGTTTTGGCAGTCCTTGATTTAAGTAAGTAGTATGCCCATTTGCCAGAAAACTAATATAGGAAAGTATTAGCATTAACTTACTGTTAGCCAAGAAATAATAAAGTGGAGGGGGGAGATGTCTATTTTGACATTCTTTTATTTGGCCTTTTATTCTGTAATTTATATATATCATACCATCTTCTTTATATAAAACTATATAGAAGTAGTAATATTTTGCACACAGAGGATGGGCCCTTCCACCACTTTGAAGGGCACTGTCTTCTCTACATAAATCCACAGTGTGGGTTGTTATCATCCTCACTGTGATAAACTAGGAATTTATGACAGGTAATGGTTAGTCGTATCCTAGGTTGAAGTCAGACATGATTGCTGTCATATCAACATTAGAAAAAACAAGCAAACCAACAACTCTGCCTCAGGTATAGGTTGTAATTATTATAGGTAATTACTATAGCTTGTAGGTAAGATTTTTGCCGTGATTCCAGCCTACGGAATATGTGTTAGTGACCTTTGCTATAGTTTGCTGTCATTGTTTTTTAATCTATTTTTAAATGTATTCTAGAAATAATGTATATATACATTGCAGAAAATTTGAAAAATCTATTAAAAAGTATAAAGAAGAAAAAAAATCATTTTTTGCTTCTAAAGAAGCAAATTACTGTTTTTTTTTTCCATTATGGTTTATTACAGGATATTGAATATAGTTCCCTGTGCTATATAGTAGCACCTTGTTTATCCATTCTGTATATAATAGTTTGCATCTGCTAATCCCAAACTCCCAATCTCCCCCCCGCCATGCCCCAACCCCCCCAAACTATTGTTAATATGAGAGAATCAGAATTAGAATTCTTCTCTAGTTCAAGAATAGTATCAGAGTCAGAGGGAGGATGGGGCTGGGGTGGGGGTGCAGGGGTCTGGGGCTGGGTATTAGGAAGGGAGGGGCGGGGGAATAAAAAGGGCGGAGGTGGAGAAGGGAGCACGTGAGGTAAGGTGATGGCCCACCAGGGAGGAGCAATGGCTGAGATGCCCACAGTGGCAGCTGGGCCTGGCGAGGAGACCACGCACGTGCACCTCAGCCTCCAGGGGCCTGCCCGCCAGAGTCTCCGCTCCGGACCCCGAACCCGAGGAGGCGCTGGGTCTGGGCCAACTGCCCATGGAGCTGCTCGAGATGGTGCTGAGCCACGTGCCCCCACACATGCTGCTCGGGCACTGCCGCCGGGTGTGCTGGTGCTGGCGTGACCTGGTAGACTGCCAGGACGTGAGGCTGAGCATCCTGGCCCGAGACCGTGCTGCCCTGTCACCTGTCCTCCACACCTACCTGCCCCCCGCTGACGACCTCAGGCCCTGCATCCTGGGCTGCTTCTGCGAGCGAGGACCGATAGGACGCAACCTGCTCCGGAACCCCAAGGGCCTAGAAGGCTTCCGGGACTGGACGATGCAGAGCAGTGGAGACGGCTGGGGAGAGGAGGATAACTTGGAGGTCAGGCTTGGGGCCGCTTCCCGGGCCTCCTTCCTGTCTGCCTACAAGGTGGTGTCACAAGAAGGAAATGTTGGACCTGGAGGAGGAGGGTCTGTGGCCAGAACTCCTGTATAGTGGAAAGATTGAGATTTGTGTCTCTGCTGGATGGACAGACCAGCAAGGCACGGCTGTGTATATGAGCTAACTGTCCAACTTCTAGATGCCAACCAGACCATGCTGCATAATTTCTCTCCTATGCGTGTTTCCATCCGGCAAGGTAGAAACAGTGTCCGCTTTGAGGTCAACCATGTGTTCTTCAGCTTCAAGATTGGTGTCCACTTTGTGTCTGTTGAACACTGGGTTTGGGACTTGGGGTTCTGGCCTGAACAAAATGGAATCTATCTGCCCAATGCCAGTGTGATTCCACGGGTACATCTGTTCAAATGAAGGACTGTCCTAGTAAAACAACCTGACCGTGCTTTCCAGGAGCTGGGACCATTAGCTGGGCCATCTCATTAATCAGGCTCTTATAGCTCCTGGCATCCTGGGATCTGCTGGGGCCCATCGAGGGTCCTACTGGGCCCTGTCTTTAGAATCTGGAAGCTACTAGAAGAATGTTCTTCCGTCAGATTTACAGCTGCTGCTGCTGTAAGGCAGCCCCTGGTCTATTGAGTGGAAACCCACAGTGAGCACAGGGAAATGCTGGATTGGGAGAGGCCCTCACCCTCCCCTCACACCAGGCACCTTTTGTGGTTTCAAGACTGGGACCAGGACTCAGAGCTGAAAGTCAAACTAGCTCCAAAAATGTTTGGAGACAGAGGTTTCTGTCCACCCTGTGAACAATGAAGTGGTCCCCTGAGCCCAACCCTACCCTGAATTGTATGGTGTATAAAATCATTTTGTTGTTTTGAAATTCTTTTCAAACATGGAGAGAATAAATATATTTTATTTATAAAATATCTGCCAATCATAGGTAATAAAGGTATTATTTTGCCAAAAAAAAAAAAAGAATAGTATCAGTAGTTGTTTGTCATGGTTATTAATACTGGTCAGCATTACTTATGGTTCTTCTCTTTCGTTCGCATGGTAAAATTACATTTCCCTGCCCTCTTATGATTAGGTAGGAAGAGCTGTGTGATTTCCCTTTAACCAGTGAAATTGAGTAGAAGTGAAGTGTTAACTTCCAGGTAGAAGCTGTTAAGAATGGATTTATGATGGTTTGCAGTAAATCCTTCTCCCTGCTATAGTGAGGTGGTCCAGGTGGTTGGAGCCGCAGTGGCCTGTGTCCCCTGATTGTGGACAGTAGGGAACAGAGCCTCTCTTGTCTTCACCAGCCCTTGAGCTGCTGCGTGAGCAAAAAGCAAATCTTTGTTGCTTTAAGCCATTGAGATTTTAGAGTTATTTTGACAGTTACAGGAGTATTAAGTGATATACTAGGCAGTAGATAGATACTGCCTAGATACTGCTAGGAGTTTACGTGTATGTGTTTACTATATGATGACAGTATTTGGATATCGTCAAGATAATACTTTTAAATAAAGGACTCAGTATACTTCTTAATCTTTTATGAATAAAGTGGATAGAACTCAGCTTGAGGTAGAATATGTGTGAAAAATTAAAACAGTTGAGAAAGCCCTGTGGGGTGGCAAGGCTGAGGCCCTGCCCTTCCCTTCCCTTCCCTTCATCTTCCTTTCTTCCTTCCTTTTTTTCTTCCCTCCCTTCCTCCCTTAGAAAAGAGAGGCCAAGAGGAAGGGGAGCCATGTAGCCAATGACCCCATCATCCTTTTATTTATTTGCTTTTTTGTATTAGGTGGCAGCTTTGTGTCACATGGTATTTGTTGTATAGAAGCTCATCATAACAGACAGATATTCCTTCTGATTGCTGAAGGATCTGGCTCTTATTTATAGGCTTAGGAAGAGTTTGTGTGTGTGTTTGCACGTGTGCATGTGTGTATGCACATGCCCATATTGTGTGGGCACACGTGCATGCACATATGAATGCTTACCTGGCCTTTTATGGTCAGTTCTGGGGAAAAGAAGCATTGGTCCTTATTCAAATGTGCCTAGATTCTTACCTACCTAAAAGGGACTATTGTCATGCCTTAGTGTGAAGCTCTGTGTATTTGTGTGAGAAAGAGTTTATATGTTCATTGACTGCTGTTAGGTTCTAGGTTAGATGAGGGGTGGGGAAAATACTATCTTTAGCTGTTATAGTTTCAGTTTACTTAAGAGACGGACTTATTTTTGGTTAAGTGTATCTTTCATACAGTGGTTTTCAGACATGAGTCATAGCTTATTTGTAGTCATAAAATCAATTTAATTGGTTGTGAATAGGATTTTTTAAAAAGAAATAGAACAAAAACCATCAGAGTGTGTCGCAAACTGTGAGGGTGAATATTGGTGTGTAAATCTTTTGTTTCAGGTGTGTGTGTGTGTGTGTGTGTGTGTGTGTGTGTGTTATCCTGGGTTGCAATGTGAAATGTATTTCTTGCTGTAGGTTGCTGTTAAAAATATTTAAAGCACTTGTTTTAGTATATGTAGTAAAAGTCAGTGACAAAATAGGATTTATAAAGTTAAATTATAGAAAAATAATAGAACTTTAAAATATGTTTCCACTTAGAATGCTAAGGAGTTCTGTATTTTAAAGAGAATATTAAGACAACTGTTATAGCATTAACAGAAAATGGAGAAATTTTGAATTTTTAAAATTTAGACATTATTAATGATTGAACTATGAGACATAGAAATTACTATTGAGATTTGAGGTAAAATAAATAATATTCCATTTTGTTAGATTTAGTTTTTATTTTTATATTCTAGGAGATTCAGGTGTCTGGGGATTGAAAAAAAATTTTGCTTTATTGGAGCTTTTGGAACGACTACAGAATGGGCATATTGGTCAGTATGGAGCTGCAGAAGAAGCCATTGGGATATCTGGAGAGGTATTGATTGAACTTGTTGAAATTTGTGTTATGAGCATGAATTTTTTCTTTTAGTTTAAAATATTTGCTATTAGATGCACAATATTACCTTACTTACCCCAGCAGGTAGGATTCCAGAAACACAACTTTTCATTACATTATAGTTCTGAAGGCAACAAAATCCCCAACCAAACAAAAGTAAAACTGAAATTTGAATTCTTTGAAAATGCTGTACCCAAAGTATGTTTAGTGTATAAACTTGTTTCCTTATCATCATTAATTCTATCTAAGGGTAAAGTGAAAAAGTAAGATTATGGATGAATAAGAAGGATGTGTAAGCTACATTAAAGCAGAGGATGCAAAAGTGAATCATTCAACAGTAAAGCACAGAGAAAGAAAGAGGAACTCCATGAAAGGGGCCTTTTAGTGTAGAGGCAGAATGCCTTAAAGATAGCAGTAGCTCCTGAGGGAATTACTATTAAATATCTTCATGAAAAGTTAAATTGTGCGTAGATGTACTCTCTTTATCCAGATAGGTAAGTATCCAGTAAATATTAGAAGACCACTAACACAAATTAAAATACATTTTTTTTCCCTTTATAAATCTATTTATTTATTTATTTATCTTTGGCTGTGTTGGGTCTTCATTTCTGTGCGAGGGCTTTCTCCAGCTGTGGCGAGCGGGGGCCACTCTTCATCGCGGTGCGTGGGCCTCTCAATGTCGCGGCCGCTCCCGCCGCGGAGCACAGGCTCCAGACGCGCAGGCTCAGTAGTTGTGGCTCACGGGCTTAGTTGCTCCGCGGCATGTGGGATCCTCCCAGACCAGGGCTCGAACCCGTGTCCTCTGCATTGGCAGGCAGATTCCCAACCACTGCGCCACCAGGGAAGCCCTAAAATACATTTTTAACACTTATAAAATTGTCTGCATAGCTCATACACTGTTCTGATTATAGGAATAGTTGTAGTAAATAGCAGTTAATAGTTTTGATGATCAACTTTAAAACCACATGTTTAGTATGAAGGAAAACATGTCAGATTGACTTTTTACTTCTCTTTTATTAGATCATGATTTCCTTATATAAAATGAATCAGTGAAATGGATTTCAAACTGAAGCACTGTTTTCTAAAATTTGGGGTTTTTTCCCATGATTTATCTTTTATCTTTATTTTGAAAACCATTGAGTATTATCCGATGTTGGTCTTGTAAATTATTTATCAGGTCTGGAAAACAGAAGACATGACTTTTAATTTTACACGTATATATTTCTCATAATTGCAAACAAAACTGTTTAACTTTGGGTTCATTTTTTTATTTAGTGTGATATTGAATGACATCATTGATATATTTTCTAATTTTTATTTCTGCAAAAATTTATACCAAATCTTTCCCTTTCTAATTATGGCCTTTTAACATGCAGAAAAGTTTTCAAAGATTCTTGAATATCTGACATGTAAAATTTACAACTCATAATGCTTTTTACTAATTCATAAAAATTATAAATATTTAAAAGGTTATGTATGACATAGGGTTTTTGTTGTTGTTGTTTCTTAAATCAGTGATTTTCAACCAGGATAGTGCAGTGGACTCACCTGTGGATCTTTAGAAAAAATACACAACTTCCACTTCATCTCTCCCTATTGAGAAATAAGTGTTTCTCAGGTTGGGGTCTAGGCATCTGTGTTTTTAAAAGCTTCACTTGGTTATCTAAATAGCATTTGTGCTTCTCTTCTCCTATACATCATGCTGACAAGTAATAGTTAAAGCAGTGAGGATGTATTTACTATCAGTTTTTTCAGTCTTTAAAAAAAAAAGACTTCTATCCTCTATTGTCAGTTTCTTGCATGTAAAGTGACGGGATTTTGCAGAAGACATCTTTGCACTAACTGTGAATCTATAACAGTGGTTTTATTTTTGACCTCAAATTCATAGCATATATTGATAATCAATTTTGGAAATACCTTCTCACTTACCTATAGAAATGAGTAGCAAATGACCTTTGTACTTAATTACCAGTATATTTTTATGTATGAAGTCTGGTCAGTTAAAAAAAAAGATTATGGGCTTTTTATATTTCAAAATTTGGCATGTTATTTATTTATGGTTGAACAACAGAAATTTATTTATCTTAATCACAGTTCTGGAGGCTGGTAAGTCCAAGATCAAGGTGTTGGCATTCTGAGACCTCTTCTTTTGGCTTGTAGGCCACGGCTACCTCACTGTGTGCTCACCTGGCCTTTCCTCAGGACATGTGCACAGGGAGAGAGGGAGGGAGATCTGTCTCTTCCTCTTCTTATGATGCCACCTACTGGATTAGGGCCACATCCTTATGGCTTTATTTAACCCTAATTACCTCCTAAAGACCCTGTCTCCAAATGGCAGTAACACTGGGGGCTAGGGCTTCAATATATGAATTTTGGAAGAACACAGTTCAGTCCGTAGACCTGGGAAAGTCTATTCTAGGAAGGAAATAAAGATGAATGGGAAGGAGGTAAAGGAGACAGTAGAAGAAGAGAGGCATCCTGCGATGCTTACTCAGATTTTTTAGAAGTCTGACATTGAGGTGAGAGTAAAGGATTGAAATAGGATCCTAAAAGTACACAAGGAGCTACTTTTATTAATACTAAAATTACTATTGGGAAGCAGGTCCTGTGCTCAGTGCTGTAAATGCAGAAAACAGTAAGACAGTGTTCTTGCCTTCATGCAGCTTATACCTAGTTGATGACACAAATAAGTAGACGATTTCATTATCGTGAAAAGTTCCAAGAGATTATCTCAGTAATGGTAGGCTTGGTTATAGACACTATCTCGTCTGCTGAAAATAAAGTGGAATGAATTCACTAAAAATTATTTTAAAAGCATTAAAGACCTGATAAGTTAGGAACAAAATATCAGGCCAAATCTGAAGGGAAAATGGAAATTCAGTGAGATACAGGAGCAAAGAATGTGCTTTTGCCCTGAGGGCATTAGCCTATTGAGGAAAATGTCTGGGTTTTTTAATGGCCTTCAATGGTGAGGAGGCATAAATCAAATACCAAACCCACACCTAGATGAGACATCCAGCAGAAGACATTCACAATAAGCCAGGACACCAGTTGAAACAGACATGCTATTGCACAGAATTAGATTCAGAGTTTGAATCTTTGGATTGTCCAAGTAATACCCATTTTTGCACTCATAGTAAGGTGGTCCACTATTGATAATACAATAAAATCATTAAAAAATAAATATGAATCCCTTTCTAGAGTAAACTACCTTCATCCTAGGTCTCAGTTACCTCTCTAAATAATTTTTTTTGTCTTTCCTTGTATTTTCTTTTTTTTCTTTTTTTCTTTTAATTGGGGTATAGTTGTTTTACAATGTTGTGTTTCTGCTGTACAGCGAAGTGGAGTTCCCTGTGCTATACAGCAGGTTCTTATTAGTTAACTATTTTATACATATTAGTGTATATATATCAATCCCAATCTCCCAGTTCATCACACCCCCCACCCCCTGCTTTCCCCCCTTGGTGTCCATATGTTTGTTCTCTACATCTTTATCTCAATTTCTGCCCTGCAAACCCGTTCATCTGTACCATTTTTCTAGATTCCACATATATGCGTTAGTATACGATATTTGTTTTTCTCTTTCTGACCTTACTTCACCCTGTATGACAGTCTCTAGGTCCATCCACGTCTCTACAAATGACCCAATTTTGTTCCTTTTTATGGCTGAATAATCTTGCATTGTATATATGTACCACGTCTTCTTTAACCACTCTTCTGTCGATGGGCATTTAGGTTGCTTCCATGACCTGGCTATTGTAAGTAGTGTTGCAATGAACATTGGGGTGCATGTGTCTTTTTTTTTTATTATTATTAAATAGGAACTGCTATTTATTTATTTATTTATTTATTTATTTATTTGCTTTGTTGGGTCTTTGCTGCTGCGAGCGGGCCTTCTCTAGTTGCGGTGAGTGGGCTTCTCATTGCGGTGGCCTGTTGTTGTGGAGCATGGGCTCTAGGCGCGTGGGCTTCAGTACTTGTGGTTCGCAGGCTCTAGAGCACAGGCTCAGCAGCTGTAGCACATGGGCTTAGTTGCTTCGCGGCATGTGGGATCCTCCCAGACCAGGGCTTGAACTTGTGTCCCCTGCTCCGGCAGGCAGATTCTCAACCACCATGCCACCAGGGAAGCCCACATGTGTGTTTTTGAATTATGGTTTTCTCTGGGTATATGCCCAGGATTGGGATTGCTGGGTCATATGGTAATTCTATTTTTAGTGTTTTTAAGGAAACTCCATATTGTTCTCCATAGTGGCTGTATCGATTTACCTTCCCACCAGCAGTGCAAGAGGGTTCCCTTTTCTCCACACCCTCTGCGGCATTTGTTGTTTGTAGATTTTCTGATGATGCCCATTCTAACCAGTGTGAGGTGATACCTCACTGTAGTTTTGATTTGCATTTCTCTAATAATTAGTGATGTTGAGCAGCTTTTCATATGCCTCTTGGCCATCTATATGTCTTCTTTGGAGAAATGACTATTTAGGTCTTCTGCTCATTTTGTGATTGGGTTGTTTGTTTTTTTGACATTGAGCTGCATGAGCTGTTTATATATTTTGGAAATTGATCCTTTGTCCATTGATTAGTTTGCAAATATTTCCTTCCATTCTGAGGGTTGTCTTTGGGTCTTGTTTATAGTTTCTTTTGCTGTGCAAAAGCTTTTAAGTTTAAGTCTGCTGATCTTTTTTGACCCACGTCCTAGAGTAATGGAAATAAAAACAAAAATAAGCATGGTGTATCACATGATTGATTTGTGAATATTGAAGAATCCTTGCATCCCTGGGATAAATCTAACTTGGTCATGGTGTATGATCATTTTAATGTATTGTTGGAGTCAGTTTGCTAGTATTTTGTTGAGGATTTTTACATCTGTATTCATCAGTGATATTGGTCTGTAATTCTCTTTTTTTGTAGTATGTTTGTCTGGTTTTGGTATCAGGGTGATGGTGGCCTCATAGAGTGAGTTTGGGAGTGTTCCTTCCTCAGCAATTTTTTGGAAGAGTTGAGAAGGATGGGTGTTAGCTCTTCCCTTAATGTTTGATATAATTCACCTGTGAATCCATCTGGTCCTGGACTTTTGTTTGTTGGAAGATTTTTAATCACAGTTTCAATTTCATTACTTGTGATTGGTCTGTTGATATTTTCTATTTCTTCCTGGTTCAGTCTTGGAAGGTTATACCTTTCTAAGAATTTGTCCATTTCTTCCAGGTTGTCCATTTTATTGGCATAGAGTTGCTTGTAGTAGTCTCTTATGATGCTTTGTATTTCTGCAGTGTCTGTTGTAACTTCTCCTTTTTCATTTCTAATTTTATTGATTTGAGTCCTCTCCCTCTTTTTCTTGATGAGTCCGGGTAAAGGTTTATCAATTTTATTTATTTCTCAAAGAACCAACTTTTAGTTTTATTGATCTTTGCTTTTGTTTCTATTTCATTTGTTTCTGCTCAGATGTTTATGATTCTTTCCTTCTGCTGACTTTGGGGTTTTTTTGTTCTTCTTTTTCTAGTTCCTTTAGGTGTAAGTTTAGATTGTTTATTTGAGATTTTTCTTGTTTCTTGAGATAGGATTGTTTTGCTATAAACTTCCCTTTTAGAACTGCTTTTGCTGCATCCCATAGGTTTTGGGTCATCATGTTTTTGTTGTCATTTGTCTCTAGGTATTGTTTGATTTCTTCAGTGATCTCTTGGTTATTTTGTAGCGTATTGTTTACCCTCCACATGTTTGTGTTTTTCACATTTTTTTTCCTGTAATTGATTTCTAATCTCATAGCATTGTGGTCGGAAAAGATGCTTGATACGCTTTCAAGTTTCTTATATTTACTGAGGCTTGATTTGTGACCCAAGATGTGATCTATCCTGGAGAATGTTCCATGTGCACTTGAGAGGAAAGTGTAATCTGCTTCTTTCAGATGGAATGTCCTATAAATATCAATTAAATCTATCTGGTTTATTTTGTCATTTAAAGCTTGTGTTTCCTTATTAATTTTCTGTCTGGATTGTCTGTCCATTGGTGTAAGTGAGGTGTTAAAGTCCCCCACTATTATTGTGTTACTGTTGATTTCCCCTTTTATAGCTGTTAGCATTTGCCTTATGTATTGAGGTGCTCCTATGTTAGGTGCATGTATATTTATAATTGTTATATCTTCCTTTTAAATTGATCCCTTGATCATTATGTAGTGTCCTTCCTTGTCTCTTGTAACATCCTTTATTTTAAAGTCTATTTTATCTGATATGAGTATTGCTACTCCAGCTTTCTTTTGATTTCCATTTGCATGGACTGTTTTTTCCATCTCCTCACTTTCTGTCTGTATGTGTCCCTAGGTCTGAAGTGGGTCTCTTGTAGACAACATCTGTATGGGTCTTGTTTTTGTATCCATTCAGCAAGCCTGTGTCTTTTGGTTAGAGCATTTAATCCATTCACATTTAAGGTAATTATCAATATGTATGTTCCTATTACCATTTTCTTAATTGTTTTGGGTTTGTTTTTGTAGGTCCTTTTCTTCTCTTGTGTTTCCCACTTAGAGAAGTTCCTTTAGCCTTTGTTGTAGAGCTGGTTTGGTGGTGCTGAATTCTCTTAGCTTTTGCTTGTCTGTAAAGCTTTTAATTTCTCCATCAAATCTGAATGAAATCCTTACTGGGTAGAGTATTCTTGATTGCAGCTTCTTCCCTTTCATCACTTTAAATATATTGTACCACTCCCTTCTGGTTTGCTGAGTGTCTGCTGATAAATCAGTGGTTAACCTTACGGGGAGTTCCCTTATATGTTATTTTTTTGTTTTTCCCTTGTTGCTTTTAATAATTTTTCTTTGTCTTTAATTTTTGTCAATTTGATTACTATGTGTCTGGGTGTGTTTTTCCTTGGTTTTATCCTGCCTGGGACTCTTTGCGCTTCCTGGACTTGGGTGGCTATTTCCTCTCCCATGTTAGGGAAGTTTTCAACTATAATCTCTTCAAATATTTTCTCAGGTCCTTTCTCTCTCTCTTCTCCTTCTGGAACCCCTATAATGTGAATGTTGGTGCATTTAATGTTGTCCCAGCGGTATCTTAGGCTGTCTTCATTTCTTTTCATTCTTTTTTCTTTATTCTGTTCTGCAGCAGTGATTTCCACCATTTTCTCTTCCAGGTCACTTATCTGTTCTTCTGCCTCCGTTATTCTGCTGTTGATTCCTTCTAGTGTAGTTTTCATTTCAGTTATTGTATTGTTCATCTCTGTTTGTTTGTTCTTTAATTCTTCTAGGTCTTTGTTAAACATTTCTTGCATCTTCTTGATCCTTGCCTCCATTTTTTTTTCCCCAAGGTCCTGGATCTTCTTCACTATCATTATTCTGAATTCTTTTTCTGGAAGGTTGCCTATCTCCACTTCATTTAGTTGTTTTTCTGGGGTTTTATCTGATTCCTTCATCTGCTACATAGCCCTCTGCCTTTTCATCTTGTCTATCTTTCTGTGAATGTGGTTTTTGTTCCACAGCCTGCAGGATTGTAGTTCTTCTTGCTTCTTGCTTCTTCTTGCTTCTGTTGTCTGCCTTCTGGTGGATGAGGCTATCTAAGAGGCTTGTGCAAGCTTCCTGATGGGAGGGACTGGTGGTGGGTAGAGCTGGGTGTGTCTCTAGTGGCCAGAGCTCAGTAAAACATTAATCTGCTTGTCTGCTGATGGGTGGGGCTGTGTTTCCTCCCTGTTGGTTGTTTGGCCTGAGGCGACCCAGCACTGGAGCCTGCAGGCTCTCTGGTGGGGCTAAGGACGGATTCTGGGAGGGCCAATGAGTACTTCCCAGAACTTCTGCTGCCAGTGTCCTTGTCCTCAAGGTGAGCCACAGCTGCCCCCTGCCTCTGCAGGAGACCCTCCAACACTAGCAGGTAGGTCTGGTTCAGTCTCCTGTGGGGTCAATGCTCCTTCCCCCTGGGTCCTGGTGCGCAGACTACTTTGTGTGTGCCCTACAAGAGTGGAGCTTCTGTTTCCCCCAGTCCTGTCTACGTCTTGCAGTCAAATCCTGCTGTCCTTCAAAGTCCAGTTCTCTGGGGATTACTCTTCCTATTGCCAGCCCCCTAGGTTGGGAAGCCTGACGTGGGGCTGAGAACCTTCACTCCAGTGGGTGGACTTTTCTCCAGTTTGTGATTTGCTCACCTAGCGGTTATGGGATTTGATTTTATTGTGATTGCACCCCTCCTACCGTCTCATTGCAGTTTCTCCTTTGTCTTTGGATGTGGGGTATGTTCTCTGGTGAGTGCTAGTGTCTTCCTGTCGATGATTGTTCAGCAGTTGTGATTCCGTTGCTCTCACAGGAGGGAGTGAGCGCATGTCCTTCTACTCCGCCATCTTGAACCAGTCTCTCAAAATTTGGCATGTTATGATGATTGGGGTTCAGTTTAAAAAAATTTTTTATATTGAAGTATAGTTAATTTACAGTGCTCTGTTAGTTTCAAGTGTACAGCAACATGATTCGGTTGCTGTACACCTGAACCATGATACATATATTCATATACATGATACATATATTCTTTTTCAGATTCTTTTCCTTTATAGGTTATTACAAGATATTGAGTATAGTTCCCTGTGCTGTACAGTAGGTCCTTGTTGTTTACCTGTTTTATGTATAGTAGTGTGTATTTGTTAATCCCAAACTCCTAATTTATTTCTCCTCCCCCTCCCTTGCTATCTATCCCCTTTGGTAACCATAAGTTTGTTTTCTATGTCTGTGAGTCAGTTTCTGTTTGATAAAGGGGTTCAGTTGTAATACGTTACTTTTTTGTTTATCAGAGCATCATTCGTTGTGATGAAGATGAAGCTCATGTTGCATCTGTATATTGCACTGTATGTGCAACTCACTTGTGCTCAGAGTGTTCCCAAGTTACGCATTCTACAAAGACATTAGCAAAGCACAGGAGAGTGCCTCTAGCTGATAAACCTCATGAGAAAACCATGTGCTCTCAGCATCAGGTGCATGCCATTGAGTTTGTTTGCTTGGAAGATGGCTGTCAAACTAGCCCACTCATGTGCTGTGTCTGCAAAGAATATGGAAAACACCAAGGTCACAAGGTATGAATATAGTTAAACTGGATGACTCTACCTAGTTTACCAGCCCGCCATTTATTTTCACTGACTTGGTTTTTTATGCTAAGAGTAGAGATCAAAGAAGAGCTAAATGATGAATGAGTTGAGCTGGGTAGCATGAAAAGAAATGGGAGATTTATTTTCTGAATATTATAACAAGAATTTCAGAGTCCTCATGATTCTTTCTTTATTGATAAATGGCTTTCCAGCATGAAACAAAAGTTCTTTGTGTGCCTGTTTTTGTAATGCACTGGATTATTTTGATAATAATTATGTCTGTTGACGACCTAATGCTTGTGGTTAAATTTTAGAGAGGGTTTCTTGGATTCTTGTTTAGCAGTCAATGGACTTCCTAATTTTAAATTATTTCTTTGAAAGGTAAATAGTTTTGGGGCGAAGGCAAAGTAGTATTTCTTATGCTGTGTTTTTTGTAAATGTGTTATAAAAGCCTCTTGTGGCTGATGCTTTTTTATTAATAGGAGCCATTGAAGTAGCGTTTTATATCATTAGTCAATACTGTGAGTTCTTTTCTATAATTATGTTGCATCTTGTAGCATTCAGTATTGGAACCAGAAGCTAACCAGATCCGAGCATCAATTTTAGATATGGCTCATTGCATACGGACCTTCACTGAGGAAATCTCAGATTATTCCAGAAAATTAGGTGGAATCGTTCAGCACATTGAAGGAGGAGAACAAATAGTGGAAGACGGAATTGGAATGGCCCACACAGAACATGTATGGGTTTTTTTCTTCCTCACCCTTTTCCTTGTCACTTTTTCACCTTGTAGGAGTTATTGAGCAATTACATTGTGCCAGTACTGCACTGGTCACTGGAAATAAGTTTTTTAAAAAGTCTTTGTCTTTATGGAAATTTATAATCCATCATGGAAGAGAGCCAATTTCAAGTGTGGTAACTGTTACTTTGTGGGGGAAGTACAGGATGCCCTGGCGGTGTGCATAAAAATAGCAATAACTTGGGTAAGTCTTAGAAGGCTTTCTAGAAGATGTGATGTCTAAACTGAGATTTGAAGGAGTTTAGTCAGGGAGAAGAGTGGGGTGGGGAGTGAGTTGTTCCAGAGAGGGAAGCATATGTTAAAATACATGGAAGTGAGAATTGGACATATCGTAGAAACTTAACTAAGTTCGCTATGGTTGAATCTTTGAGTATTGGGGTGGGGCGTGGCAAGAAAAGATGTTGGAGCGTTAAGGGCCAAATCCTGCAGCATCTTGTTAGACATGTTAAAGAGTTTGGACTTTATCTTACGGGCAGTGATGAGCTATTGAAGAATTGGCATAGGAATAACATAATCAGGTTTGCATTAAGAAAGGTTGCTCTTTAATATAAAAAATGAATTGGAGGAGCAACAAGATTGGAAGCAAGGAGACCTATTGTGAGGTTGCTGAAATTATCTACTTGAGAAATGTTTATGGCCCATAATACTGGAGTAGTGAGAATGGAGAGGAGTACATGGATTTGAGATTTTAAAGAAGTAGAATAGTGATTTACTGATAATATTAGTGATTTAGTGATAATACTGATTGGATAGGTACTTTGCAGGGTCAGGCATAATGCCTAGATTTCTACCTTGCCCAACCTGGTGGATGGTGATATTGTGCTCTAATGGGGGAGGAAGGAGAATTTGGGAGGGGATAATGGGACCAAGGTGATAAGTTTAATTTGGATGTTGAATTTGTTATTTCTGTGAGATAAAAGGAGATACCCTTCAGTAAATTGAAGAGTCAGTGGGTGTTAGGAAGTGTGTCTAACTTTTAAGAAGTTTGGCTGTGAAGAGAAGGAAGGAACTTAGGTGGTAGTGGTAATTGCATTTTAAAATTGAATTATAGAGGAGAACGGGATATTTTCAGATGGGAATATAAGGTACAGGGACAGACACAATGTAGTGTTTTTCTTTTGTAAAGAAACAAAGTTAAGCTAAGTCATTGGGGAATAATGCTAGAACTGCTCTCTGTCAAATATAGTAGCCATTAGCCTCATGTGGCTATTTAAGTTTAAATTATTTAACAGTTCAAGAAAATACAGAATTTACTTCCTCAGTCTCACTAGCTACATTTCAAGTACATTTTACGTGCATGTAGCTGGTGGCTACCATATTAGTCAGCACAGATATAGAATATGTCTATCATCACATAAAATTCTATTGGACATTTTTGTGCTACAGTGGAAATATTTATTCCCTCAGCAAATATTTATTGAACACATCCCAAGTGCTAGACACTGTTGAAGTCAAAAATACCTGCTTTTGCAAAGTTTACATTCTAATATGGGGAGAGAGACAGTACATAAGTAAAATACAGAAGTATGTTATTAGATACTTTGGAGAAAAATAAGGGAAAGGGGGAGTGCACTCTTACATGGGGTGTTTGAGGACAGGCTCCCTGAGAAGGGGCACTGAGCAAAGACCTAAAGGAGATGAGAAAGGGAACCATGCTAATATTTGGGGGAAGAGCATTCTAGGCAGAGAGAAGAGCAAGTACAGAGGCCCTGAAGTTGGAGTGTGCCTCGTGTGCTTAAGAAACTTTGAGGAGGTTGAGTTAGCTAAATTAGAATGATTGATGGGGAGCATAGCAGGAGTTGAGGTCAGAAAGGTCCTTAAAGGCACTTGCTTTACTTTCTTCCAGGAATGCCCTTGAAGATATTCACATGGTTCCCTCTCTTACCTCCTTCAGGTCTTAGTGCAGATGTCTCTTTCCCAGGGAGTCTGTCGTTGAATATCCCCTATAAAGGACTTTGGCATTTACTCTGAGTGGGAAACCACTGGAGAGTTTTGAGCAAAAGAATAATTATCATTCTGACTTAACATTTAAAAAAGGATCAGTCTGGCTTCTGGGTGGAGAATCCATTATAGGCGGCAGAGGTAAATCTAGTGAGCCCAATTAGGAGGCTATTATAATAATCAGGTGAGAGATGATAATGGCTTCAATCAGGTTGGCAGAGGTGAAGGTGGTGAGGCATGATCAGATTCTAGATATATTTTGAAGTCAGCAGAATTTGTTGAGAAACTAGTTGTGAGATACGAAAGAGAAGTGTTAAGGGTGACTCCAATTTTTTTTAGCTTGAATAACCTGGAAGATGGAGTTGCCATTTATTGAGATGGAGGAAACTAGGTTCAGGGTTGAGAGAGACTGGAGATTAGGTATTCCTTGTTGCTTGAAATGTCATTTAAACAGTTGGATATCCAAAGGCTGTGATTAAGGGGAAAAATTTAGTGTGGAGATAAACATTTTGGGATTTTTAAGGATATAGATTGTATTTAAATTTTCATTATTTCACATATAAAATCTTTGTTAAGGTCACAGTTGTTTAAAACTTATTTTTATTGCCTTAGGTACCAGGTACTGCGGAGAATGCCCGATCATGTGTCCGAGCTTACTTTTCTGATCTACATGAAACTCTGTGTCGTCAAGAAGAAATGGCTCTAAGTGTTGTTGATGCTCATGTTCGAGAAAAACTGATTTGGCTCAGACAGCAGCAGGAAGATATGACTATTTTGTTATCCCAGGTTTCAACAGCCTGTCTCCATTGTGAAAAGACTTTGCAACAGGTATGTGTTTTTTTTTGTTTGTTTGTTTTTTAAAGGCTAGTACTCCAATACCAGTAAACGAAGTCAGTTTTTTTTTTTTTTTTTTTAACTTTGGGTTTATTTATTTATTTATTTATTTATTTATGGCTGTGTTGGGTCTTCGTTTCTATGCGAGGGCTTTCTCTAGTTGCAGCAACTGGGGGCCACTCTTCATTGCGGTGCGCGGGCCTCTCATTATCGCAGCCTCTCTTGTTGCGGAGCACAGGCTCCAGACACGCAGGCTCAGTAATTGTGGCTTACGGGCCTAGTTGCTCCGTGGCATGTGGGGTCCTCCCAGACCAGGGCTCGAACCCGTGTCCCCTGCATTGGCAGGTAGACTCTCAACCACTGCGCCACCAGGGAAGCCCCAGGTATGTGGTTTAAACGTGATGAGGACATAGTTTAAGAAGGAGGATTTGTAAGCTTAAGTATATCATTACCAGAGGTACACACTAGTCTATTTTATTAATTTAATAAATATTTTTATATTATTACTCTGTGTTACTGTGGGCATTAACATTGTGCTTAGGACATGATCTCTAACCTCAAATTGCTCCACTCAACCATATCAATGTCCTCTCTTTCATGTGTCTTCCCCACCATAAAACCATAGGTTCTAGAACCTGTCTAACTTCTTGTCATTCTTCAGTCATCCCAAGACCTTTAACCCTTCTTTGCCAAGCATATACTATTCTTTCTGCTTGATGGGCTTATGTCTCCCTTTTCTGATATTGGAAATCCTTCTTCAAATGTTTGCTGTTCTTTGAAGCTACTTACCCTTCCTTGCTCTTTTTTGTTTTTGTTTTTGGTGGTGGAGGTGGGGTGCCTCTCTAGCATGTACTCCCTATCTCTGCTCTAATTTATTGGTTCTTAACTTTGATGTCACAGAAAACCCGTGTTTTTTCATGGTTGAGGTATCATAAGCAATTTGTTACCCAGTTGGCAGATAATGTGCTTTTAAAATAGATTTAAGGTTATTCTAACAAAAATGCCAGTCTTACTCATTACTATTTTGGATCTGCCTTCATGAATGTGCAATTTAAGGCTAATTATTGCCCTAGGAATTCCTGATAAGCTTCAGTCACTCTCATCTTTTGATATATTGCTAATGATTGTGTTGATATCAAATCATCATAGAGCTAAACTTTTTACTGTTGTAGAGCTTTTTCTCTTAAACATCTGATTAGACTTAAATGAATGTGGCCAGGCTGTAACCACATCAGTCTAGAGTCCTTTAGTCCTTATCACATTGAATTGTAATAATTGATGTTTATGCCATTTATTAAGTTGTATTTGAGCTCCAGTCCTATTCTATCCTCTGCTTTGTGATGCTGATACTGGAACTCTGCAAACCGCATACCAGCTCTGCCAGCTGCCTCCATGCGATTTTAGGCTCTGCCAGTAGGGGACAGTAGAAGGAAGCTGAAAGGTGGAGGCGGTTTCCTGTGCGTTCCCATTTGCTTGGGGTTCCTGTGAATGACACTGCTCATACTATGAGACCACTTTCCTTAGAGATCTGAATTTCAGCTCCATGGGATCCCTCCTATAAGTTTTTAAGTTTTAATAATTCTAGCGTCTCGCCTTTATTCTCCCAGCCCTGAGGGTGGTAGCCATTTCCTACGGTTGTTTCCTCCATGATACCTCAGAGTTCTTTTCACCCTTTCAGTTGCCTACTTAATAACTACACCTAGTTAACAGTTCTTCATATTAATTTTTTCTATTCATATGACTGTTGTGGTTTTTATCTCCTGATTCGAACCTAATGATACAATATGCACATTTGTCCTTCTGGATGTATCTATCCAGATACAAAGAATTTAGAGATACAAAGAGCTTAATAAATACTTGTTCAGCTCAAACTACACAGCAAAATTAGAAATGGATCATGTCCTAAATCATACTTAAGTGAATACTTCAAAGTATTTTTATATTTATTTTATTAAAAAGAAAGCTCATAGTTACTGAAATATTTAGAAGTATTTGGAAGTATTTTAGAGTTTCTGAAGCATTTTGTCAAAGTGACTGATAATTGTTAATGACATGGTATTATCTCACTATGTTAATGCAGATGAAATTGCGGTCTTAGATTCATTCTTCATATGGACCTATTAGTTTTGTTCTGATTTATGGACACAGAACCCTAATCTCAATCAATATTCTTAAAAGTTCCTGCCACAGAGATAACTGAACAGAGGAATGGATGGAACATCACATATATATTACCAATTTTGAGAACAAAATCATCCCTCCCCTCCAGAAAAAATTGATGCATCATCTAAGTTCAAAGCATAATACTGAATGGTTAGGATTTGTTTATTAGGCAAATATTTGTTGTGTGCCTACTATGTGCCATGTATATTCTAGGTACATGGAATATGTCAGTAAACAAAGCAAGCAAAAAGCCATAATCTTGTGGAATTAGCATCCTAGCAAGGAGAAGGCAGACAATAAGCTATAACCATATCTAATAAGTAAATTATATAGTATGTTAAAAAGTGATCAGAGCTAAGGGAAAAGAAAAAAGTATGAGGGTACAGCAGATTGTATTTTTAAATAGGGTAAGCATCACTGAGAGAAGGTGAGATTTGAGCAAAGACTCAAAGGGGAAGACGGTGAAGGGAACTAGCTCACACCTTAATGAAGAAGATTTCGGCTGAGGAAATGGTTAGAGCAAAAACCCTAGGTGACATGCCTGGTGTATTTGAGGAACAGCAAAAGAGGGCACTGTGGCTGGACTAGAGTAAGCAATGGAGAGAGTAATAGGAGCTGAAATTAGAGGTAATAGGGAATTATATGTAAGGAGGGCCTTGTGGGCCATTGGAAGGACTTCAGTTTTTTGTGATTGAATTGGGGAAACCATTGTGGGGTTTTGAGCACAAGAATGATTTATCTTACTTAAAAGGATCTGGCTGATGTGTAAAAAAACAGATTGAAGGAGGGCAAAGATGGAAGGAAGGAGCTCAATGGTTAGAAGACCATTGTAGAATTCCAAGTGAGAGAGAATAGTAGCTTGGATAGTGGGGGCTAGAAGTACCCAAATTTTGGATATCCAGTAGGATTTGTTGACAAATTGTATGTGAGAATAAGGGAGGAGAAGGCAAGAATGACTCAAAGTTTTTGTTCTGGCAATTGGAACAACCAAATTGCTATCACCTAATATGAATATGCAACTGTGAGCAAAAACTGACAAAAACCGCTTCTCTCATGGAGCTTAAATATTGTTGGGAGATCTCTGTCTTATGAAGAATACATTGGTATATGTATAGAATATCTCTGGAATAATATTTGAGAAACTGAAAAGTGCTTAACTTTGAGGAGAGGGCCTGGGAATCTAAAGTGAGAGGGAGACATCACAGTTTGACCTTTAGTCTTTTTTTTTTTTTAAACCAATACATGTATATCTTAAATTATTTTAAAAACTTTTTATAGGAGTACAATATATATATACAGAAATATGTGCATAAGTGTTCAGCTGGCTGAATTTTCAGACTGGACATTACTGTGTAACGAGCATCCAGATCAAGTAACAGAACATTACCAACCCCAGAAGCCCCTCAGACTCTCTTCTAGTAACTACGCATCTTTCCTCCTAAGGATAAACCACTATCCTGATTTCTAATATATACCTTGTTTTGGCCTGTTTTGGTAATTAATAAAAGTGGGAATCATGCAGTACAAACTCTTCATGTCATTTCTTCCCTTACTGTATGTTTGTGAAATTCATATCATCACATGTAATTGTAGTTCATTCTTACCTGAATGAACCTGTAGTTCATTCAACCATTCATTTTGGTTGTGTTGCATTTGTGAATATACCATACTTTATTTATCTACTCTTCTATTGATGGGCTCTTAAATTACTTATTAATGCCTGATTATTGTTAACTTAGTCAAATTTATACATAAGTTAACTTTCAATACTGTAATGTTAAATGAGCTTTTCTTGAGTTTTAGTGATATCTCTTTTTTCGTTGTTTCTTTAAAAAGTTTATAAGAAATACCATCTTCTCTTTTCTAGGATGATTGTAGAGTTGTCTTGGCAAAACAAGAAATTACAAGGTTACTGGAAACATTGCAAAAGCAGCAGCAGCAGTTTACAGAGGTTGCAGATCACATTCAGTTGGATGCCAGCATCCCTGTCACCTTTACAAAGGTAATATATTCTATACTTCGTTTTTCGGTGTGTTTTTGAACAAATCATAATTGTTTTACATTCCATGATAATCAGCTAAAAGACAACTAAGAAATCAATGAACCACAGAATTAGGGAAAAAAAAAAAATGACTGTATCAGTGGAAAATAGAAGGTGGTATAATGAGTCTCCCTGTGTCATCACCTACTTGAACAATTAAAAACTTTTTATTTCATCTACCCTTTCCCCCAGTCTCTTTCTACCTGCAGTCTCCCAGGTTATTTTGAAACAAATCCCAACATATTTCATCCTAATATATCATTTCATCTATGTAATATTTTCACATTTCTAAAACACGGGTTCTGTTCTCTTTTTCAAAACACAACCAAAATACCGTTACCACACCTAAAAAATTGAATAATAAATCTCTAATATTATCCATTATCCAGTTAGTATTCAGATTTCCCAGATTGTTAAAAAAAATTTTTTTAGGTTTGAGACAAAATCCAGCAAGGTGTGTATTTGGCATTTGGTTGATATGTTTTGGTCTCTTTTCAAGTGGATTCCCCCTAATTTAAAAAGGTACGTGTATTCCATTTTGCTCTCTAGTTTTAGGGAGTGGCTTTTTTTTTTTTAACTTATTAATTTAATTTATTTATTTTTGGCTGCGTTGGATCTTGGTTACTGTGCGCAGGCTTTTTCTAGTTGCGGCGAGCGGGGCTACTCTTTGTTGTGGTGCGCGGGCTTTCCCCTGAAGTGGCTTATGTTGTTTCGGAGCACGGGCTCTAGGCGCGTGAGCTTCAGTAGTTGTGGCTCGCGGGCTCTAGAGCGCAGGCTCAGTAGTTGTGGCACCTGGGCTTAGTTGCTCCGCGGCACGTGGGATTTTCCCGGACCAGGGCTCGAACCCGTGTCCCCTGCATTGGCAGGAGGATTCCTAACCACTGTGCCACCAGGGAGGTCCTAGGGAGTGGCTTTTAAAACTTTTTTAATCTTGTTTTATAATTATGTGAAACATTCACATGGTCCAGAATCAAATCTACAAAGCAAGGTTCATTCAGAAAAGTCTAACTTATATTCCTGACCCTGCCACCCTTTTCTTCCCTTCTCCATAGAAAACCATTAAGAATTTTTCTTAGTTTTATTCATCATTTAAAAAAAACAGAGAAATATATTTGCATGCATACTCCCCATATTTAAAGGTAGAATACTGTACGCATTTCTCCACCTTGTACTTTTCACTGAAGTGTACATCCTGGAGGTCAGTCCATAGTAGTATATAGTGACATTTTCTGTTCCCTTTTACAGCTGCAAGGTACTTTATTGTGAGGATGTACATTTTTTTATTATGGTGAAAAACACATAATATAAAATTTACCATCTTAACCATATTTTAAGTGTTTAGTTCAGTATTGTTAAGTATGTTCACATTGTGTGAAACATTTCCAGAAATTTTTCATCTTGAAAAACTGAAACTATACCTTATAAACAATGACTCCCCTATTCCCCCCTTCTCACTAGCTCCTGGTAACCACCATTCTACTTTCTATTTCTTTGTATTTGACTACTCTAAATTTATCATACAAGTGGAATCATATAGTATTTGTCTTTTTGTGACTGGCTTATTTCACTTAGCATTATGTCCTTAAAGTTCACCCATGTCGTAGCATGTGACAGAATTTCCTTCTATTTTGTCTAAATAATATTCCATTGTTTGTATATACCACAGTTTGTGTATCCATTCGTCTATCGATGGATATTTGGGTTACTTCACCTCTTGGCTATTGTGAATAGTGCTGCTATGAACATGGGTGCACAGATATCTCTTTGAGGCTTTGCTTTCAATTCTTTTGGATAAATTCCCAGAAGTGGAACTACTGGATCATATGGTAGTTCTATTTTTAATTTTCTGAGGAAATACTATACTGTTTTCCATAGTGGTTGCATCATATTATATAAATCCCACCAAAAGTGCACGAGGGTTCCAATTTCTCCACATTTTCACCAACACTTGTTAGTTTCTGTTTGTTCTGGGGTTTTTTTTTGATAGTAAAACAGGATGGCTTACACTAGTAGCCATCCTAATTGGTGTAAGGTGATATCTCATTGTGGTTTAGATTTGCATTTCTCTGATGATGGTGATGTTGAGTATCTTTTTCATATGCCTCTTGGCCAGTTCTTTGGAGAATTTTGTACAAGTCCTTTGCCTGTTTTTCTATTGAGTTATTTGATTTTTTTTGTTGTTGAGTTGTAGGAGTTCTTTTTATATTCTGCATATGAATCTATTACCAGATACATGATTTGCAAGTATCTTCTCCCATTCTGTAGTTTGCTTCTTCACTCTATTGATTGTGTCCTTTTATTCACAAAAGTTTTTAAGGTTGATCTAGTCCCATTTGTTTATTTTTGCTCTTGTTGACTGTGCTTTTGATGTCATATCCAGGAAATCATTGCCAAATCCAATGTTATGGAACCTTCTGTGTTTTCTTCTAGGAGTTTTATAGCTTTGGTTCTTATGTTTAGGGCTTTAATTCATTTATTTATAATCCAAGTATTTGTAATTGTTATATATTCTTTCTTTATTTGCCCTTTTATCATTATATAATGAACTTCTTTGTCTCTTATAACAGTTTCTGACTTAAAATCTATTTTGTCTGATGTTAGGATAGCCACCCCTGCTCTCTTTTGGGTATGATTGGCATCTCAGAGATTTGCATCTCTTTCCATCCTTTCACTTTCAGACTATGTATTTCCTTAGCTATAAAGTGAGTCTCTTGTAGGTAGCATATTTTTGGATCTTGGTTTTTCACCCATTTAGTCAAACTGTGTCTTTTGAGTGGAGAGTTAAGTCTATTTAAAGTAATTATTGATAGGTAAATACTGTTGTCATTTTGTTCATTGTTTTCTGCATAACTTGATAGGTTTTTTTTGTTTCACCTTTCCTCTTTCATAGCCTTCTTTTGTGTTTTATTGATTTTTTTATAGTGTCATATTTGATTCCCTTCTCTTTTCCTTTGGTGTATATTCTGTGGATTTTTTTTGTATGTGGTTACCATTGCAATTACATAAAACATCTTAGTTACAACATTCTATTTTAAACTGATAGCAGTTTAACTTCAATTGCATACAAAAACTCTGTTCTTTCACAGCTCCATCCCCCTGTACTTTATGTTATTGATGTCACAAATTACATCTTTATTGTACACCTATTAGCACAGGCTTATAGTTTATTTTCATGTGTTTGTTATTTCAATTCTATGAAGAATTAAATTTATGCACCCAAATTATAATACAGGTTACTATTTGTCCATGTAGTTATTGTAACCATTTTAGATTTTCATATGGCTTCATGTTGCTGTCTACCGTCCTTTCATTTCAACTTGAAGGACTCCTTTAGCATTTCTTATAGAGCAGGTCTAGTGGTAATGACTCCCTCAGATTTTGTTTTTCTGGGAAAGTCTTGATTTTCCCTTCACTTCTGAAGGACAGTTTTGCCATATATAGCATTCTTGGTTGACGGTTTTTTTCTTTCAGCACTTTGAATGTATCATCCCACTCTTTCTGGCCTGCAGTGTTTCTGCTGAGAAATTTGTTAATAATCAAATTTATGTGATGAGTCACTTTTCTCTTGCTGCTTTATCCTGTTTTTGACTTTTGACAGTTGGATTATAATGTGTCTCAGTGTGGCTCTCTTTGGACTTATCCGAGTTGGAATTGAGCTTCTAGAATTTTTATGTCCATTTCTTTCCTCAGATTGGGAAGTTTTCAGCCATTGTATCTTCAAGTAAGATCTCTTTGCCCCTTTATTTCTGTATCCTCCTTCTGGGACTCCCATTCCCATATGTCTCTTAGGGTCTTTTCACTTTTCTTCATTCTTTTTTCTTTTTCCTCCTCTAACTCCATTAGTTCAAATTACATGTCTTGTAAAAAACTAATCCTTTCAAAAATCCTATGTACGTTTGGTACAATTTTTAATCACCATTTTACAGATGGGAGAAGTCAGGCAGAGAGGTCATGCGGCTAGCAATATATACAAGTATGTTCATTGCAGCATTATTTGTAATATCAAAAAATCAGAGATGACCTAATATCTCTCAGTTGGTGATTGGTTAAATTGTGGTACATGGAATGTAATAAAGCAATTAAAAGAAAAAGGTAGGTCTATATGTTTTGAAATGAAAGGATTCCATAATGTACTATTGAGTGTAAAAAGTAGTTGCAGTGTGTTTTTTTTTTTTTTTAAGTGTATCTGCTTTGTGTATGTCAGCCAGTGTCTGCACAGGAAGATATCTTGTGGGGTATATGTGAAATTGTTAACAGTGGATATTTATGGGAAGTGAGTATCACTTTTCATTTTTAATTAATATATTTAACACAGAATGAAAAATCTTATTTAAAGAAGATTCAGTTGAGTTAGAAAATCTGGGAGAAATAAGTGGGTATGTGTATTTTTTTTAACTTATATAAAAACAAAGTAAGTAGTAAGTTTTACTAAGCTAAGATTTAGCAAAGCAATGAGGATTGATTTCCTCTTTCTAAAGATCAGAATAAGGGTATTTTAATAAGGGTATTTTAATAGGGGACTATAACTTTGATTTTAATGGATTAAGGAATGAGTAGGAGACACAATAATTAACAAAGGTATTTTATAAATAAAAGTGTAAGTACTAATACTTTTAATTCCATATCAAAATAAAAAGATTAATTTTTTTAAAAATTATAGGACAATAGAGTTCACATTGGACCCAAAATGGAAATTCGAGTTGTTACGTTAGGATTAGATGGTGCTGGAAAAACTACTATTTTGTTTAAATTAAAACAGGATGAGTTCATGCAGCCTATTCCAACAATTGGTAAGTATGAGTATTGCTTTTACCTTAATGGACATTTTACAGACAAACCCTAGCTTACAGCTGAGTTCTTTGGGACTTATTTTTTGTCAATCTGGTGTGGAGATTGGCTCTAAGACACCAGCATTTCAGAGAAAAAATGCAAGATTCAGTGGCTGTAGGATTGAAATGTGGCTGGGGAGGATAGCAAGAAGGAACTGAATACTGGTGGGACAGTGGAAGGAATAAAGGATTGATGACCCTGGCTGAGGATTAGGGTAGTGATGCAGATCTGGTACTTGGGGGTCAAGGTCTTAAGGACTCTGGTGATTAGAGGGCTAACCCTGGTTAAAGGTATACATTTCCCCATGCATGTTTATCAAGAGTGGAGTTGGTTGGGGAGCAGTAGATAGTGCTGTATGCAGATAATTTGTAAGTCACAGTTATAAACAGGGTTGCCTGTGTTTGGTGTGTAAATGTAAGTTCAGTATTAAAGTAAGTTTTTTTAAAAACAGGTTTTAATGTGGAAACTGTAGAATATAAAAATCTAAAGTTCACCATTTGGGATGTAGGTGGAAAACATAAATTAAGACCATTGTGGAAACATTATTACCTCAATACCCAAGGTAAGAATGTAAAAATTACATCTTAATTTTTCAAATTTTTAGGATGCCAGTTCAGTTTTCAATTCATTGATTTAGCTAATAAAACTGATATTTTAGCATTGTTTAAAAACGTGACTATACCTTTAAATATTGGTAGCAAGCTCCACATTATTAAGAAAATTAAGGTGGATAGACTGGGTTATGTACTCTGGTCTATTTCATGAAAAACCATAATTTAGCATAAAGACCAAATTTATCTTATATATGTAGGTAATTAAGGGTACTTTCCTCTTGCTGCTCTTAACAGTTAAAGTATATTATTAGTGTTCATATGAGCATGATCACTGGCAATATTGTGTTATAGGGTAGAATTTGTGGCATATAGTTCTCTTGCCCTATTCAATTAAATTCAACTCAACAGTTATCCCATTATAATCTCTCAATAGCGCCACTCCTTCATTTCTATTCACAATTAGCTGTTATCTGCAGAAGAAACTACAGTGGTTTGCTTTTGACCAAACTGTGTTATATCACATATATTCCAGTTAGCATTTATTCACACTTGGGCCCCATTCTACACTTTGCCTCTTGTACCCCAACATAAAGCTTATTATGTTCATGCTACCTGTTCCATATGTCATCCTATTTTCCACCTAGAAGAAAGACTAGATAATTTTTACTTTGGGATTCTTCATATTAAGTTTAGTATGAGACAGTGATTTAGGGGACAAAATGGAATTTTGAACATGAGGAATGGTTGAAAGTCTGGGATGTTTAGCTACCATAAGGTAGCTGGAAAGATTTCAAAAGAGAATTAATTCAGTAGATATTTATGAAGTTTCTGCTGTGTATTTCGAGTACAATCTGTGGAAAGTGCTGTGCCAGGCACCTAGAGAGAATACTTTGGAGAGATAAAGATGGTGATTTATTTATTTTTAAAACAATATCTTTTGGTAAAGCAAGTAGTAATCAAAGAAATAACATCAGTAAGTAGATCATAAGAGCTACATTTTCATTCATTAAGAGAAAAATATTAAACGATATGCACAACAATCTGTGTTTGGTAGGCAAGCATTGTAAATCCTGTTACAGATGGGGAAACAACAGCTGAAAAGTTAGGCGAACTGTTTGAGATTATATCATTAATTATTGCTAGGTGTTCCTATAATAAGCAGCCTTTCTGTGAAAATAATGATGGTAGACTAACCATAATATATTAATGAGAACATTAAAATATTTAGTCCATTTACTGAAATTTAACAAGTGACTAAATGAATATTTTTCTCTTTTTTTGGTAGCTGTTGTATTTGTTGTTGATAGCAGTCATAGAGACAGAGTTAGTGAAGCACACAGTGAACTTGCAAAGTTGTTAACAGAAAAAGAACTCCGAGATGCTTTGCTCCTGATTTTTGCTAACAAACAGGTAACACATTTTTATTTCAGAATATTTATTTTAGCATTCCACATTATAAGTAGCTGTTAAGATTTCAAGGGAAATAATTCAGTAGATATAAAATTTCTGCTCTGTATTTTGAGTACAATCTATATGGAAGGTGCTGTACTTGGTACCTTGGAGTATACAGAAGGAAATAAAGTAGTTGATGCTCACTAGAAGCTCCTGTGTATTTAGGTAAGCATGTTAAGTGTATATTTTAATACAAAGAAAATTGGTAAGTGACTTCAGTAATATTAACAAAGTGTTAAGGAAAATTGGAGAGTAGTTCTAAAGGTGGTATTTTGTAAGATTTGTAAAAAGTAGGATTTGAATTGAAACTATAAGAGTTGAAATTATGGATAAGACTTTGAGTTAATATGTGAAGGAAAGAACACTGCAGGCAGGAAAAAGTATTTTTAGGGAGCATCAAGGAGATCTGTATGTGAGGGGTAGGTAGAGTATGAAGAAATCCTAGAGTAACAGATGAGGTTGTGTGATAAAGGCGTGACAGGGCCAGGCTGAGAAATTTAGGTTATATTCTATGAGTAAAGGAGAACCATTACAAGTTGGTGATAAGATCATATTAGTGTTTTAGGATTGTAATTTTGGGGGTAGGATGTAGAATTAATCAGGGGCAAGGGAGTAGAGACAGGCAGATGCCATAAATTGCTGCAGTAATTCAAGTGACAGTTAACAAGATCCTGAATTAAAGGAATGGAAGTGTAGAAGCAGACTGAAGAAACTTTATGGACATAGAATAGTTAGAATTTGGTGACCGAACGGGGAGGATGAAGGACGGGGAGTAGCTGAAGGTTCTTAGATTTTGGGACTAAGCTTCTGGGAGGAAGAGAATGCTTTTCTTTAGTGCAATAGGGGGGCTTAGATGTCATGAGAAGGAAGAGTAGGATGGACAGGGAATTTCCCCTTAATAAAAAAAAAAAGCAAACTATTAAGAGCTGATATACTTCACTTTATTTATGATTAAAGATATGCAAATAAGACAGAGTGAAATACCATTTTCCACCTATCATATTGTTAAAGATGAAAATGTTTGCTAATCCTCAGACTTGCATACACTGCTGGTGTGGTTATTAAACGGAGACATTTTCTTGGAGGGCAATATGGCAGTACTTTGTCAAAGTTTTAGGTGCATATACCCTTTTGCCCTGTAATTCTATCTCTATGGTAAGTCTATTTTTAGTTTTTTAAGGAACCTCCATATTGTTCTCCATAGTGGCTGTATCAATTTACATTCCCACCAACAGTGCAAGAGGGTTCCCTTTTCTCCACACCCTCTCCAGCATTTGTTGTTTGTAGATTTTCTGATGATGCCCATTCTAACTGGTGTGAGGTGATACCTCATCGTAGTTTTGATTTGCATTTCTCTAATAATTAGTGATGTTGAGCACCTTTTCAGGTGCTTTGTGGCCGTCTGTATGTCTTCTTTGGAGAAATGTCTATTTAGGTCTTCTGCCCATTTTTGGATTGGGGTGTTTGTTTCTTTAATATTGAGCTGAATGAGCTGTTTATATGTTTTGGAGATTAATCCTTTGTCCGTTGATTCGTTTGCAAATATTTTCTCCCATTCTGAGGGTTGTCTTTTTGTCTTGTTTATGGTTTCCTTTGCTGTGCAAAAGCTTTGAAGTTTCATTAGGTCCCATTTGTTTATTTTTGTTTTTACTTCCATTACTCTAGGAGGTGGATCAAAAAAGATCTTGCTGTGATTTATGTCAAAGAGTGTTCTTCCTATGTTTTCCTCTAAGAGTTTTATAGTGTCCAGTCTTACATTTAGGTCTCTAATCCATTTTGAGTTTATTTTTGTGTATGGTGTTAGGTAGTATTCTAATTTCATTCTTTTACATGTAGCTGTCCAGTTTTCCCAGCACCACTTATTGAAGAGACTGTCTTTTCTCCATTGTATATCTTTGCCTCCTTTGTCATAGATTAGTTGGCCATAGGTGTGTGGGTTTATCTCTGGGCTTTCTATCCTTTTCCATTGATCTATATTTCTGTTTTTGTGCCAGTACCATATTGTCTTGATTACTGTAGCTTTATACTATAGTCTGAAGTCAGGGAGTCTGATTCCTCCAGCTCCGTTTTTTTCCCTCAAGACTGCTTTGGTGATTCGGGGTCTTTTGTGTCTCCATACAAATTTTAAGATGATTTGTTCTAGCTCCGTAAAAAATGCCATTGGTAATTTGATAGGGATTGCATTGAATCTGTAGATTGCTTTGGGTAGTAGAGTCATTTTCACAATGTTGATTCTTCCAATCCAAGAACATGGTATATCTCTCCATCTGTTGGTATCATCTTTAATTTCTTTCATCAGTGTCTTATAGTTTTCTGCATACAGGTCTTTTGTCTCCCTAGGTAGGTTTATTCCTAGGTATTTTATTCTTTTTGTTGCAATGGTAAATGGGAGTGTTTCCATAATTTCTCTTTCAGATTTTTCATCATTAGTGTATAGGAATGCAAGAGATTTCTGTGCATTAATTTTGTATCCTGCAACTTTACCATATTCATTAATTAGCTCTAGCAGTTTTCTGGTGGCAGTTTTAGGATTCTCTATGTATAGTATCATGTCATCCGCAAACAGTGACAGTTTTAATTCTTCTTTTCCAATTTGTATTCCTTTTATTTCTTTTTCTTCTCTGATTGCCATGGCTAGGACTTCCAGAACTATGTTGAATAATAGTGGTGAGAGTGGACATCCTTGTCTTGTTCCTGATCTTAGAGGAAATGCTTTCAGTTTTTCACCATTGAGAATGATGTTTGCTGTGGGTTTGTCATATATGGCCTTTATTATGTTGAGGTAGGTTCCCTGTATGCCCACTTTCTGGAGAGTTTTTATCATAAATGGGTGTTGAATTTTGTCAAAAGATTTTTCTGCATCTATTGAGATGATCATATGGTTTTTATTCTTCAATTTGTTAATATGGTGTATCACATTGATTGATTTGTGTATATTGAAGAATCCTTGCATCCCTGGGATAAATCCCACTTGATCGTAGTGTATGATCCTTTTAATGTGTTGTTGGATTCTGTTTGCTAGTATTTTGTTGAGGATTTTTGCATCTATATTCATCAGTGATATTGGTCTGTAATTTTCTTTTTTTGTAGTGTCTTTGTCTGGTTTTGGTATCAGGGTGATGGCGGCCTCATAGAATGAGTTTGGGAGTGTTCCTTCCTCTGCAATTTTTTGGAAGAGTTTGAGAAGGATAGGTGTTAGCTCTTCTCTAAATGTTTGATAGAATTCACCTGTGAATCCATCTGGTCCTGGACTTTTGTTTGTTGGAAGATTTTTAATCACAGTTTCAATTTCAGTGCTTGTGATTGGTCTGTTCATATTTTCTGCTTCTTCCTGGTTCAGTCTTGAAAGGTTATACCTTTCTAAGAATTTGTCCATTTCTTCCAGGTTGTCCATTTTATTGGCATAAAGTTGCTTGTAGTAGTCTCTTAGGATGCTTTGTATTTCTGCGGTGTCTGTTGTAACTTCTCCTTTTTCATTTCTGATTTTATTGATTTGAGTCCTCTCCCTCTTTTTCTTGATGAGTCTGGCTAATGGCTTATCAATTTTGTTTATCTTCTCAAAGAACCAGCTTTTAGTTTTATTGATCTTTGCTATTGTTTTCTTTGTTTCTATTTCATTTATTTCTGCTCTGATCTTTATGATTTCTTTCCTTCTACTAACTTTGGGTTTTGTTTGTTCTTCTTTCTCTAGTTTCTTTAGGTGTAAGGTTAGATTGTTTACTTGAGATTTTTCTTGTTTCTTGAGGTAGGCTTGTATAGCTATAAACTTCCCTCTTAGAACTGCTTTTGCTGCATCCCAAAGGTTTTGGGTCGTTGTGTTTTCATTGTCATTTGTCTCTAGGTATTTTTTGATTTCCTCTTTGATTTCTTCAGTGATCTCTTGGTTATTTAGTAACGTATTGTTTAGCTTCCATGTGTTTGTCTTTTTTACGTTTTTTTCCTTGTAATTCATTTCTAATCTCATAGCGTTGTGGTCAGAAAAGATGCTTGATATGATTTCAATTTTCTTAAATTTACTGAGGCTTGACTTGTGACCCAAGATGTGATCTATCCTGGAGAATGTTCCATGCACACTTGAGAAGAACGTGTAATCTGCTGTTTTTGGATGGAATGTCCTATAAATATCAATTAAATCTATCTGGTCTATTGTGTCATTTAAAGCTTCTGTTTCCTTATTTATTTTCATTTTGGATGATCTGTCCATTGGTGTAAGTGAGGTGTTAAAGTCCCCCACTATTATTGTGTTACTGTCAATTTCCTCTTTTATAGCTGTTAGCAGTTGCCTTATGTATTGAGGTGCTCCTATGTTGGGTGCATATATATTTATAATTGTTATATCTTCTTCTTGGATTGATCCCTTGATCATTATGTAGTGTCCTTCCTTGTCTCTTGCAACATTCTTTATTTTAAAGTCTATTTTATCTGATATGAGTATAGCTACTCCAGCTTTCTTTTGATTTCCATTTGCATGGAATATCTTTTTCCATCCCCTCACTTTCAGTCTGTATGTGTCCCTAGGTCTAAAGTGGGTCTCTTGTAGACAGCATATATATGGGTCTTGTTTTTGTATCCATTCAGCAAGCCTGTGTCTTTTGGTTGGAGCATTTAATCCATTCACGTTTAAGGTAATTATCGATATGTATGTTCCTATGACCATTTTCTAAATTGTTTTGGGTTTGTTTTTGTAGGTCCTTTTCTTCTCTTGTGTTTCCCACTTAGAGAAGTTCCTTTAGCCTTTGTTGTAGAGCTGGTTTGGTGGTGCTGAATTCTCTTAGCTTTTGCTTGTCTGTAAAGCTTTTGATTTCTCCATCAAATCTAAATGAGATCCTTGCCGGGTAGAGTAATCTTGGTTGTAGGTTCTTCCCTTTCATCACTTTAAGTATATCATGCCACTCCCTTCTGGCTTGTAGAGTTTCTGCTGAGAAATCAGCTGTTAACCTTATGGGAGTTCCCTTGTATGTTATTTGTCGTTTTTCCCTTGCTGCTTTCAATAATTTTTCTTTGTCTTTAATTTTTGCCACTTTGATTACTATGTGTCTCGGCGTGTTTCTCCTTGGGTTTATCCTGTATGGGACTCTCTGCGCTTCCTGGACTTGGGTGGCTATTTCCTTTCCCATGTTAGGGAAGTTTTAGAGTATAATCTCTTCAAATATTTTCTCTGGTCCTTTCTCTCTCTCTTCTCCTTCTGGGACCCCTATAATGCGAATGTTGTTATGTTTAATGTTGTCCCAGAGGTCTCTTAGGCTGTCTTCATTTCTTTTCATTCTTTTTTCTTTATTCTGTTCCGCAGCAGTGAATTCCACCATTCTGTCTTCCAGGTCACTTATCCGTTCTTCTGCCTCAGTTATCCTGCTATTGATTCCTTCTAGTGTAGTTTTCATTTCAGTTATTGTATTGGTCATCTCTGTTTGTTTGTTCTTTAATTCTTCTAGGTCTTTGTTAATCATTTCTTGCATCTTCTCAATCTTTGCCTCCATTCTTATTCCGAGGTCCTGGATCATCTTCACTATCATTATTCTGAATTTTTTTTCTGGAAGGTTGCCTATCTCCACTTCATTTAGTTTTTTTTTCTGGGGTTTTTTCTTGTTCCTTCATCTGGTATATAGCCCTCTGCCTTTTCATCTTGTCTATCTTTCTGTAACTGCGGTTTTTGGTCCACAGGCTGCAGGATTGTAGTTTTTCTTGCTTCTGCTGTCTGCCCTCTGGTGGTTGAGGCTATCTGAGAGGCTTAATGGGAGGCTGTGGTGGTGGGTAGAGCTGACTGTTCCTGTGGTGGTCAGAGCTCCGTAAAACTTTAATCCACTTGACTGTTTATGGGTGGGGCTGGGTTCCCTCCCTGTTGGTTGTTTTGCCTGAGGCAACCCAACACTGGAGCCTACCTGGGCTCTTTGGTGGGGTTAATGGCAGACTCTGGGAGGGCTCACGCCAAGGAGCACTTCCCAGAACCTCCGCTGCCAGTGTCCTTGTCCCCACAGTGAAACAGAGCCACCCCCCGCCTCTGCAGGAGACCCCCCAACACCAGCAGGTAGGTCTGGTTCAGTCTCCCCCAGGGTCACTGCTCCTTCCCCTGGGTCCCGATGCGCACACTACTTTGTGTGTGCCCTCCAAGAGTGGGGTCTCTGTTTCCCCCAGTCCTGTCGAAGTCCTGCAATCAATTCCCACTAGGCTTCAAAGTCTGATCTCTAGGAATTCCTCCTCCCGTTGCCGGACCCCCAGATTGGGAAGCCTGACGTGGGGCTCAGAACCTTCACTCCAGTGGGTGGACTTCTGTGGTATAAGTGTTTGCCAGTCTGTGAGTCTCCCACCCAGCAGTTATGGGATTTGACTTTACTCTGATTGCGCCCCTCCTACCGTCTCACTGTGGCTTCTCCTCTGTCCTTGGACGTGGGGTATCCTCCTTGGTGAAGTCCAGTGTCTTCCTGTCGATGATTGTCCAGCAGCCAGTTGTGATTCTGGTGCTCTCGCAAGAGGGAGTGAGAGCACGTCCTTCTACTCCGCCATCTTGGTTAATCCTGTAATTCTATCTCTAGTAATGTATTCTGAAGACAGATATCCTAAGGTTATCTTAGAGATAATTTTGTAAATGTATGTATGTAAAAATACATATGTTTATATGAATGTGTATGCATATGTAGTATCACATAAGCACATATCTTCAATCTAAATATTCAGTATAGGACTGGTTAAGAAAATTATGTTGCATCTACAGTGGAATGCAATACAGATGTTAAAAATAATATGGAAAATCTGCTTGTCCTGATAATGGAAAGATACCTTTATTTTCAAGATATGTGTTAAGTAAAAAACAAAAAAAGAGAGTATGTTCCTGTTTATTTGCGTGAGTGTGCATGGAAGTTTTCTGAAAAATATGAAAGAAACTGTTACTGATGATAGCTTCTGGGAAGAAGGGGTATTCAAGGGTATTTGGAGAGCTTTTAAAAAATTTTTTAATTTTACTGATAGTTGCTTCTGGGACGAAGGGGTATTCAGAGGTATTTGGAGAGGTTTTTGTTTTTTGGGTTTTTTTTGGCCGCACCACGTGGTTTACAGGATCTTAGTGTCCTGACCAGGGATTGAACTCGGGCCCCTGGGAGCGAGAGTGCTGAGTCCTAACCACTGGACCACCAGGGAATTCCGTGGAGAGTTTAATAAACTCTTTACTATATAAACCCTATGTAAAAGCCATTTCTTTTTTTTTTTTTTTTTTTTTTAAATGTGACACATACTTTTAATTTTATTCATTTATTTTTGGCTGTGTTTGGTCTTCGTTTCTGTGCGAGGGCTTTCTCTAGTTGTGGCAAGCGGGGGCCACTCTTAATCGCGGTGCGCGGGCCTCTCACTATCGCGGCCTCTCTTGTTGCGGAGCACAGGCTCCAGACGCGCAGGCTCAGTAGTTGTGGCTCACGGGCCTAGTTACTCCGCGGCATGTGGGATCCTCCCAGACCAGGGCTCGAAACCGTGTCCCCTGCATTGGCAGGCAGACTCTCAACCACTGCGCCACCAGGGAAGGCCCTAAAAGCCATTTCTTACAATGTACATGTATTAATTTTTTTTAATTGATGCCTTATAATGACCTGGGCAGTTTTTTCATTCAGGGGGACAGCCTTTATTGATTTCATTGCAAGAATTCTTACAGACTATATTATAACCAAAACTCAAATTTTTTCTCATTAATCTCAAAATAATTACTGAAAGTTGAATTTAGGTTTTAACTTTAGTATAGGCTTCTGTTAGAATGGTACCAACAGAACTGTAAATAAATAACAATAATTACAAATACGATAATTTTGATGGACTGATTAAAATGCTGATGTGTGTATATCTTTCAGGATGTTGCTGGAGCTCTGTCAGTAGAAGAAATCACTGAACTTCTTAGTCTCCATAAATTGTGCTGTGGCCGAAGCTGGTATATTCAGGGCTGTGATGCTCGAAGTGGTATGGGACTGTATGAAGGGTTGGACTGGCTCTCACGGCAACTTGTGGCTGCTGGAGTATTGGATGTTGCCTGATTTTAAATGCAGCAGTTGTTTAAAGTTTTGTGGTTAAGAGTTATTTTGCACATAATATGATGTAAGAAATTATACATCTCAAAGGTAGTTAATTTACGATGTATATATAAAAGGAATTTTAGTTTGGGAATTCAGTACAATATTGCTTTTAAAAAACTGTAGTAAAATTTAAATATCTGATGGACCAGATTAAATTGGATTAAATAGGGACTTACTGGGTATACATTTTTTTTCAACATACATTTGTTATTTAAATTTTTCAGATTATATGTGACCCATATATTGGGAAAGAAGTAGTCACAAAGAGTAGGTGAAGGTTTATTCTTTCAAAGGAAAAAGGATAGCCAACTGAGTGCCTAATGGAACCTCTGTATGAAGCAAGTGAAGCATGGCTTCTTCAACTTGGCTTTTCACTGGATTTTGGCAGTATTTAGTAGCAAAACTGGCAGTGACTTAATGAAATACAATTCAAACTGCATCTTTGGGTAGTAGGATTACTTTAACGTTCAGTATAACAGAACACCTTTAATGCTAAGAACTATAAGCTATAGAAAATTAATATTTTATAGTGTTTTATTAAAGCTCTCCTAAAGCCTTTTGTAGAAAACCCAGTGAGTTAGAATGAAATGTAATCTAACTAGGCCTGATGTCGGATTAGTACTACACTGAAGAACAATTAATAATAAAACTGTGAAAGTCAGTTATATTCTAGTTGATCTTCACTTCTGAAAGACCCATTTGCAGGGCTGAACCTGAATGTATTATTTCCCAGGTCAGAGCTCTAAATTCGTCCTTCTGTTTTTCAGTATATTTACAGTACTTAGCATTGTGTCTTTTAAAAATAATATTGCATCTTCAGTGAGAATGACTATAGGTAAAATGTAGTAAGTTACACACAGAAACCAGGGTTGGTTTTACATAAAAGGTAGAGATGTAAGTAGAAAACTACCTCTACCACAAGAGAGGTTATTTATGCAGTAGAAAATGCTTATTACAATGACTTTGAAATGTTTTCCCAAAATAAGTGTATTTATGTTAACAATAAAATGTGATCAAGGCTTTTCATGACAAGGCCTTGAAAAGTTGTTTGAGAAACAACATGTCTAAGGAAAAGAAATGTTCAAAAAGTTTACGTCACATTTATTATGCAGTGTTGTGAGTAGAAGTTTAAAAAGTTTGTGCTCTTTACTGTTTTTCATTTTGTAAGGAAACTCCCTTATTATGGCAGTACGATTTATATTTAAACATACCTAGATTGAATTTTATGGTTTTTGTTTTTCTTTTTAAATGCTCTTTATACTTTAGGATGAGGTTAAATCCTAAATCTTATTATTTGAAACGCTATGAGGACATTGATGTCTGATGATAAGATGTGACTCCTGGGTGGCACTGTTTTGGTTTAGTCTCTTCAAATGTACTTTTGTTTAAAAACAACAAAACTTTTAGAAAACAAAGCATTAAAAAAAAGTCCATCAGTATTATGGGCAGTGTGTAAATAAGTAATATTACATCCTTTATTTTTCAAGTAAAAGGTCATGCTGTTACAAGTGTAGTTTGTGCATATAAGTTAATACTTCTGAATTAAATTAACATTTGACTGATTGCAATAATTGTGAAAAATAAAAAAGGTGTTACATTTGTCTGTGAGCCCTTGAACTATTTTCTCTACTAGGTAATTGGAAAAAAAAAAGTCTAACACTAACATGTAAACTTGCATTTTCCTTGTAAATTAAGTTTATTTTACCAATTTTGCTTAACTTTTAAATTCACATTCCTAGCATATTTCTGAAACAATTTAAAAATTGCGTTTAGACTTGATTATAACATACGTGATAGTACTGTTTGTTACTATTTTTTTAAGAAATACTTTTCTCAGGCTCTTATTACTATTTGTGGTTGTATTCTTTCACTAATTATTAGTTAAGATTGTGCTTGCTAGTTCCCTCTGGGAAATGTCAAACTTCAGAGAGAGGTTTTAAATACGGTCTCTTTGGATTTGCCTCCTGTTACTGAATTTCTGTATCAAGCCTAAATATTATTGTATGGTTTGTGTGAAGCAGGTTTTTCAAGTGTATAGTCTTGGTCTGTAATTCTGGAATGCTTTATAATTACCAGAAGCCGTTATCTGCATTACACATATGATCAGTATAGACAGCAATAAAATGTTAAAATCATTTTAAAGAAGTCCTATCATTATTCTAAAAATTCTGTTTCTTGAACCATCTATATAGTAGTATTGCTAGTAACCAATTAAAGTTATATTTGTGTTGTGGTTAAGAGAAAACAAAATGGGATAGGGATTGACTTGTATGACAAATTTGAGATATACTTTATTAAAAATTTAGAAATACCATTCCGCCATTCCGTATTTGCAGTTTGTCACATTTAAGTATTATAACTAGTGTTTTTAAAGGAGAGCTAAAATTTTGCATTGAACAAAGTGAAATTATTGCTTTTTAAATTTAAAATTTAACCTTTTTTCACACAAGAAAGAACATAGCATTTTAAATGTTTTTAGAAAAAGGCTTGGAAAACTTAGCTACATCCTATGAGCTAATGTTGCTAAAACACTTTATGTGACAGTGAGATACTTCTCAATTTGCAAAGTGGTAATAAGGAAGAAGATAGCTGTACTTTTCCCTAAAAGAATAATGAATGAAAAGGACTAATGAATAAGTATCAGATGGTATCTTGCTAATAATTTAAAACATGCTTTAAAAAAGACATCTGGCAGTGTAGGTTTTTAGGTCTACTGATTATGTTAAATTTGTGACATGGAATGGAAAAATTCATTAATCAAATATGATTTTCACTCAAAGCAAAATAATTTTATTTTGGGAAGAATGAGGCATCACTACCACCACTTGGTGGCAGTATTACCAAAAATTCAGGATTAAGCTTTTACGAATGAATTGATAGGTAGATAAGTCTGAACACCTAAAATTAGGGAAAAAAGGTAAATGTCATAGTGAAGAGTCATTTTCTGTCCAAAATTTAGTTCTTTTTAAAAGGAGGACACAATATTAATTTAAAGTTAGCACAGTTTGGCATGTTCTTCCATCACAGTTTATGGTATAAAAATGGGTAAAGGAAATAATCCTGCTGATCAGTAGAAGGAAAAATGTAAGCTTAGATATAAAGCGTAAGAATGTGAATTCCCTAAACATGTCTGCTGAACATGTTCCTCCTATAAGTTCTTAAGAGTCTGTTTGGAAAGTAGAAGCAGTGATTCTGAAGTAATTTATGAGGGTAAGTGAAGAAGAAATGAATTAAGACTTGGACTCATATTGTTTTATTGCTCCAATTTCTACTAATCTCTCCATTGTTAGATAGATATTAACATTTTTACTCAATATATACTTTCTTGATGGTATATTTAGTAAGGTAAGAAAAGATATACTATATAAACCGAAGACAAAAACTGTTTAGCTACATTAGAAAAATGATGTGAAAATAGTAAATGAATCAGTATATAAAACCAAGGACTCAGGTGTTCATTTATTCTGATTTTTATATTTGAAGAATATTTCCTAATTATTAAGGAATTAAAACACTTTTGACCAAAGGCACTTCCTATTTATTTATTGAAGTTTTACTTAGCACTACTTACTACTTAACAGTGATCAAAGGACAAAACTATTTGGCATGTAACACAAACCTTGTAAAAGGAAATGGTATATCACTGTCACATCCTGACCCTTTCTTATTGGATCTAAAGAAACATTTGAGGGCAGATTATCTGGCATATTTTTAAAAAGCTGAGGAACAAATGCATACCATTCTCATTGTTTAATATGGTTTTAAGTCTCATGAGAAATTATGTATAAGGAGTGCTATTTGCCTGAGTTTTGGTCCATTTCAGTTTATCACCTCTTAGGATGAGAAATAACTGCAAGAAAACTCAAAGGCAGAGTTTTTAAAAAATGGCCTTTAATGAAAAATATAAATCTTAAGAGCTTCCTTATGTAAAATAATCCCGTGTTTAATATATGTGTATATTTATAAAGACAATGAGACAAATTTTATTTTACTTGACAGTAATATTTATGATGCTGACATCCTCATAGGGCTTATCTGTTTTGGGATTGACTTTGACGTTGGAGATCCTCTGTACAACTTCCATTCCTTTAGTCACTCGTCCAAACACTGTGTGCTTATTATCAAGCCAAGGCTATGTTGGAGGACAAATAGAAAATCTTGGTGAACTCCAAATTCTTAAATCACACCCTCTGGGTGAGCAAATTAAAGAGAATTTAAACTTCAGCTTCATTTAAAAATATAATTAAAAAGATGTACTTTCACTTAGCAGCTTTTAAGAGTAATTTCCATGTTATATTAAAAAATATAAAAGCATAATCTAATGTTTAATTAAATATCTGCATCTTTCAGACCAAACAGCACTTGAAGATGTTTGCTGAAGGTAAGTCCTTTGCATGGCTTAAAGAATTATGGCTAAGGCTTTAAAAGTTTTCTGCAGGAATCTTACCCTGCACAAGAGGCAGTTTGGAATAGTTTAGGCAGCATGTGCTTTGGCATCAGAGAGAGAGGAGCTCAAACTCTGGCTCTGCTACTTACTTGACGTTTGTCAAGTTAATCAGGTCTCACTGTTTCCTCATCTGTTTTTTAAAACTGGGTATAGTGATAGTAGAAGTATTGTGAATATTACATGAGTTCATGTGCCTCGCAGACAATAGTTATAAGTATTTTTCCTTTACTGCTCGGTGCCTAATTCTAAAAAATAAAATGTATAATTTTTATAATTTTGTGGAACTGCATAGGAATAGAGCTAGATATTCTTACACTGTATTTCATCAAATCTACAATGTCATTGATTAAGGGCTGCATTCTGATTTCAGAGACATAAAAATGTGGGAAAAAATGTCTTAAAATTGGGAATTCTTACACTCTAATCCTCTCATTCTAAAGATGAGGAAACAAGTCCAGAGGTAAAATAATTTTTGGATTGTCCAATTAATAGTGGCAAAGTTGACTTAAACTGTAGTGTCCTGAATTACAAAAGTACTGTTTTACAAAGTAAAATCTGATTTGTTAGGTAATTTTACGTTTTCTTCTCTAAATTGTTTTCATTTTTATATCCTGGCATATATAAATAATGTAGAGAATAATAAAGCTCTCTTTTCTACTAAATTCACTCTTAGATCAAAACCTATGAATCTTTGGCTTATAGACAATGCTGTTCTACTTACCGTTGGTACTACTGTTATGAAAAACTGGGATCCATTAGTATTCGAGCCAGCATTGGCCATGCTGAGTGTATATGGTCTGTCATGTCGTAATGTTGAATGAAATTCATCTTCAAATTCTCCTCCCCATATGCTTTCTCCTCCCATACCAGTACCTGTTGGATCTCCTGTCTGAATCATGAAGCCCTTAACAGAAAGTAGATAAAATCACATTACACGTGTTACATATATGTATGCTTTGGAGTCTTATGTTTGTCAAGAGTGCTTTGTAGTCAATAAAATCTTAACTTTATTAACAGTCATTCTATAAAGTGATTTTATTAAACTCTTAGTTATACTTTAATTTGGATGATATATTTCCATTGCTTAACTGCTACCTTATTTCAATGATTGAAACAAAAATGTAAAGGTCTTTCCATTTATAGATAGGTACTATCTTGCTCAATAATCTAAAGCCAATTAATAATTTAGATAAGTTTTAGGATCTTACATAATGTGTTAGGTCTTAACATAATTGCCCCGCTCTTCTCTCTTCCCTTTCCCTAAACACTCTGGATTTTCTGGTGAGTCACTTCACTAATTCCTTCAGAACCCTGAAGTCTGATTTTTCCTTCTGGCATTTCTCCTGCCATTTCTTTCTTTCTTTTTTAAGTTTTTCTTTAAATTTATTTATTTTTATTTTTGGCTGCCTTGGGTCTTTGTTGCTGCACCCGGGCTTTTTCTCTAGTTGCGGCGAGCGGGGGCTACTCTTCGTTGCGGTTTGCAGGCTTTTCACTGGGTGGCTTCTCTTGTTGTGGAGCACAGGCTCTAGGCACGCGGGCTTCAGTAGATGTGGCACTCGGGCTCAGTAGTTGTGGCTCGTGCGCTCTAGAGTGCAGGCTCAGTAGTTGTGGTGCACGGGCTTAGTTGCTCCGTGGCATGTGGGATCTTCCCGGACCAGGGCTTGAACCCATGTCCCCTGCATTGGCAGGCAGATTCTTAACCACTGCGCCACCCGGGAAGTCCTCTCCTGCCATTTCTGACCTGCCAGTAATTAAGAACTACATCACTGCTCCATCCATTTTATGGAATGCTGCTCAACAAAATCCTGGGCTGAGTTCATTCTGCTCATCAGGTATTAATGGTAGTTTTCACAGATAAAGTGGCAACATGGCTCTGCTATTATTTAATCTTATCTTCTAGATCCAGACCTTATCTAGCCACTAGGAACTGGTTACCTTGGCTGTTGGTCTTATCTCAGCAAGATCCTTTATTCATTATCTGACCCTTTGCTTTAACTGCTTTAATTGCTGCAGTGTTTCTAAAAAGGTAACCATGCTATTATTCTTATCCTTGATTCTAGATCTGATTCATGACCATCCATTCTTCTTTTGACTTCCATAGTCCATTTTTCCTATTCCTAATAAACTGCTAAGTGTGAGAGAACAATATTCCTTAGGTTTTAAACCTCTTGTTATGGAATAACATACTATTCCTTAAATCACATAAAATTTGCATAACTGACCTTAATTATGCGATGAAATGTATGTCCATTATAATAACCATTTCTGCTGTGAACACAGAAGTTTTCCACTGTCTTAGGGCACCTAGTAAGACATATATTAAAAATATGAAAATTAATTGGAGCACCTTAGGACAGTTGTCTTTGTAGTTCAGCTTCCTAATGGTGTTTTCAGAATCTTCTGACAGTTTCAGGACAGTCTTTTTTTTCGTAATTTCTTCTGATCTCAGGACAAGCAAGAGTTGACAGGGCATTTAAGCAGTAGCCTATTCTTATAGTTTAATATAGTATCTGTAGATCATGACTGCTTATTATATTTGAGTTTGACAGTATTTAGATTCCAAAGTCATTGAGCAGTTTAAAAAAAAACAACCATAGCACCTTAACCCACTGCATATAGTGGGTTAAGTTCCTGGGAAAGGTAATTTTCTTATTAAAAAAATGATATAGTATGGTGATATTTCCTGACCAATGACTAATTCACTGATATGACAGCTACTAAATTTAATAAACTTTAAATGACAAGCACACATTCAGATACATTTTCTAAATAATATTAACTAATCTCATGAGATGATTTAATACAGTACTTTATCATGTAATAGCTCCTAAAGCTGGGAATGGCAGAGACAATCAGGAGAATCTGTACCAAGCACATCAGGGAATAGGCTTAATGGATGCATGGGTTCTGAATGCTTAAAATGAGATGGTCCAGGAGTCTAAAACTGCCTAGTTTTTTGTTCAATGCCATGATATGGTAAAACACTGGACATAAAACATTCATATCCAAAATAACTAAGTACTTTTAAGTCAAGGCATTATAAGAGATGTCATCTTTTGGATCAAGAATAGCCAGCCATACTGTATTATATTTAGTATTGTATGTTCATTCTGCAAACTTCTAAAACATCAGGAAGGAAAAATAATTATCCTCCCCTTAAAGATGTGCTTTGAGAGGAAAGCCAATTATAATAAGTGACCCACAAAACCTATAGTTGGAATGTGTAGTTGATGGTAGTGGTAATATATATTTGTTTATCACTTTACAGTTACATGCAGCACTGTCATAGCTACGATATTCTGTCCTTATAATAATAAACCTGTGAAGTATGTATATTGAAGTATGTGTATATATTTATAAAATTTTCCCATTTCCTAGCTTAACAGTTATCAGAAAGCTCAGGAAAGATGCTCTATCTAACATTTCAATTCTTCTAAATTCCTTAAGTCAAAATGACAAGAATTTTAAGTTGCATAGTTTCTTCAAATATACACATTTACACTGGTGTTTATTTACAACAACAAAAACAGTACATACTCAACAGGAAAAAGTTTGATGTGAATGTCTCCCATGCTCGTGTGGATAATGGCACTATCTGACACTCGTTTAGGTCCCTCGGCTTGAGTAGCTGCCATGACTTCTTCTTTAGAAGGTTTCTCATTAAAAACATCTCGGTCAGAATCCGCACTTTTTGTATCTTCTGGTTCTCGTTTAGTAAACTCAAGGAGGAAAATAAAAAGTGAGTAAATGAATTAAATTTTTCATCTGGTTAAAATTTACGAACAAGAAAATTTCATTTCTAATGAAGTATTTGAGGAAACTAAGAATTCACATCAGAATAAATGCTTATTTCAGGAATCACTTCCTATCATAGGATGTGTAAGGCAGCTAAATTATTTCTACACTTGTCTGATATGAAAATTCATATGACGAAGATGTATGATTTCAAATGGAATTTAATTTCTTTTTTGGTGGAAATTTTTATGGGTACCCATTTAACAAGATGCAGTTTTATTTGAGGTAGCTCTCTGCTTCTGCCTTCTACTATGTCCTACCTAACCTGCAATCTATTGCTTACTTTTCACTATTTAGATTGCCTGAGTAATTCCAGCTCTGCCACTTAACTAGTTATGTGACTTTGGGGAAGTAAATTGATTACTTTCATTTCCTCATTCATAAATGGGGATAATAATAAAAACTACCTCAAAATGGCACCTGATATGAAGATTCAATGAAGGGATGTAAAGTACTTAGAAAACAATGCCTAACGTATAGAAGGCACTATATACATATTAATAATTGTTATTTCTATGAGTAGGACCTTGTGCTGGTAGGATGAGGATTCAAAGATGAATCAGGAATGGATCGTGATCTTTTTTTTTGTCGTCAGAGCCCATCTGATCTATCTAAACCCTGAAGCTTGGAAGAAAGGATTACATTTTGAGTGAAGTTGTAGAAATCTCAGGATCCTCGGGGTCTATGGAGAATTGAGAAAAATCTTTCAGTTGTTGAAATTCTGGACTTCTCAAGGCCTGTTTCTTTTATTTCACTCTCAGTAAGCAGAAATCTTTTCCCCCAAGAAAGTTCTACTGGATGTCAACTAAGTTCCAGGAAGGTAAAGCTAGTGCCCAGGCCCTGTCTTGCCTGTCATTCCTTGATCGACTTGGATCAATTCCAAATAAAGGAACAACTAAGCTAGGATGTTACTGCCTTAACATATTATTCTCCAGTTATCAAAGGAATGGCATGTCTGTTGTACTATTATGTGAATTTTAAAAGTTATCTTGATTTAGTTCACATGTGGAACTATTAAAGTTCAAATTCTGTAAAATTTTACTTTTATTTCATGATAGTGGATTTGAAAAAGGGATACAAAATTTGTGTATATGTATAGCATTTTAGTTTTGCTTAAGAATATGTACATCTAATAAAAAAAATTCATGAAAATGTTAGCAGTATAAATACACAGTGAGTGACTTAACATTTTGTTTTTCTATTTCTTCAAAGTTTCCAAGGAACATGTGTGGTTTAATCAACATAAGCATAAACTCTGAGGAAAGATAAAGAAAGAAAATTTGTTAAAGTTTTTAAATAAAGTGGATGGAAAATTAGTATATGTGTTTTTAGTGTATATCAAGAATTATCTTTTATGATTTATTTTTACCTTCAAAACAGTTAAATTACAGGTAAAAACAAGAAAAATTATTTTCCTTTAACATATATTAAGAAATCTTTAACAATGACTTTGAAAGTTATACGCAAAATTCTCATCTTAAAAGAATATACCCATTTTAGGCTAAAAGCTTGGTTGGAGGAGATAAACTGCTATCCTACATTTACCAAATGCTGGTAACCTTCATAGCATCACAGCTGCTTCTAATGTGTCAGATGAACGAATGAGTATACTATAATGGGCCAGATACTTTACAAAACTGTGGAGTTTGGTATGTGAAGAAAACATAGTGCCCTGTAATTATGGATTTTATATTATCTTGAGGAAGAGAGGATAGTGTCAGAGACAACCCCCCACCACCAAAAATCAGCAAATTATTCCAAAAGTGTGACACATAACACAAGCAGGCACACCTAATCCAGACTTAATGTCAAGAGAAGGCTTCCAAGCTGAGACCTGAAGTATGAGTAGGAACTAGGGGGAGGTGTGTGGCTGGTAGAAGGAATAACCTGTGCAAACACCTACAAGTAAAAAGAACACTCAAGTCTTGTAAATGGGATCAAGTTCAGTATGGTCAGTATAGCAAATGAACTAAAAATGAAGAAAGGTCTTCCCTGGTGGCGCAGTGGTTGAGAATCTGCCTGGCAATGCAGGGGACACGGGTTCGAGCCCTGGTCTGGGAAGATCCCACATGCCGCGGAGCAACTAGGCCTGTGAGCCACAATTACTGAGCCTGCGCGTCTGGAGCCTGTGCTCCGCAATGAGAGGCCGCGATAGAGGCCCGCGCACCGCGATGAAGAGTGGCCCCTACTTGCCACAACTAGAGAAAGCCCTCGCACAGAAACGAAGACCCAACACAGCCATAAATAAATAAATAAAATTAAAAAAAAAAAAGACCTATGACTTTAAAAAAAGAACAAAAAAAAAACAAACAAAAAAATAAAAATGAAGAAAGATAAACTAGGAGGGCAGCTAATATAGATAGCTGGGGAGTTATTAAAGGATTTTAGGCAGAGAAATAATCACATTTGGGTCTTAGAAAGTCTCTGACTGTGAAGGATAGAATGCAAGCACAGAAGTCTCTACACTTCAGATTTTTCTGTTTGAACAATTAGAACAGTGCTACTCCTAGATAGCTTAGTAGTCTGATTTTAAGCCCAATCTTAGTTAACACTGCAAAGTACTTTTAGTTCTCCAGAAAAAAAAAAATCCCTCAGGAATGTACAATTCCAAGGTAGCATCATTACAATGGAATCAAAAGGTAAAAAAAGATATGTATGTAGAGAAGGAGGTGTGCAGGTTATGTTCAAGAGTAAAAGGTGAAAAATACTAAAACAAGAATTTTAAAAACTCCACAGCAAAAACTATTTTGGATGCAATCATTACCATAGCCACTTACTATCATCTTAGACAACACAAATAGTTGTAGAAGCCAGGTTGAAAAACGTTCAAAACAGGATGTAAAACAGTAAATACTTAAAATCAAACCCTAGTTAAAAATTCTACAATATTAATGTTATAAGATAGTATTCTGGTTGTTTAGAAAGTCTGCTATTATTGCCAACATTTTCTTCAGTTGAAAGCACAAGCTAAAAAAATAAAACTCCAACTAAACTGGAAGAAACATTAAAGTCTATCTCCTAGTACTTTCACATACCATATAAAATCTATTCTTTTTGAAAGATGTACAGACTATTGTTGGGTCAGCTTGAATATTCTGAAGAACAGGGTTTTCAGAAGCTTTCATTTCTATAGTAGTTGCAGCACGATGTTTTTTGGCTATTCCCTGGAACAACGCCAATTGCATCACTCTAATATTTTCTTGCTTGCCTAAGATCCGCACACACCTGGAAAATACAACAATATTTTATTCAACAAAATTATCAGGATTAACTCCAATTATAACAACTTTACAGATAAAAGCTAGGAATCAACTATATCCTTTATCTTTGTACAAAATAACTAGTGAAAGGTTTTTAAAAAGTGTTTCTCTACCTCTCCTTCTCCCCCCAAAAAGTTATTTTAAATTGGTAGCTATCTATAATTTTCAGATTAAAACAATAACAATCATTCAGTCATACAGCTTTAACCTATCCCTGTCATTTTAATCTTTCTGCAAGTCTTCAAAGATTTTGTATTGCCAAGAACTACAATATAAATTTGTTTATATGTGAGAATGTATAGCACAAGATTTTTTTCCTTTAAATATACTTTAAGTTATTTTCATTTACATTCTGTGATAGTATCTGATTAGAGCAATTTTGTTCTAAGACCAAATGGACTGTTTGCACAAAAGGCTTACTGTGGTTTCATACATTTTAACTTCTGATTTTATGTCTAGCAGGATGTAATGCTGAATTCTGTGGTTAAAATATTTGGCAACATTTAACATGAACCAGGCTAATTTAAATCAATAAGCAAAAGACAGACTGAAACTTGTTAAAAAAAAAAATTGAAACTATGCATATCTTCCTTCGATTTCTTTTACAAACATGAGTGGAAACTTTTTACATAAGATTATAAACAACCAAAAGACCACAGAAAAATCCAGTCAAAACATTTGGTTAAGTTTAGACATTTGGGACTATTCCACTTGTCTTAGAACAAACAAAACTCCCATTGTTTCCCAAAAGGAGGAAATGGTCCCTTAAAAGTACATTTTTAAAAAGCATAAATTGTATTAAAGCTTACCGGTTTGTTTCTACATTTATAACTTTAATGCCCAGCATTGTTCCATATAGCACAAAGTGTCCAGTTTCATCAAAAACTATATTAATTAATCTTACTGCATCCACCTTCTCCAATTCACGTTCTACAGCCATGCGTCGGCCAAATTCCATGTCTGGTAGCTGTTGCCTCATCTGCTGCAGTTCAGTAAACATCTAGGAAACAAACCATTTATTAACAAAAAATGTTACATGATAAAGGGAAAGAGAATTTAAATAAAAGCAGAGTATACATTAAGAGCCACTAACAGTTTATGTACTTATATATCTTCTTAAGGAGTATTCTAAACACTTGAAGCAGTAAATCAAAAGACGTTAGTAAGTTCAATCATAAAAAATAGTATTTATACTAGTTCTTCTAATGAAAAAAAATAAAAGAGTAAATATAACTACTGCTTTCTCTGCAGAAACAATATATCTGCTGCATTTTATAAGCCACAGACTAACACTTTCCAATAGAAATATAATGCAAACCACATACATAATTTAAAATTTTTTAGTAGCTACATTAAAGTAAAAATAAACAGATAAAATTAATCTTAATGTTTTATTCAACCCAATATATCTAAAATATTATCAAAAGATTTAAATTTAAGTAACATAAAAAATATAAAAAAGCAAAATAAAGATTAAAACATTAAGCAATATTTAAAAATTGAGATATATTCTTTTTTTCTTATATTAAGTCTTTGAAGTCCAGTGTGTATTTTATACTCAGTCCAGCTCAGTTTGGACCAGCCGCATACCAAGTGTTCAACAGCCATATGTGGTTAGTGGCTATTAAACTGGACAGTGCAGCTACGGACTGTGAGGTCCTTGTACAAGGATCATGGGCCTGCCATATAACAAGCACTCAATTTTTGTTGAATGAATGAACTCTTTTATGATTTCACTAATTTATAACAATTTCATAGTTCAGAAAATGTTTCAAGTTATTTTGGAGCACCATTACAGTTAATTATCATTAGGTAAATGTGGTTTAGGATAGACGAATATTTTTATGAGTGCCCTTTATTTTGGACATTTGGTTTACTTTTCTTTAGATATTTAATACACAGCTTTCAAGATGGAGGTCACATCTCAATTACTATGTACTATCACACTACCAGCCTCCCCAAAGATGTGATCTTTACAGTTTTCTAGATATTTAGGGCATCAAACTGCAGAAATCAAAAGTAGCTCTCTATTGCACATGAAAAGAAGTCAGGCTTATGTCCCATCTACTTTTTTTTATGCTTGCATTAACGAAATACCCAGTTTTTCTAGATATGGAAAGAACAACATACATAACTCCAAAAATGTAAAGGAGGTATGTGTTAGGGAACAACATGAGGCCAAGTTCTTAAAGAATAGCTAAAAAGCTTGGTCATTAGGGTTTCTTGTCTCCAGTCTCTGAGACTGATATATTGCTTTACTCATTTGCCAGAAATAGCCTAGATGCCAGACTACATTTTTGTAGTGTGGGACCCTTGATTATTTTTGCTAGAGAGAAGATCCATTTTCAAGACTTAAAGTCTGTACATGGCCATCTGCCCACATATATGTATTTAATACATTTAATCCAACCTTTTAAGCACATCAGTATCTTTTTTTTTTACAGTATTCTAGCTTTAATAGCTGGACCTCTGTAATACACAACTGCATGGCCATATGCAGTGCTCCTGATTAATAAAATACCAAAAGATACAACTTCATACCATCTAATTAAATTTGTCTATTAAACCAGGACTCTAACTAGTTAGAAGCTCCCTCCCTTAACATGGGACTGTGAGATTCTAGTCATTAACCAGTCATTAGCATTGTAAATAATTTAATTGGCATTTGCCTTTTTTTTTTTTTTTTGCAAACTCTCTCATTCTGAATTTCAACTTCTGTCATACACTTTGCTACTGACCTTCTCGTATTACCTTAGTCCTATAATTTCAACATATGTTAAAGACAACAGTGAAGAAATAGTGGATTGAACATCTCAGAGTATATGTGTTAAGAGATTTATATCTGGAGAATAGATTTTAAGTATTTCTTTTCTTAAGGAATCTGGGAAGAGCCGCAAGTTGTAAAGAGTTTTAAAATTATATTTAAGTTGAAACCAATATGTAGTTACCAGCCACCATTAAAGAAGAAAATATTAAAAGGAAAGGTTTCTCCTTCTCCTAAAAGCATAATGGAAAGCTATATTCTTCCAATAAGAAAATGAGTGGGCTTCCCTGGTGGCGCAGTGGTTGAGAATCTGCCTGCCAATGCAGGGGACACGGGTTCGAGCCCTGGTCTGGGAAGATCCCACATGCCGCGGAGCAACTGGGCCCGTGAGCCACAACTACTGAGCCTGCGCGTCTGGAGCCTGTGCTCCGCAACGAGAGGCCGCGACAGTGAGAGGCCCGCGCACTGCGATGAAGAGTGGCCCCCGCTTGCTGCAACTAGAGAAAGCCCTCGCACAGAAACGAAGACCCAACACAGCCAAAAATAAATAAATAAATAAATAAATTTAAAGGGGAAAAAAAAAAGAATGTGATCTTTCCATTTAAAAAAAAAAATAGAAAATGAGTTATGAGGATGATTTGATTAGCAAAAAAATCTTCCCTTTTGTCTGGATTCATATTCCTTCAGGCAGATGATCAACCCAACGTGTTACTACTTGCCACCAAACAAGAGTATCACTAATAAGGGTGATAACATTTTTGAAGCGCTTAATTCAGGGAATCTAATGTAAACTGGTGACTACCAAGACTGTATAATTGACACCATCATACAGTAAACATTATCACTACAAAGGTTCAACCCACAGCCTTTCAGAGGATTCAACATACCATTAGCAGTTAGAGAACCACATGATGGAAACACGTGATGAGACTCAAATATCCACAAAAAGCAATTACCTTAGCATGGATAAAAACTCTTATTCTACAACTACATGCTCTAATAAATTCTTTTTTTTTTTTTTTTTCTGTTTCATTGGCCACGCTGCACAGCATGCAGGATCTTAGTTCCCCAACCAGGGCAACCCATGCCGCCTGCAGTGAAGCGTGGTGTCTTAACCACTGGACTGCCAGGGAAGTCCCAATAAATTCTTGTTAGCCGTAATTATGTGTCAAGTATTGTTCTTAATGCTGGAAATACAATCATAAGCAAAACAGATACAGGACCATAAATCACATACAGTTTAGTTAACTGGGGGTTGATACACATTAATCATATAATAAACCAAATATTCTAAAAGAAAATAAACAGTGATACAACAACCACATTAAAAAAAAAAAAGTTGTCTGAGACTGTAAGAACAGTGGAAAATTACCAGGGAAAATGACTCTTCAAGATTTGAAGGATGAGTTCAATAGGTAATGGGAGGAACGGGGAGAGGGGTCACTCCACACATGAGGGACAGCATATGCAAAGGCCCTGTGGTGGAAGACATAGTCAAGAACTGAAAGAAGGTCTGACTGGCTAGAGTAAGAGGTAGTAGAGGTAGGTTGAAGGCACAATATGGCAGGCCACAATTTGGTCTTGATCCTAAGAACAACAGGTAGTCACTAAGAGATTCAAAGTATGACAATATCAGATATGTGCTTTGAAAAGATTCCTTTGGGTGTAGCATGAATAACAGATTAGGAGGAAGCCAGAATAGATGCAGGGAGTAGTCCAGGCAATAGGCCAGGCAAAAGATCATGAGCTAGGGTAGTGACAGCTGTGCTCAAAGAAATGTATGTAAAGTATATGTAGAAAGTAAAATTAACAGGACTCATGATTAATTAAATAGAGTGGTAAGGAAAAACAGGTAAAGATGACTCAGGTTCTGGCTTGTGCAAGCAGATGGATATTTGTGCCATTCACGAAGACAGCAAAAATAAATAAATAAAATAAAAGGATATAATAGAAAGCTGGAAAAATAAATTTGGAAGTAGTCATACAGACAGGAGTGTAGAGTGAGAAGAGAAGGGGGCCTAGCATGGGTTTTGAGGATCTCAAAAGAAGGAGCTTGCAAACAAAACAAAACTGAAAAAAAAGACAAATAAGTATAAGAAAACTGGCTCAGAATTTATCATATCATAAACCTAAAGAAGGGAGTTTTGAAGAGCAACAATGCAAGACAGCAGACAGCTGAATAATATCTTTAATGTGCTAAGAGATAATGATCATCAATCTAAATGTCCATATCCAGGAAAAAAAATCTTTTAAGAAATAGCACAAAATAAAGACATTTTCACAAAAGTAAAATCTGATTAAATTTATATGGCACTTACACTTAGTGATTCATCAAAGACTCTCATGAGTTTTCCAGTTAAAAATCTGAAAATTCTAACTTTTCTATCAGAACCAATAGTAGCTATTTTCTTCCCATCAGGTGAAAAACATATGCTGGTTGGATAAGCCTTGCACTTGGCAAATTCATATAAATCTGTGTCAGTTTTATATTCCCAGTTCACATTTTTGGGGAATTTATATTCATGAAGAGGACCGGTCCAGTATTCAATCATTCCAGATTTGTCAGAAGACACTATTGCTTTGTAAACTGGGTTTAGCCGTATCTGAGTAAGAGGTGATATATGGAGTTTGTCAAAAATATGTAGCGGCTGGTTATCTCCTCGACCATCATAAATGAAAATTTTTCCTGTACTCTTCTCAGAAGCAGCAACTGAAGATATGGCATCCCCTGGGCAATAGATCCACTCACACTGTCCAGGAAAATAGCTAAAATAGTAAAGAATTGAGGGGGGAAAAAAAGAGGTCAATACAAGAAGTAAGCATCCTTCCTCATTCTCATCACCAAAAAATGTCCTGGCCAGTGATTTACTTGTTTTGGATTCTTTGCTCAGAAGTAGCAGACAGAGGTACAGAATGGGGAAGAATAAGAATACCTACTGATTTTTCTCTTTCTGACTTCATCAATGCAATGATAATAACTTCTGAGGATTTATCAAACCACAGGAAGAGAACTGCATACAGCAGATCATTTACAAGGAAACCTGAACAGACGTGGGCCTTAAAATACTCCAGGGCATTGTTTTTTGGATCTTTGTCTATGTCTCCATCTATGTATAACTTACTTTTAAAGGTTAGCATGTAACAGTATACTTCACAAATCCATTCTTGAAATATTTAACATACAAATATTTTAGTCATGACTATGCTCAACAGAAAAACATTCTGATATCACACTCTCATTATCAGTTGCTTGATCTTACAACTATGAGCTTTGAACATGCTACCTGATAAAGTGTAAAAGAACTGGACAGATTTAATCAACATACAAAACTTATATATTCAATTGTGCGTTGTCTCCTTCAAAATAGTCAGTCTGAGAAGTTACACAGTTATTCCAATGATTGAGGTAATGTTCAAAACCTTTTAGGGACTCTTAGAATTTCTATCAAAGCTTAAAAACTATACGCATACCTTGGAGAGATTGCAGGTTTGGTTCCAGACCACTGCAATAAAGCAAGTCACATGGATTTTTTGGTTTCCCAGGACATATAAAAATTTATGTTTACACTACCTGTAGTCTATTAAGTGCGCAATTGCACTATGTCTAAAAATATAAATATATATAAATATATGGCTATACGTACCTGAATTAAAAAATATTTTATTGACTCCCTCTTGCGAGAGCACCAGAATCACAACTAACTGCTGAACAATCAATGACAGGAAGACACTGGAACGCATCAAAAAAGATACCCCACATCCAAAGACAAAGGAGAAGCCACAATGAGACGGTAGGAGGGGCGCAATCACAATAAAATCAAATCCCATAACTGCTGGGTGGGTGACTCACAAACTGGAGTACACGTATACCACAGAAGTCCACCCGCTGGAGTGAAGGTTCTGAGGCCACGTCAGGCTTCCCAACCTGGGGATCCAGTAACAGGAGGAGGAATTCCTGGAGAATCAGACTTTGAAGGCTAGCGGGATGTGATTGCAGGACTTCGACAGGACTGGGGTAAACAGACTCCACTCTTGGAGGGCACACACAAAGTAGTGTGAGCATGGGGACCCGGGGAAGGAGCAGTGACCCCAGAGGAGACTGAACCAAACCTACCTACTAGTGTTGGAGGGTCACCTGCAGAGGCGGGGGATGGCTGTGTCTCACCGTGAGGACAAGGATACTGGCAGCAGAAGTTCTGGGAAGTATTCCTTGGCGTGAGCCCTCCCAGAGTCTGCCATTAGCCCCACCAGAGCCGGGTAGGCTCCAGTGTTGGGTCGCCTCAGGCCAAACAACCAACAGGGAGGGAACCCAGCCCCACTCATCCACAGAAAAAGTGGATTAAAGTTTTGCTGAGCTCTGCCCACCAGAGCAACAGCCAGCTCTACCCACCACCAGTCCCTCCCATCAGGAAACTTGCACAAGCCTCTTCGATAGCCTCATCCACCAGAGGGCAGACAGCAGAAGCAAGAAGAACTACAATCCTGCAGCCTGTGGAACAAAAACCACATTCACAGAAAGATAGACAAGATGAAAAGGCAGAGGGCTATGTACCAGATGAAGGAACACGATAAAACCACAGAAAAACAACTAAACAAAGTGGAGATAGGCAACCTTCCAGAAAAAGAATTCAGAATAATGATAGTGAAGATGATCCAGGACCTCAGAAAAAGAATGGAAGCAAAGATCGAGAAGGTGCAAGAAATGTTTAACAAAGACCTAGAAGAATTAAAGAACAAATAAACAGAGATGAACAATACAATAACAGAAATGAAAAATAAACTAGAAGGAATCAATAGCAGAATAACTGAGGCAGAAGAACGGATAAGTGACCTGGAAGACAGAATGGTGGAATTCACTACTGCGGAACAGATTAAAGAAAAAAGAATGAAAACAAATGAAGACAGCCTGAGAGACCTCTGGGACAACATTAAACGTAACAACATTCGCATTATAGGGGTCCCAGAATGAGAAGAGAGAGAGAAAGGACCCAAGAAAATATTTGAAGAGATTATAGTCGAAAACTTCCCTAACATGGGAAAGGAAATAGCCACCCAAATCCAGGAAGTGCAGAGAGTGCCAGGCAGGATAAACCCAAGGAGAAACATGCCGAGACACACAGCAATCAAATTGGCAAAAATTAAAGACAAAGAAAAATTATTGAACGCAACAAGGGAAAAACGACAAATAACATACAAGGGAGTTCCCATAATGTTAAAGCTGATTTCTCAGCAGAAACTCTACAAGCCAGAAGGGAGTGGCATGACATACTTAAAGTGATGAAAGAGAAGAACCTACAACCAAGATTACTCTACCTGGCAAGTATCTCATTCAGATTCGACAGAGAAATCAAAAGCTAAGAGAATTCAGCACCACCAAACCAGCTCTACAACAAATGCTAAAGGAACTTCTCTAAGCGGGAAACACAAGAGAAGACAAGGACCTACAAAAACAAACCCATAACAATTAAGAAAATGAGAATAGGAACATACATATCGATAATTACCTTAAACGTGAATGGATTAAATGCTCCAACCAAAAGACACAGGCTCGCTGAATGGATACAAAAACAAGATCCATATATATGCTGTCTACAAGAGACCCACTTTGGACCTAGGGACACATACAGACTGAAAGTGAGGGGATGAAAAAAAGATATTCCATGCAAATGGAAATCAAAAGAAAGCTGGAGTAGCAATACTCATGTCAGATAAAATAGACTTTAAAAATAATGATTGTTACAAGAGACAAGGAAGGACACTACATAACGATAAAGGGATCAATCCAAGAAGAAGATATCACAATTATAAATATATATGCACCCAACATAGGAGCACCTCAATACATAAGGCAACTGCTAACAGCTATAAAAGAGGAAATCGACAGTAACGCAATAATAGTGGGGGACTTTAACACCTCACACCAGTGGACAGATCATCCAAACAGAAAATTAATACGGAAACACAAGCTTTAAATGACACAGTAGACCATACAGATTTAATTTATAGGACATTCCATCCAAAAACAGCAGATTACACTTTCTTCTCAATTGCGCAAGGAATATTCTCCAGGAGAGATCACATCTTGGGTCACAAATCAAGCCTCAGTAAATTTAAGAAAATTGAAATCATATCAAGCATCTTTTCTGATCACAACACTATGAGATTAGAAATCAATTACAGGGAAAAAACATAAAAAACACAAATGCGTGGAGGGTAAACAATACGCTATGAAATATCCAGGAGATCACTAAAGAAATCAAAGAGGAAATCAAAAAATACCTAGAGACAAATGACAACAAAAACACAACAATCCAAAACCTATGGGATGCAGCAAAAGCAGTTCTAAGAGGGAAGTTTATAGCAATACAAGCCTACCTCAAGGAACAAGAAAAATCTCAAATAAACAATCTAACCTTACACCTAAAGAAACTAGAGAAAGAAGAACAAACAAAACCCAAAGTTAGTAGAAGGAAAGAAATCATAAAGATCAGAGCAGACATAAATGAAATAGAAACAAAACAATAGAAAAGATCAATAAAACTAAAATCTGGTTCTTTGAGAAGATAAACAAAATTGATAAGCCATTAGCCAGACTCATCAAGAAAAGAGAGGACTCAAATCAATAAAATTAGAAAAGACAAAGGAGAAGTTACAACAGACACCGCAGAAATACAAAGCATCCTAAGAGACTACTACAAGCAACTCTATGCCAATAAAATGGACAACCTGGAAGGAATGGACAAATTCTTAGGAAAGCATAACCTTTCAAGACTGAACCAGGAAGAAATAGAAAATATCAACAGACCAATCACAAGTAATGAAATTGAGTCTGTGATTAAAAATCTTCCAACAAACAAAAGCCCAGGACCAGATGGATTCACAGGTGAATTCTATCAAACATTGAGAGAAGAGCTAACACCCATCCTTCTCAAACTCTTCCAAAAAACTGTGAGGAAGGAACGCTCCCAAACTCACTCTAAGAGGCCACCATCACCCTAATACCAAAACCAGACAAAGATACTACAAAAAAAGAAAATTACAGACCAATATCACTGATGAATACAGATGCAAAAATCTTCAACAAAATACTAGCAAACACAATCTAACAACACATTAAAAGGGTCCTACACCATGATCAAGTGGGATTTACCCCAGGGATGCAAGGATTCTTTAATATATGCAAATCAATCAATGTGATACACCATATTAACAAACTGAAGAATAAAAACCATATGATCATCTCAATAGATGCAGAAAAATCTTTTGACAAAATTCAACACCCATTTATGATAAAAACTCTCCAGAAAGTGGGCATAGAGGGAACCTACCTCAACATAATAAAGGCCATATATGACAAACCCACAGCAAACATCATTCTCAATGGTGAAAAACTGAAAGCATTTCCTCTAAGATCAGGAACAAGACAAGGATGTCCACTCTCACCACTATTATTCAACATAGTTTTGGAAGTCCTAGCCATGGCAATCAGAGAAGAAAAAGAAATAAAAGGAATACAAATTGGAAAAGAAGAATTAAAACTGTCACTGTTTGCAGATGACATACTATACATAGAGAATCCTAAAGATGCCAGCAGAAAACTACTAGAGCTAATCAATGAATTTGGTAAAGTTGCAGGATACAAAATTAATGCACAGAAATCTCTTGCATTCCTATACACCAATGATGAAAAATCTGAAGGAGAAGTTAAGGAAACACTCCCATTTACCAGTGCAAAAAAAAAGAATAAAATACCTAGGAATAAACCTAGCTAGGGAGACAAAAGACCTGTATGCAGAAAACTATAAGATACTGATGAAAGAAATTAAAGATGATACCAACAGATGGAGAGATATACCATGTCCTTGGATTGGAAGTATCAATATTGTGAAAATGATTATACTACCCAAAGCAATCTACAGATTCAATGCAATCCCTATCAAATTACCAATGGCATTTTTTACAGAACTAGAACAAAAAATCTTAAAATTTGTATGGAGACACAAAAGACCCTAAATAGCCAGAGCAGTCTTGAGGGAACAAAACGGAGCTGGAGGAATCAGACTCCCGGACTTCAGACTATACTACAAAGCTACAGTAATCAAGATAGTATCGTACTGGCACAAAAACAGAAATATAGATCAATGGAAAAGGATAGAAAGCTCAGAGATAAACCCACGCACCTATGGTCAACTAATCTATGACAAAGTAGGCAAGGATATACAATGGAGAAAAGACAGTGTCTTCAATAAGTGGTGCTGGGAAAACCGGACAGCTACATGTAAAGGAATGAAATTAGAACACTCCCTAGCACCATACACAAAAATAAACTCAAAATGGATTAGAGACCTAAATGTAAGACTGGACACTATAAAACTCTTAGAGGAAAACATAGGAAGAACACTCTTTGACATAAATCACAGCAAGACCTTTTTTGATCCACCTCCTAGAGAAATGGAAATAAAAACAAAAATAAACAAATGGGACCTAATGAAATTTAAAAGCTTTTGCACAGCAAAGGAAACTACAAACAAGGCGAAAAGGCAACCCTCAGAATGGGAGAAAATATTTGCAAGTGAATCAACGGACAAAGGATTAATCTCCAAAATATATAAACAGCTCATGCAGCTCAATATTAAAAAAGCAAACAACCCAATCCAAAAATGGGCAGAAGACCTAAATAGACATTTCTCCAAAGAAGACATACAGATGGCCAAGAAGCACATGAAAAGCTGCTCAACGTCACTAATTATTAGAGAAATGCAAATCAAAACGACAATGAGGTATCACCTCACACCAGTTAGAATGGGCATCATCAGAAAATCTACAAACAAATGCTGGAGAGGGTGTGGAGAAAAGGGAACCCTCCTGCACTGTTGGTGGGAATGTAAATTGATACAGCCAGTATGGAGAACAGTATGGAGGTGCCTTCAAAAACTAAAAAAGAATTACCATATTACCCAGCAATCCCACTACTGGGCATATACCCAGAGAAAACCATAATTCAAAAAGACACATGCACCCCAATGTTCACTGCAGCACTGTTTACAACATCTAGGTCATGGAAGCAACCTAAGTGTCCATCAACAGATGAATGGATAAAGAAGATGTGGTACATATATACAACGGAATATTACTCAGCCATAAAAAGGAATGAAATTGGGTCATTTGTAGAGATGTGGATGGATCTAGAGACTGTCATACAGAGTGAAGTAAGAGAGAAAGAGAAAAACATCGTATATTAACACATATATGTGGAACCTAGAAAAATGGTACAGATAAACCGGTTTGCAGGGCAGAAATTGAGACACAGACGTAGAGAACAAACGTATGGACACCAAGGGGGGAAAGTGGAAGGGGGGTCGGGAGAGGGGCGTGGTGTGATGAATTGGGAGATTGGGAGTGACATATATACACTAATATGTATAAAATGTATAACTAATAAGAACCTGCTGTATAAAAAAATAAATAAAATTCAAAAGTTCAAAAATATATATTTTATTGCTAAAAAAAATGCTAATTGTCATCTGAGCCTTCAGCAAGTCATAATCTTTTTGTAATAGTAACATCAGAGATCACTGACCACCGTAACAAATACAAAAATAATGAAAAAGTTGAAATATTATGAGAATTTCCAAAATGTGAAATAATGACACAAACTGAGCAAATGCTGCTGGGAAAATGGTGAGTATAGACTTGTTCATGCAGGGTTGCCACAAACTTCTATTTGCCCAAAACCCCACAGTATCTGTGAAGCACAATAAAACAAGATATGCCTGGTGCTCTTTCAATATCCTCAAAGGGGGCAAATGTTCAACATTTATGAATAGATTTGATTTTTTAAAATAGCTAAAGTCTGAGGGAAACAAAGCTGGGGAATAAGACACATGATCAATAGGTATTTCTATTTGTAGTCAAAAAATAAGTTCTAACCACAAATAATGAGACTGATTTCCTTCAGTGTCTCATAAACTGATTTTGAAGGAAATTCCAAAGAATTCCTGCTACATACTGAATTGTGTACTTCCAACCCCCTACTCCTCCAATTCATATGGTGAAGCCCACATCTCCAAAGTGACTGTATCTGGAGAAAGGGTTTTAAAGAGGTAATTAAGGTTAAATGAGATCATAAAGGTGAGGCCCTAATCCCACAGGCCTGTGGCCTTCTAAGAAGTGGAAGAGTAAAATATTCCCCACTCTTTCCCGTCTCTAATGAGGACAAAGTGTGAAACCTGGAAGAGAGTCCTCACCAGAAACCACACCCTGCTGGAACCTTGATTTTGGACTTTCCAGCCTCCGAAACTGTGAGAAAATAAATTTCTGTTGCCTAAGCTACCCAGGATATGGTCTTTTGTTTAATCTCATTACTGTACAGTCTAAACACATAGTTTGGATGTCAGTATACTTCAAAGTTAAAATAACCAACAACTCCAAAAATGTGCATAAGCCTTATACAAACACAATGCCATGTTACTGAAATAAGCATAACAAGGAAGTTAATTCTATGCACCAGTAAATTAGACATGATGGATACTCATTAATTTATTAAGTAGTGTCAAATGGATAAAATGAATCCTTGTTGTGGCGCTGTTGGGACATTTCTGCTGTAATTAATGACAAAAAACACAGCAGGAGCTCCCGAACAGCATTGTAACAAGGATTCATAATATTTAATTTTCCAAAGTAAAATCAAAAGTCACATTTTTTAATGGAATGGTAATATATTCTGTTTAGAAATACCTATGGAACAGGGAAGTTTAGTTCAAGAATTCTTCCGCTAAGTTAAAAAAATATATACTTTAAAAAAGACTCACCCAAGCTTCAGCATATTGATCATGTCAAAGTTCACTACATCAAACACCTTCATTGCTTTATCATCACCCACGGAACAGAACAATGCTCCCTCAGAGCTAATTGCAATACTCTCAATAACTCCTATTTAAATAAATCAAATTAACACATTCTAGTAAACACCAATGAAATGGACATAATTGAAAGAAAAAATATTTTAAAAGAAACTTTAATCAGTACAGTTTAAAAGAGAGCCAAAAAAAAAAAAAAAGTGAAATTCTTACCTAGGTGACTGCGAAAATGTTTAACAAATTCAATCCCCTCTTCTACTTTTTTCCAGAATTTAACATGTCCATCATGACTGGCAGTAATAATAAAGTCTGTCCTGCATATATAAAATTGTAGAAGTTAATTTCTAAAACAGATCTATGAATCACTTAGTACTCCCAAAGCAATCATTCACTGAGAATCTTGGACTCTTAAATAACAGGTTAAAAAAAAAAAACCTTCCTTTATGCAGACCACTATATCACTATATTAGCGTAGACAGAACATTGCAAAATTTGATGCTCTTTTTTGGATATCATAACAGCTTCCGCTGCACTAATTTTAAATCCAAGAGCTAGGATCAGAATTGAGCTAGAACTTGACATTAAAAAAAAAAAGAAAAAGAAAAAGAAAACTCTCACCAGGAATCACTAGATCTTAGGGTCCTTTAATGCTAAAATTACCCTATAGGCAGTCTTTTCACAGGGAAAATGTACTATCTTTCAGAAGCTGATAAATAATTAAATTCCAACATACTACTTACATATACAGCAAAATTCAATGTAAGTTTGTTTCAGATACTATCCAAGGTATTTTGATTGTTTAAGTATCAAAATCTTGTACAGTATAGCCTCCTCTGTCAGGTATATAAAAATAGAAACCATTTGTTGAAACCTAGTAAATGTCAAGTACTCTACATACATTATCTTAGCTACAACTACCTTTACAGCAACTTTATTAGGATGAATATTTTTTACCACCTTTTTAAAAATTAGGAAATAGTTTTAAAATGTTAAATGTATTTGCCACAGGTCCATAGCTGGAGAGCAGCATTCAATACTGGGTCTGCCTAACTTCAAAATCTAGGTTTCTATAAAATCTTCAAAAATCTTTCTATTACACCCTGCTGACTTAGGTTAAACAAAGAAACTTGGAGTGATAGAATGCTAGTCCTATATGCTGCTTTATACACTGACAACTTTGGACTAGGAAAAAAGAGTTAATATTTGGTTAAAATTATCCCATAAATGAAATATAAAGATATTTAATTTAAATCTTTAACTGTCTCCAAGAGATCAAGAATAGACTGATCCAAAGAGCAACAACTCATCTTCTTCTTTCCATGCTCACTGCCAATATCATCCCAGCCACTATCATATCTCATCTAGGTTTCTGTATTAACCTCCTAACTGCTCTCTCTGTATCCATTCTTGCTCTATTTGAATCCATTCATCTCACCACAGCCAGAGTGATCTTAAATATATATATATATAATATATGCATATATATATATGGTGTTACTCTCCCAATCAGGTTCAAATTCCATATAAGAAATAGAAAACCCTCTGGGGTTTAGTCCTTGCCTTTTTCCTCCAGCCTCATCTGCCATTTAACCCCTCTAAATCTGCTTCCTTATCTGTAAAATGTAGATGATACTACCTTATAAGATTGTTAAGATAAATGAAATAATTTATGAAAAAGCCTTGGCACTGTACCTGGACATAATATGCACTCAACAAAGAGCAGAATATTACTATTATTATTATTATCCTTCTACAAATCCCTATTCAGCTATTTTGAAGGTCCTGTGACATTTCCAGAATGTCTTAGATCTCATCATTTTCCCCATTAGTACTGAAGAGGCCAGCTACCAATTACTCCCATCTTATCTAATAGACTCTTCTTCATGGAAGCTCAGACACTACCTGGACCATCCCCTTTTGGCATTTATCTCCAAAAGACATGTACACAAACCAGGGAATTTTGTCTTAGAGAATGCATTCCTTGTATGATATAGGAAAGACCATGTAGGTCTTTATTTAACATAAACTATTACAAAACCTATGGAATGAAATAGAAATCCTTAATATCATAAAGCTACTTCTACAAATCCATCTCAAAATTGAAGCATTTTAAAAAAGGATAAACTTCTCAGAAAAAAATTAAGATGTGATAGACTTACTTGGTGCACACCACATGGGTGATAACATCTCTATGCATGTAACTGCGCTCATACATGGATGCACTGGGGAGATTATCAAGATAGACTCTTTCAAACTCTAGAACTAAGGAAAAAAAGTAAAGAAAAATATTTTTTAACAACTGGAATGCTATTTTGTATTTTCTTCTAGATTTTAATTTCTCTCAATTCACGTATAATGAAAAAAAAATCCAGTGTCAGTTATGTCAGTTGTAACTTATTATTTCACAGTACTGAATAGCACCATTATTTAGTCGGTCATAACAGGTTCTCAAGTACTATACAGACGTTTAACTGTTCCCAGAACTTAAGAATTGCGTGGTTCTGGCTTAATATAAAGGTTCCATTAAAAACCAAAAATCTTAAAGTTTCATGAAAATATCACAACCATATTTCTAACCATGTAGATCCAATTATTAGTGCTCATTTAAATAAGTAATAAGAGGCCAGTGACAATCTAGAATGTCTCAGTTTATCTTGAAGGCAATGATCCTCTTTGAAGTCACTGATACCAGGTTTGAAACAGGTAAACAAGATAAATGCTTAGATTTTTGGAGCTGAGAAAATTCTAGAGAATATCCAGTTGAGTGCTTCTCAAACCTTTCCCAAGGGCAAAACATTTTTAAGAGTGGTAATCTGAGGAAATATCTCATTATATGAGCTATGAAAAATTTTACTAGTAAAAAATGCCATTATACTTGTAACCAACAAAACAATCCATGATGGCCAAACACGCCTATAAAAAGTTCCTAAATTAAGCATGACTGTTTCATGGTTTTTCATAACTACTATATAGCAGACTCAAAGTTGTATCCAACAAATTACTTTTCCCTTCATTTTTAGTAACAGAACCCCTGTTTTTATATGGGAATATTGACATCCAGCCACAAGATCTTTCTCACCATCTCTGCAATTAGGTGTGACCAAATGCCAATGAGATAAAAGTGAAAGTGTCGTGTAACAGTCAAGAAGTCTCCTTGAAGAGTTGTGCCCTTCTTCCCTTATTCAGTCCTACAGCTGGGAACTGGGAGATAAGCACTGTTAATTCTAACAAACACTAAGGACAAAGATGAGGTCCATACCCTAGTGACGTTTGGGCAGGAAGTTGGAAAGAACCTAGGTCCCTTTGGAGCCTCCACACCAATCCTAGATTGTCTACTTTAGGACTTTTATCTTTTTAATGTTACTGTCATATTGAATTTTTCTGTAATATGCAGCTAAATTTAATCCTATCTGATGCATATTCCTTTTGTTGTTTGTTAGTTCACTTGTTGAACAGATATTTATTGAAAACAAACTAGGTTCCAAAAGACATGGACATAAAGAAGAATTAACACATAGTTCCTGTCCTTGAGAAACCATCAGTTTAATTAAACGTAATGCCATATCATCATTTATAGTGTCTTTCTGAAAATGTGTACAAAAGTCCAATGTCCAAAGAACATGTTAAAGGGGATGGTTCCATTTCTAGAAAGTTTTAAACCCCTGTCCTTTTAGATAAAATCTTCAATGATATTTTTCTAACATTTCAGACGTTTTTAAATTTCAACTTTTTCTTCAAACTGAATACACTACTGACTGGCTTAAATAGAATAAACATCTAATTGTCTCAACTGTATCAAGTTTATAAGCTTTTTGTCTCCTAATGCTAATATCAGCACTTTGATATTTTTGGATTTTTCCATTCCCTCCACTCATTTACACAAAAAAAGGACATGAAATCTAGTGCAAGAAAATAATTACGAGCATAAACATTATAATATTCAATTATTCCATACTTATTGAGTATCTGCTATATGCAAAGCACTGTACCAAGCACTGGAGCAAAACAGGCATGTTCTTTGCACTTATATGTTTACAGTCTTAACAGTGAAGAGAAACATTAATCAGACAATCATATGAATAAATATACAATTAAAAATGTAGCAAGTGTAATGAGGAAACAATTGCTATGGAAACACTTAACAGACAGACTTAGTAGTAAAAAAAAAAGGTAATGCACTTTAAGGGTGTTAATGTACAATGTTCAAAAAAGTAGCTTCTTCAAAATTCGGATACATAAAATTTGAAGGCTACCTATAAATTCAGTGTGATAAACATACCTCAGATTTATGATCAATGTGCTTTAGAAACCTAGCCCAGACTGGAGAAGTCACAGGTTTCCCAGAGGAGGTGATAGCTGAGCTGAGTGCTAAAGGTTGAACAATAGTAGGTTAAGTGAAATGGGTGAGGGAAATTATTCCATGTAGAGACACCATGACAGCCAAACAGGCATTCACAGGAGAAAAAGGGCATGCCCAATTCTCAAGTGTTTTAGTATGGCTGGAGCACAGAGTAAGAAGGAACTACAAGGGTTTGGTAGAGGGAAGTAATGGAAATGTGCTGAGGGAGGTAAGGAGAAATCATATCAAGAAGGACCTTGTATGCTATGTTAGGGAGCTTGGACTTTGTTTTGAAAATAATGAGAAATCACTTAAAATTTTTAAGTAGGGAGAGTAATAAAGATTTGAACTTTCAGAAAGATCACATTTTAATGGTCTTACACGTTTAAGGAAAACATTTCAAAGAACTTGAAAAATAAGAAAATTTAATATGTCCCTTTCACCACTGCCCCCCCGCCCTTTTTTGGACCACCCTTTTTAGTTGATAAAATTGTCACTAATCCACGTTAGTGGCAAAATGCTTCAGGCCATGGTATCTCACGAGTATGGTTTGAAAACCACAGACCTTGGTTTTTAGATGAAAGATTTGTGATCCAGGAAACTTATGTAACTATGTCAGAAAACTCATCAGTGGAAGAGTCAGGATTGAAATTACCTTTACCTATTCTTTACCACTCTAAATAGGCACCGCCTGCCCCGGCGGCCCAACACACTACACCACTCTTGAACTGACAACCTTAAATAGAACCAGTATTCTTATCCACATCTGCTAAACGGGGTTAAAAATTCCAACCTCATACGTCTGCTGTACGGATTAAACGAGAGGCGCCAAACACGTAAGTACCGGCATAAATTAGCTTTAGCATCTATTGTAACAAATCAGAGATTAATTGTGTTAGATATTATCAAAAAGACGCTTTACTCAAACCAAATAACTATTTCGGGAGTAAAGAACGGCCAGAAGTGAGAAGACGACCCTCTGTTCCAAGGGCACAAATCCTCCGTTTTGGGGTCTGGCTTGAACTCTCCTACTCGGGGGACACAGCATTCCAACCTGCCCTGTGCCTATCTCTGTAGCTACCTTTCCTCTTCTTGACCAGCGTTGCCTCTACAGGTAAGGGCCCAACCCAGCGCTCTTCATTTTCTTCTTCGTTCTCTTGGGCCACAGCCACTACCAGCTCTCCCTCGCCGAGTTCCGTTTTTTCAGGTTCCTCCGGGTCCCGGCGCCTTCTCCTTCTCAGCTGTGACTCGCTGCCACCTTCGGCCGCCATGTTGTCCGAATCGTCAGAAAAGGCGCGACACCCACAGCCCTGCTACCAATCCCGAAGCAGCGGCGCGCCTGTTTGTCAGCGGCCGAGCAAGTTCCGGGATTGGCTGGGAGCAGAACCAATCAGCAATCAGCGCGCGCGGGTCCTCGGCCGTAGAGCCGCGTCTCCCGTAGGCTGACACGACCTGAAGTCCGGGGCTCTCCTTGGTGGTAAGCGATGCGCCGGGGAGAGCGCCATAACGGTTGAAACTTGCCCCGGGATTGTCAACTCCCAGGATATGGAGCTGCAGCCCCAGTGGTGGGACCCTTACCTCCGAGGAACTGAATATCTAACGTCCAGCCAGGCCTTGAGTCCCGTTCTTTTCCGACTCTAGAATCCCACCTGTTAGGACAGAAAGACACAGGGGTGGGGAATTGAAAGAATTGGTTAACTTGCGGGCTTCCCTTCAGGTGCTCCAAACATGTCTTTTTTCCTGAGCTTCTTGTTTCTTTCACACAGTCTCTGAAGAAGGTAGTGAGCGCTTGTTACTGTGGGGCGTGGGGCGTAGGGGGTGGGGAGGGACGGGGCAGAAAACCAGTCACGGCTGGTAACCTAAGTGGCCCAGGCAGGACCATTCACCCTTCTGCCTTCATTCTGGTCTAGTTTTCCATCTCTTAATGGCCTTCTGGACTTAAGCTCTCTTCTTTAAAAAAAAAAAAAAAAAATTTTTTATTGTGGTAAAAACACAAAATTTACCATTAAAAAAATTGAGGTATAATTGGCATATGTTATATTAGTTTTAGGTGTACAGCATAATGATTCAATATTTGTATGTATTGCGAAACGATCACCACAGTTAGTCTGGTTAACATCCATTACTATACATAGTTACAGAATTGTTTTTTTCCCCCGTGGTGAGAAATTTTTAAGTCTCCTCTCTTATCAACTTGCAATTATGCAATACATGTTTTTCCTTTTCAGTATTTTTTTAAATAATTTTTTTAAAATTTATTTTTATTTATTTATGGCTGTGTTAGGTCTTCGTTTCTGTGCGAGGGCTTTCTCTAGTTGCGGCAAGCGGGGGCCACTCTTCATTGCGGTGCGCGGGCCTCTCACCATCGCGGCCTCTCCCGTTGCGGAGCACAGGCTCCAGACGCGCAGGCTCGGTAGTTGCGGCTCACGGGCCCAGTTGCTCCACGGCATGTGGGATCTTCCCAGACCAGGGCACGAACCCGTGTCCCCTGCACTAGCAGGCAGATTCTCAACCACTGCGCCACCAGGGAAGCCCTGCAATACATTATTATTAACCGTAGTCACCATGCTGTACACTATATTCCCATGACTTACTTCTTTTACGTTTGTACCTTTCAACCCTCTTCACCCATTCGCCCCCACCCCTGCCATCTTCGGCAACCACCACCAATCTGTTCTCTGTATCTGTGAGCTTGGCTTTTTTGTTTTTATTATTATTTTTAGGTTCCCCATGCAAGTGAGATCATGTGGTATGTCTTTCTCTGTCTGAATTATTTCACCTAGCATAACACCTCCAAGGTCCATCCATATTGTTGCAAGTGACAAGATTTCATTCCTTTTTATGGCTGGATAAAATTTACCTATCCATTTGTTATCTGTCTATATTACATTTTCTTTATTCATCAGTTGATGGACGCTTAGGTTGTTTCCATATCTTGGCTATTGTAAATAATGCTGCAATGAACATGGGACTGCATGTTTCTTTTTGAATTAGTGTTTTTGTTTTCTTTGGATAAACACCCAGAAGTGGAATTGCTGGATCATATGGTAGTTCTATTTTTACCTTTTTGAAGAATCTTCATTAATTTCCCATAGTGGCCACACAATTTACATTTTCACTAGCAGTAAACAGGGGATCCCTTTTTTTCCACATCCTGGCCAACACTTGTTTTTTCTTATCTTTTTGATAATTGCCGTTCTAACAGGTATGAAGTGATATCTCATTGTGGTTTTGATTTGCATTTACTTGATGGTGTTGAGTACCTTTTCACATAACTGTTGGCCATCTGTATGTCTTCTTTGCAACAATGTCTGTTTAGATCTTTTCATTTTTAAATAAGATTGCTTTTTGGTATTGAGTTGTATGAGTTCTTTATGCATTTGGGTAGTAACCTCCTATCAGATATATGATTTGCAAATATTTTCTCACATTCAGTAGGTTGCCTTTTCATTTTCTTAATAGTTTCCTTTGCTGTGCAGAGGCTTTATAGTTTGATACAGTCCTACTTGTTTATTTTTGCTTTTCTTGCCAAACCCCCAAAATCATTACCAAGACCGATGTCAAGGAGCTTACCACTTATGTTTTCTTCTAGGAGTCTTGTGGTTTTAAGTCTTACATTCAAGTCTTTTAACCATTTGGAGTTAATTTTTGTGTATGGTGTAAGATAGTGATCCAGTTTCATTCTGTCCAGTTTTCCCAACACCATTTATTGAGAAGACTGTCCTTTTCCCATCATGTATTCTTGGCTCATTTGTCATAAATTATTTGACCATATATGTGTGGGTTTATTTCAGGGCTCTTTATTCTGTTTTGTTGATCTATGTGTAAAAGTTACAATCTTAATCTCTTCTTTTTTATCCAATAAATGTAACTTGTCAAATGCCCTCCATAAAACACTGCTTCCAAAAGCCTACTGAAAGCCTTCTGGTTGCCTATTTCAAACCAGATAAGTCTCTTCTTTACTTTTGCTTTGAGGTGGATCCCAGATACAGGGAAGTAACTGCCCATAGGAAATACTTCTTAAAGGTTTTTTTTTTTCCTTAAATTTTAAAGGTTCCCATTATTTGACATGTCCTACCTTGCAAGTCTCATTTCTTCTCTGTCTTCTGCTCTAATCAGACCAGTTTCTTTTGTGTCTCACAAATTTTACATGCTCATACTTGCCTCCAATCTTGTTTCTAATGCCTTGAGAGCATCTCCACAGCAAATCTAGCCTTCACCTTTACAACTTCTCATAATCATTATCATTCTAGGGAGTTAGTACTGTGTACTGAGCACTGTACTAAGCCATTCGTTCTTACAGGTAGATTTCTTTGATCTTCTCTATTGTGAATTCTGAAAGCACTTGCAGTCTTTGTTGTATAATTTACCACATCATAGCACTTCTAACTACCTGAAATCGTATCAGGTATTTAGTTGTCCACTTGTTTATATTGTCTCTCTTCAGTGAAAATGTATGCTCCATGAGGACAGAGACTTTTTCACCTACACAGCTAGAGCCATAGTGTCTGACAAAGGGCACACATTAAGATAATGTGTTGGATAAATGAATACAGGTTAGAATTACATGGGTACTTTCTGTTACTTGATTTCATGTATATTACTCTTTTTCCAATGATAGTATGAGGTTCTTTAATTAGTATTAGGTCTTGGTGTTAGATCTTTTAAGTTTGTATGCCATAGTATCCCTAAATATAGCACTATTGTTCTTTAGTAAATGATTCGGAATTGTAGTACCAACTGGGGATCTCAAAAGATTGACTTGTTCTCTTTACAGAAAGGTAGATTTAAGGGTACAAATTGTGGGGAAAGGATAAATTTAAACCCTTAAGCGATTTTATTTATTTGTATTCTAATGCTACACTTCAGCTAACTTGTTGAATATCTATATACACATACACACACACACAGACTTTCACATTTTGCATACTGATAATGTATTTTATTGGTTAGTATTCTAAAAGCAGGGAAAGTTCAATTTGCACTTAATTTCTAAATTAAGGTATATTTAAAACAAATATTTATATAATGTTAGAATATTTTTAAGCAAAGAAGTCAAAAATTGTTAATGACTGCTTATGGCTTTGTGAACTTAACTATATCTTTTGTGTGTAGCAAGGAAGATGTTTAGTGTAAACAGTTTTGGATATGGCATAAGTTACTTAACCAGCTTTCTACTAGTTGACATTCAGTATTGGCTATTAACATTAATATTAATGTTAATAGCCAATACTGATATAGTTCTTTATATGCTAGGCACAGTTCTAAGAGCTTTACGTATATTAACTCATTTAATTGTCATAACAATCCTATAGAGTAAGTAATATTATCTTCATTTTACAGATAAGGAAACCAACGCACAGATAGTTTAAGTGACTTGTCCAAGGTCATACAGCTTGTAAGTATTGAAGCCAGAATTTAAACCAAGACAGTCTGATTGAAGAGTTCACTCCCATAAAGTTTTTTTATAGATGATGTTGCAGCAAGCATACCTATGTAGACTTATGCAAATGTATCTATCTGTAGGATTATTCCTAGGAGTAGAATTTCTGGGTCAAAAGATAAATGCATTTAAAATTTTGATGGATATTGCTAATTATCCTACAAAGGGATTGGTCTACAAACAGTGCATGCCTTTTGTTCTACACTCTTGCCAATATTGTTTTTTATTAATTTTTCCATTATTGCTAGTCTGAATGAAAAATAACTTTTGTTTAATTTGCATTTTTATGATTTATGAGTAAGGATAAGTGCATTTTTCTATATTCAAAAGGTAATTCCGTTTTTTTTTAATTCCCCATTTGTGTTCTTTACTCATTTCTATTAGATTGTTTTTATTGTTTGCCTTTTTATTGCAAATACAATACAGATGTGGAAAACCCCACACAAAATAAATGTAAAGTTTATAAATTGTTATAAGACGAACACCTTTATCACCATGCAGATTAAGAAATAAAATTTTGATAATCACTTCGGAAGTCTCTCCATTTGACCCATCCCAATCAGAGCTCCCCATCTCCTTTTACTTCCTCTCTCCCTCCCTCCAAAAGTATTGGGTTGGCCAAAAGATTTGTTAGGTTTTTTCGCTACGATGGCCCTACTAACGCTTAGTTGTCTTTAACTTCATTTGAAACAATTTTGTTAGATTGTATTGTGACAGCTGTCATATCTGCGTGCATTTAAAAAAAAACTTAACAAAATTGGTGAATTTTTGTGTAGCCATTTTAATATTGAAGATGGAAGAAAAAAAGCAACATTTTTGCATATCATGCTTTATTATTTCAAGAAAGGTAAAAACGCAACTGAAACACAGAAAAAGATTTGTGCAGTGTATGGAGAAGGTGCTGTGACTGATGGAACATGTCCAAAGTGGTTTGTAAAGTTTCATGCTGGAGATTTCTCGCTGGACGATGTTTCACAGTCGGGTAGACCAGTTGAAGTTGATAGCAATCAAATTGAGACATTGAGAACAATCAACGTCATACCACACAGGAGACAGATGACCTACTCAAAATATCCAAATCAAGCATTGAAAATAATTTGCACCAGCTTGGTTATGTTAATTGCTTTGATGTTTGGGTTCCACATAAGTTAAGCGAAAAAAACCTTCTTGACCATATTTCCCCATGCGATTCCCTACTTAAACATAATGAAAACGTTCTGTTTTTAAAACAAATTGTGACAGGTGATGAAAAGTGGATACTGTACAAAATGTGTAATGGAAGAGATGGTGGGGCAAGTTAAATGAACCACCACCAACCACACCAAAGGCTGGTCTTCATCCAGAGAAGGTGATGTTGTGTATTTGGTGGGATTGGAAGGGAGTCCTCTATTATGAGCTCCTTCCAGAAAACCAAACAATTAATTCCAGCAAGTACTGCTCCCAATTAGACCAACTGAAAGCAGCACTCGACAAAAAGTGTCCGGAATTAGTCAACAGAAAATGCATAACCTTCCATCAGGATAACACAAGACCGTATGTTTCTTTGATGACCAGGCAAAAACTGTTACAGCTTGGCTGGAAAGTTCAGATTCATCTGCCATATTCACCAGACGTTGCACCTTCAGATTTCCATTTATTTCGTTCTTTACAAAATTCTCTTAATGGGAAAAATTTCAATTCCCTGGAAGACTGTAAAGGCACCTGGAACAGTTCTTTGCTCAAAAAGGTAAAAAGTTTTGGGAAGATGGAATTATGAAGTTGCCTGAAAAATGGCAGAGGGTAGTGGAACAAAAGGGTGAATATGTTGTTCAATAAAGTTCTTGGTAAAAGGGAAAAATGTGTCTTTTATTTTTACTTAAAAACCAAAGGAACTTTTTGGCCAACCCAATAATTAATAGCCTGACTTTATAGTGATCACTTTTTTAGTTTTTTTTTTTTTCTTTTATGATTGGTTGTTGGTTTTTTCTTATTAATTTGTGGGCATTCATTATTCATTAAGGAAATTAGGTCTTGGGTGCCAAGTATATTACAAATTTCTTTCTTAAGTTTTTGGGTTTTAAATTTTAACTTTTTAATGATATCTTTGTCCATTCGGAATTTTAAAAATTTTATACAGTGATTTTACTTAGTTTTGTCTAGAAAGGCCTTTCTTAATCCAAGATCTAAAAAATGTTTTCTCCCTGTTCTTTTTTATGGTTTGGATGTTTTGAGGGATGGAGGAGTAGTATAAAGATTGAGATGTATATCTAGGCTTATTTTTCCCCACAAATACTATGCGTTTGTTAAAAAGAATGAGGGAGGTGTGTATGGGCCAAAATATACCTGAAAAAAAAAAAGCAGTATATATCATAGGTCTGTAAATGTATGACTCTAGAAAGGCTTTGTATTGTGTTTCATTGTTCAATTGCCTATCTATGTGCTGATTGAACACTATCATAATTAGTATAGTTTTTAAATAAGTTTAACATGTGGTAAGGCAAGTCTTCCCATCTTAATCTTTATGAGGGTCTTGGCTGTTTTTGGTCATTTGCACGTCCATATGAATTAGAATTAGTTTGTCAAGTGCCACAAAAACTTAGAATTTTGAAATAAGATTGAATAGATCAACTTGGGAGGAATTTACATCTTTACAATATGGAGTCCTCCAATCTATGACATATCTATTTACGTTTTTAAAAACTCTCTGTTGATAAGTCATAGATTAAGCAATATAAAATTTAAGTTTCATGTGAAAGAAGTATTTTTGGGGGGTGGGTTATTCTGGTTTGCATTTGGTGTTGTGGGATAGACATCCTCATTGTTTTTTATTGCTCTGTCCACCTCCTTAAAGTTACCCAACATTGAATCTTATGCCATCAGACTGTACCACCAATCATTTCTCCTTGCAGCAGTTATCTAGCAGGATTATGTCAGGCTCCTTCATTCCTTGAAGATTTTTAGCTCCTCTCCTGCAATACTGTTGTAATACTGTCACCCTCTCCAGCAATACTGTCGTAATTCTTGGTGATTTTAATATCCATATAGATGATCTTTCAAATAACCTGGCCTCTCTTTTTCTTGACCTCCTTTTCTCCAGTGGTTATATTCTCCATCTTAGCTACTCACTCCTCTGGTCATACCTGAGAGACTTTGTCATTCTTTCACTTTGTCTCTGTCTTCACCTATGCTGTTAAACTATAGAGGAAAACACACAACCATGTTCTACTTTCACTTTAAATTCATGACTACTAATCTCAAGTGGGCGTTTAATGTTATCTAGTAATCCTACTATTTTACCCTCTTCCACTCTCTTATATATCTATTTTATACATTTTTTTTGTTCTTAAATCTCCAATGCTTTTTCCCCATCTTCATTTATAGCTGATGACTTTAGTTACCATTTCATTAATAAAAGAGAAGCAATCCAAGTAGAACTTGCACAAGCTCCTACCAACACATTTATTCACCTACCTGTCTGTGTCTGTGCCCCTAATATTCTGCCTACCTTCCCATTGAAATGGATGAACTGTATGTATATCTATCTTAAGCCAACCCCTCTACTCGTATATTAGATCTAATTCTTCTCTTTCCTCTTCTTTCTCTTCAACATCAGCAATGTTTGCTTCTCTTACTGTATCATATAAAGATGCTGTATTTCCTCCTGACTTAAAAAAAGAAAAAGAAAAAACTCCACCCCATATCTCACTACAGCTGGTACCTCACTTCTCCTTCCCTTTAGAGAAAAAAATTCTTGAAAATGTTTTATGTACTGGATATGTCCAATTCTTTTTGCCTTCTATTCTCTCTTGAGTCTACTTCAGTAAGGCTTTCACTTACACCATTCTCCTGAATCTACTGTTATGAAGGTTAACAATGACTTCCATTTTTGTTATTTACTTTAATGAAATTGTGTGACAAGTTACTCCAAAACTTATGTAATAGGAGTGGGACGGGCGTGCAGCCATTGGGGCACGACTCTTAGCATGGCGGTTAGAGGTCCTGCTCCAGCAATGGTCAGTCTTGCAGTGGTCCTCACGGCAGAGAGTACAGTGCGAGGAGGACTGTGGGCTTCTCCCCAGACCCTCGGGCCTCAGGCTGGTGGGTGAGCTGGGGGGCCCAGGGACAGGCTAAGGGCTGTGTCCCATTGAGCTCCAGAGCCCTCGCCCTGGCCACCCACTGGCCGGGCCCAGGCCTTGAAGCAGCAGTGAACCTCTGCCCTATCCCTACCTCCTCGACCTAATGGTGGTGGCAGTCTCCATGGGTCACGGTCCGAGGAACCTGGTTTGGATGGCCTGAGGAGCCTGAGGGCAGGTTGGGTACTGGGCGCCTTGCTCCCTCAGTGATGATGGATGGGCAGGGTCTGGGAACCTGGCCCTGAGGGCGCCGCCAGCTGAGATCTGTCTTTTCAGCCAGGCCTGGGCACTGGCGGGAGGGCCCAGACTGGGTGCAGGATGGACGCTCCTGGGCAGGATAACTGGCCTGCTCCTGGGCAGGATACACAGGATACACGCCCCCACACAGGGGGGCAGGATAACCCCCTTCTCTTAGCCAGGGCCTGGACCTCGGAGGGTGAAAGTTGAGCCTTGGGACCTTGCCCTCTCTTGTCAGAACAGAGGATAACGTTTGTTTTGTTGGAGGTTTACGGGAACATTGTGACCTGACCGTGACCTGACCTCAAGAACAAAGGACCTGACTTGAAGAAGTTTGCAACAACTAACCACGCCCATCCCTCACCTTTCCTATAAAAGGGCTTTCCTGAAACTTTTCAGGGAGTTCCGGGTTTTTAAGGATAAGCCACCAGTCTCCTTGCATGGCCCCACAATAAACCTTTCTCTGCTCCAAACTCTGACGTTTTGGTATTGTTTGGCCTCGCTGTGTGTCGGGCACACAGACTTGCATTCATTAACAGAGATGTAAAACAACCGTTTATTGTGCTCAGTGATTCTTGCATCAGGAGTTCAGACAGGACATAGGAGGGACAGCTTGTCTCTGCTCCACAATGTCTGGGTTCATATCTAGAAGACTCAAAGCCTGGGGGCTGAATCATCAGAAAATTTGTTCACACGTGTATCTGATGGTTGATGCTAGCTTTTGGCTGGGAACCACAGTTCCTTTCAGTGTGGGCTTCTCCAAGTGGTCCCTTTATTTGTGCTAGTTTGGGCTTCCTTATAGGATGGCTGGGTTGCAAGTGTGAGTATTCTGAGAGAGAGACAGATGTAAGCCTTTTATGACTTAGTCTTGGAAGTCATGTGACATCACTTTCATTGTATTCTATTAATATAAGTAGTCAGAAAGTCATACTCAGGTTCAAGGGGGAGGGTAAAGAGGCTCTGCCTCTAGTTGGGGAGTGACAACCTGAAATATTGCTGACTATTTTTGGAAAATACAGTCCCTTATCCATATTGCCAAGTAAATTGTCAATTCTCTGTTTTTATCTTATTTGACCTATCACTAGTAGTTGATAGTTCATCACTCCTTCCTTGAGCACTGATCTTGGATTTCAGGACATCATACTCTTTTTTTTCCTTTTACCTTACGCGTCACTCCTTCTCAGACTATTTAGGTCACTCCTTCTCAGACTATTTCCTCATCTCTTCAGTCTCTCCAGGTCTGGAACTCTTCTCATTTCTATCTGTACACTCTTCCTTTTCTGATCTCACCTATCCTCATGGCTTTAAATATCTGTATGGGGATGACTCTCAAATTCTAGCTCGAAACTTTCCCATGAACTGCAAACATGTATATCCAGTTGCCTAAATAGCAGCTCCACTAATAGACACCTTAAATTTAGCACGTCCTGAACTGGATTCTTAATTAGCATCACCTCATGCCTTGCTGAATCTGTTTCTTCTATCATCTTCCCCATCTCAGTAACTGGCAACTCCATCTTTCCAATTGCTTAGGCCCAAACTTTTAAAATAATAATTGATTCATCTCTTTCTTTGACACTCTATAAACAGACTGTTAGGAAATCCTTTTGGCTGTATCTTGGAAATATATTTAGAATTGGACATTTTGTACTCTCTCAATATTATCCTGGTCCCCATCTTACTTGGATCATTGCAGTAACTTTCTAACTGGTTTTCCTACTTCTCTCCTTACTGGCTGTAGTTATCCAGAGTTATAATGTTAAAATACAATTCAAATCATGTCATCCCTCTGTTCAAAACCCTCTAATCACTTAACATCCCAGCCTATGTCGTTAAAATGACTTGCAAAGCCCACATGATCTCATCCTTATTATCTCTCTGACTTCATCTTGTATTCTCTGTCTTACTCTGCTCTAATCACAGTGGCTACTTTACTGCTTTAGGACACAGCAGTCATGTTCCTTCCCCAAGGCCTTTGTACTTACATTTCCCTCTGCCTGGAGCCTCTTTCCCTAAATATCCACATGTCTTACTTCCTTCTCTCCTTCATGTTTTTGCTAAGTTGTCAACCTCTCATTGACCTTATATGACCACCTTATGTAAAATTACATGCCCCTGTCTGAGCACTCCCTGTGTTTCTTCCTTGTCTTGCTTTTCTTCATTGTACTTACAAATTATTTGATATGCAACACTATATTTTTAAAATCTTTTTATTTATAGCTTCTTTATATTTGTTTTAATCTTTTTAGTTTATTCTGTTTTCCTCACCTAGAATGTAAGCTCCATGGTTGGAGGAATTTTTGCCTATTTTCTTCACTGTTACATCATTAGCTCCTAGGTGAGTATCTGACAGGTAATGGGTATTCAACAAATATTATTAAATGAATATTTTTTACTTTAGTTTTTCTTACAAGGCTAAGAAAATCACAAGGCACATGTCAGTGAATCAGCAACATCTAGATCCAGATAGTACTACAGATGTGGAAGATGTTACAGATGCTGAAGAAGAACTTATTAAAAAATGTGAAGAAATGTGGAAAGATATGGAAGAAGTAAGTATCAAGACATAAAAGTGATATCCCAATTACTTACTATAAGATTGAATTCCATTTCAATGATAGACTTAGGAAAGAAATAATTATGCTGGATTCTGAAAGCCATTATATGATAAATAGTTATATATTTTTTAGACCTATAAGCATTCATTTAAGAAACTTTATACTAGGTGAGCTGTAGAAAGAGAAAAAATTATGGCAGTCCCTACCCTGAAGGAGATTATCATCTAATGGAGGCAATAACAAATTATATTAGAAGTGTGGTGGTAAAGTTCAAAGACTATACTTAGGAGGAGTACTAAGCCTAGACTGAAGGGGCCAAAGATAGCTTTCTTAAAGAGGAAATAACTGAGTTCATTTCTAAAGAATAAATAGGAGTTAGCCTGTGAAAGTGGAAGAGGTATACAAAGCAGAAAGAACAAAATATTTAAATGTTGGGAGAGTTTAGAGAACTCTAAGTAGAATAAAAGGATTATAAACATGAAGTGACCTGATGAGATATCTTGATTGAGAAAATAACTGGTGGTTTTGAAGAAGATGGAATGCAGAAGAGTGAGACTATACAAAGAAAGAATATTTAGGAGTCTCTAGTAGTAGTCCTGTAAGAAGTACTGAAGCCTAAGTCTTGTCATTGCAAATAGAAAAATGGATTCAAGAGATGCTAAGAAGTTTGGACCAAAAGGACCTGGAGGTTAATTGTTGTGAAATGGGGAGGGGGAATTACACATAGTTTCAGGTTCCTGGTTTGGGCTATTGAGTGGTTGGTGAGGTTATTTCCCAAGATAGAGAATATAAAGGGGGAGAACACATACTTATGGAGTTTGAGTGAAAATATGAATTAATTTAGAAAATGTTGTGTTTGAAGTATATGTACATTTTCTGAGTTACTGGGGTAGAATCACTTCTGGTGCACTATAGTATGCTGGTAAAAATTTGTTTTACTTAAAATAGTGTAATGTATAATATAGGCCACAGACGTTTTTTTACATCCTATTCTTCCCAGTAAGGTTTCAGATTAAGGCAGGTTAGTGGGGGTTGTTTCTTTTAAAAAAAAATTTTTTTTAACATATATCCTTGCTACTCTGTATCGTTACTGTATTTTCAAGATAATTTGTATTGCTTTTGAAATTTTTTCAATATAGAAATTTGAATTAAAAAAACTGAAAATTTTTTTTGATGGGAAAATACTGCACCTTGAAATAAGCACAAATAAAATTTAAATTGCCCATATTTTTACTCAGATATAATCACTATTAACAATTATGGATTTTTTTTTTTTAATGGCATAGTAGCAATGTCTCCTGTTGGCTTTATTTTCTTATGATCTTAACTATCTTCTTACCTCTTTTGTTATCTTTCTGTAGTGTTTGCCCCCTTGTTCTTTTATTTCCCATTTTTCCATTATCTAGTTTCTAATTCACCCTAGCTATTAATTTTTGTTTTTGTTTTTCTTATGCTCATCTTTTCATTCTGTGTTGAGTTAAGCATCCACTTGTACTTTTGATGTGTTCACGTTGGGTCCTATTTGGCTGCCTTCCTGATCCTCTTGCTTAGGAAGTAAAGAATTTAAACAAACTCTTCTCGTATATCAGATATTTGTATATTGTTTTAGAGGAATATTACATTGGTATAAAAGGACAAGGAAAAGGAATTGTTTGTGGTGTATAGTGTGTGACTTGCTTTTCTTTACTTTTTAAATCAAGTGTCAGAACAAATTATCGCTTGTTGGAACTGAGACACTCACTGATTCAAATGCTCAGGTATGATTCTTTTTGTTTTTCCGAAAAGTAGGTAAGTGGAATTTATTGTTTTAGATAAGAAGTGTGTCATCTATATTTATGCCAAGTATAATAGCTTTGTTAAACCTGTATGCTTAATGATTTGGAAAATTTTCTACTCTTTCTGATTTAAGAGGAGTATTCTAAAAACTTTTTGAATAATCTGTTATAAATAAATTCTTTATTATTTATCTTTTAACAACTACACATACATTCAACTTTGAGTGAATTGCTCATTGTCTGCTATTATGATACCGTGTTAAAAATTAGAACAAAGACTGTCCTACTTTGTGTTAGGTGCAGTAGCCACAGTTATTTTACTGTCTGTGTGGAATCTTAACTGATTTTACCCTAAGCTTAATAAAAGGATTAAAATATTCATTTCAAAATGCAAAGACCTATGGAATTGGTTTAGAGATACACCAGTGGTTCAGTGCAACAGATTAAGAATTTAAAATATGACAAAGATGATAGTTCCAATCTTTGGGAAAGGGATGAATTAGTTAATAAATGATAGTGGTACAACTGTATATCCATCTGGGAGAAAATAAAATTGGACTTCTATCTTTCATTATATAAACATAAATTCTGGATGAATTGCTATGAAAATCTTACAAGAAAAGCTGGAGACTATTTGTGCAATCTAGTTAGAGACCAGGGGAAAATGTCTTGGCTGATAATAGAAATTTAGACACAGTAAAAGAAAACTTAGATACATTTGACCATAAAAAAAGTTAAAAATGTTTTAGTGATAAAAATTCTAAGAACAGATTTAAATATACAAATAATTCCAATGAAAGTTCTCCAAAACTAGTGGGAGCATGTCAAAAGACATCAGAACCAATTGAAGGCACTTGGCTGTCCAAATTTAGTATCATGTGAGCATTAAAAGAAATAATGGCTTCAATTGATTATAATGATGTGAAAACATAAAAATCTATGAGCATAATGATACTCAGTAATAAATGAGAATGAGAGAGAAAGAGGAAAAAACTAATTTGTCACTTTTGGAAGTGCCTATTACACCAGATCTTTAAAAATTGGTGATAAAAAATTAAGCCATCTTTTATAAAAAGCTTTTTATCCATCAATAAATAAATAGTGTTCTTTTGTACAGGGTAAAATTGAATATTTTATTTGGAAAAATATTATACAATAAATAAATAATTATCTGGTTTCCTTGGGAAATGTGGTCCTTATGTTGTAGAAATTGAGACCTACTGAATCAGAGTCACTAGGGATGAAGCCTGTAAGTTTCCTGAATGATTTTCAGGCAGTAAGCCAAACACTTGGTTTTGAGGGAAGTGCTTATGTAGTTGTAGATAATCAGTATCCTGAGATAGTCAATAATAACATTATCTAAAGAATCCACAAAATGTCTTTTCCTATTTTGTTAGAGATCCCTAATATTCCTCCCAGGTTTGATGATTCTCTAGGAACACTCACAGTACTCATAGTCATACTCATGGCCGGGATTTATTGCACTGAAATGATACAGAGTAAAATCAGCAAAGGGAAAAGAAGCATGGGTTGAAGTTCAGAGGAAACCAGGCACAAGCTTTCAGGAGCCTTTCCCAGTGGAGTCACACAAGACGTGCTTAATTACCCCAATGAGTTGTGACAATGAGTGTGAAATGTTGTCTACCAGGGAACCTCATTAGAGACTCAGAGCCCAAAGTTTTTTGTGGGGGGTAGTCACATAGGCACCCCTTGCCTAGCAGTTATCAAAATACCAGACTCTCAGGAGGAAAGCAGGTGTTCAGCATAAATTGTATTTTCTCACACTTTAGGCACAGAGAGCCACTCTTGTGAGTTAGGTTGGTGGGAACCTTCTGAAGCCAGATGCCAGCCAAGGGCCAACCTTCCAAGCAGGCCTTTAAGCATAATTTCAGGCTTGCTTTGTTAACTCTTTTTGGCATATCTGTTAACTTCCAAACTTCAATATTAAAACTAAATCCATTTTCCAAAGCAAGAAGTTAGATACTTAAATGAGAAAATGGCAGGATTTCTCAAATATGTGTGTTTAAATCACTTTAGAAATACTACTGTTATTTTGTTTTTCAGAAAGCGTTTAATTTTATATAAGTATCAGAAATAATTTGGGTGTTTGCTTTAGCTGGGCTTTAAAAGGTAAGAGCTGAGTTTCGTCAGTATAGTATGAGGTTAAATTACAGTTTTTTAATAGGTTCAAAGATAAGTATCAGTAATTTTATATATTTCAATCTAATATGTTCAGGAAAAGTGATATAGACACCTTATCATTATGATAGTTTTGCCTAGTTTAAATAGTACTTTTTAAGTATTTGTTATCCTTTTCTAGTAGTAATAATAATAATTAACATTTATAAATCACTTTATAGTTCACAAAAAACTTTTTTACATTCTTATTTAATTATCTCTAAGAAAATAATGTTAAAATCTTTTTTGGTAAAAATTTTAATACCTGTAAATGCATTTTTATATAATTATATAAATCTTTCAAAGAGACTAGGATTTTCTTCTCTGACTGTTCAACAGCCAGCGTTATGATCCAGAGCAGGGTCTTTGAGCTCCCCGCTCTGCATCATAAAAATTTGTTAAAAAAGAGTACTTGGTGTCCTTTTAGTATAAATATTACAGGAATACCTATTGCATTTTTGAAGTGTGAATTTTTGATCTGTTTGTCTATGTATAAAAATTATATAGAGGAGATAAAAAATGTTCTGAAATTTAAGCATGCGTAAGTTTTAATTTTATGGTCTAATCAGGCAAGAGATTTATCACACAGATTTATAATTATCAAATTTACAATGATTGGAATCACCTAATATTAGAAACATTTATCCTAATTTATTTTTGGCTAAAGGGGTACACAGTTTACAAACTATTGTGTAGTAAAACTGGTTTTTATATGTGATTTGTGGAACCAGTCTCATTTTATAATTGTCTTTATATAAGTATTGATATTTAAACTTATTTTTAACTGCTCAGCTAAACATACTTGCAATTTTTCTGAAAGTGCATAGAAAGGAAAAAAAAAAGCATATTTAAAGCAAATTTGTTTAAAAAATGTTGGCAAGAAATAACATTCTTTTTTTAAAAGAATATTAATTTAGGGAATAAACTTAATGTACTTAGGTTTTTTTAGGTTGAATGGAGAAGTTAGAATTGATCATTTTTAATAATGTATTGCTGGTGTAATGGCAATTTATAAGCCATTTAAAGGAAAATTCTGTTAGGAGTGATAAATTTTTTATAGTTTAGATTGCTATTATGTTAACCATTTATGTTAGGAACTTGTGTTAAAGTATTAAGACTGTCTACACTTTCGTCTATGAATAAATATGAATATTCCACAAGAAATGACTTTGTTTTATTCTCTTATTCTTTTTTTTTTAATAGCTGTCATTATTAATTATGCAAGTGAAATGTTTGACTGCTGAACTCAGTCAATGGCAGAAAGAAACTCCTGAAAGTAAGATTCTTATTTTTAGGCTTATATTTTTGTAAACAAATTAATGGTGAATTAATTTAATGATCACAAGAAGAATTCAAGGTCCATTTACCCTCTTGAAATTGCCTAATTTCCATTGCTATTAGGAAGTCACCTTATTTTTCTTTTTTTACACACATTATTTCATAGTTCATTATTATTATAGATGAACATATCTGTCTCACATTAGAATATAGTAATCTTGATTATGGAGATTTTATTACAGCCATCACTGTATCCTCATAGACACTGTTTAAGTGCTCAGTAGAAACTGTAAATTGTTTCTTAATGAATGAAACTTACCTAGTGGAAGAGAGAAATTATTTTAGATACTTACTTACATAAGGGCCACATAGATTTTATGTTGCCTTTTGACTTGTCCAACTGAGGCCAACTATATTTTTGCCTTTGGTTGAGCAATAGAAAATGGCTTAAAGGGGACTTCCCTGCTGGTCCAGCGGTCAAGACGCCACACTCCCAATGCAGGGGTCCCAGGTTCAATCTCTAGTCAGGGAACTAGATCCCGCATGCTGCAACTAAAGATCCTGAATGCCTCATCTAAAGATCCTGCATCCTGCTATGAAGATCCCGCATGCCACAACTAATACCCGCTGCAGCCAAATAAATTAAAAAAAAAAAAAGCCTTAAAAATCTGTAGTTATAATACCTAACTAGGAGATATTTTTCTATTATTAAAGCCTACATTCCTTTATGTGGTATGTATGTCTGTATTTGGTCTTATATATGGATTGTACCCTCTTTTTTCATTTACATCTCCCTTCTGCTTTCTCCTGCCCCTCTGTCCTCTTTCTTTTAGGTGCCCCCCCATCCCTTCTTAGTTTACTCTCCATTCTCTATCCCAGTTATTAGGATTCTTTTCTCCTCATTCTCTTCCCAATTTTATCTGCATTCTTGTTTTAAACTACTATATTCATGCCAATGTCCACCATTGTTTTGTGTCTTCACTACCACCTAGTAGTTTTTTTTTTTTTTTTTGGCTGCGTTGGGTCTTCGTTGCTGCGCATGAGCTTTCTCTATTTGCGGCGAGTGGGGGCTACTCTTCGTTGCAGTGTGCTGGCTTTTCATTGCAGTGGCTTCTCTTTTTGCCGAGCTCGGGCTCTAGGTGCACAGACTTCAGTAGTTGCAGCACACAGGCTCAGTAGTTGTGGCGCACGGGCTTAGTTGCTCCACGGCATGTGGGATCTTCCCGGACCAGAGCTCGAACCCGTGTCCCCTGCATTGGCAGGCGTATTCTTAACCACTGCACCACGAGCGAAGTCCTCACCTTGTAGTTTTTTTAATTTCAGCACATCAGATAGGTATGTATATACAATTTTGATTTTAATTTGCATTCAACTGTTTATCTTATTGCCTCCTCTAGCATTATATTGGGCATCTCAAAGACTGCTCATACTCTGCTATTAAAATGTTGGTGTTCTCCAGTTGACTGTGTTCAGCGAATTTTGCTTCTTACTCTATATGCTATTTCAACATTATATTTTCTGCTCCTGTTTTTATGGGTTATATCTGTATTAATGACTTCTATATTAGTTTGCTAGTGCTGCCATAACAAAGTAGCATGACTGAGTTGCTTAAACAACAGATTTTTTTTTCCTTCACAGTTCTGGAGGCTAGAAGTCCAAGATCAAGGTGTTGGCAGGGTTGGTTTCTTCTGAGGCCTCTCTCCTTGGCTAATAGATTATCATCTTTCTGTGTCTTCACATGGTTACCTGTCTGTGTTCTAATCTCTTTGTACAAGAATGCCATTCATAATGGAGTAAGGCCCAACCTGATGACCTTGTTTTAACTTAATTACCTCTTTAAAGATCCAGCCCCAATATAGTCACATTTTGAGGTACTGGAGATTAGGGCGTCAAAATCTGATTTTGGGTGGGGTGGGAGAGGGTAGGGGGTTAGGGAGAGGACACACAATTTCCACAACAACTTTCAAGTCTGTGTATCCAAACCAGACTTCTCTGTAACATCACACTTACATATCTTTCTACCTTCTAGACTTCTTTTCCAAATTATTCTATGGATGCCTCAGATTCATGAACTGATTGCCGTTCCCTGACACATTGAATGGAATCTATTTGATCAGCTACAAATTTAAGAGTCCTTTTAGATTCTTCTAGATTTTCCCATTTCACATATAGCTGGTCGTTAAATATTGAGCCCTACTGCCACAGATTTACTTTAGCCCTTTATCACCAATCCACTAGTTTGTTAAAATAGACTTTTTACCTCTTGATCAAGAATTTTTGTTATTAATTTTAGAAATTTTCAAACTTAATGAAAAGTTGAAAGTCCAGCTTCATTCTTTTGCATGTGTATTATCTAGTTTTCCCAGCACCATTTGTTGAGAAAGCTGTTCTCTCCCCCATTGAACTGTCCTGACACCATTGTCAAAAATCAATTGATGGTGGGGGGGGAGTCAGGGGGGGGAGTGTGATGAGTTGGGAGATTGGGATTGACATATATACACTAATATGTATAAAATGGATAACTAATAAGAACCTGCTGTAAAATAAATAAATAAAATTCAAAAATTCAAAAAAAATCAATTGATCATACAGTGAGGATTTTTAAAAATATTTATTTATTTAATTATTTTTTTGTCTGTGTCGCGTCTTTGTTGCGGTGTGCGGGCTTCTCTCTAGTTGTGGCCTATGGGTTTTCTCTCTCTAGTTGTGGCACGCAGGCTCCAGGGCACATGGGCTCTGTAGTTGTGGCATGCGGGCTCCAGAGTGTGTGGGCTCTGTAGTTTGAGGCACGTGGGCCCTCTCGTTGAGGCGCTCTAGCTCAGTAGTTGTGGCCTGCTGGCTTAGTTGCCCCGCGGCATGTGGGATCTTCCTGGACCAGGGCTCGAACCTGCATCCCCTGCACTGTAAGGCAGATTCTTTACCACTGGACCACCAGGGAAGTCCCTACAGTGAGGATTTTTATTTCTGGGCTCTCTATTCTATTGGTCTATATCTCTGTCTCTATGCCAGTAGCACACTGTTTTGATTATTGTAGCTTTGTAGTAAGTTTTGAAATTAGGAAGTGTGAGACTTCCAAATTTGTTCTTTTTCAAGATTGTTTTGGCTATTTGCAGTCCCTTGAGATTCCATGTGAATTTTAGGATGGATTTTTCTATTTCTACAAAAACATCATTGGGATTTTGATAGAGATTACATTGAATCTGTAGATTGCTTTGGGTGTTATTGACATCTTAATAACATTAAGTCTTAACAGTCCTTGAACACAGGATTTTTTTTCTTTTCATTGGTGTGTCTTTAATTTCTTTCAGCAACATTTTGTAGTTTTCAGCATATAAGTTCTTTGCCTTCTAAATTAAATTTGTTCTTGAGTATTTTATTCTTTTTGATGCTATATGTCAAGGAATTTAAAATTTTTATTTTTCTTATTTTCATAATCTTTTACATACAGACCTTGTACTGCCAGCACTGAACACACTGACCTGTTGGTCAAATACCCACCTTGCTTAAGGTTGCAAATCCCATACACTGCCACACTGGAAAGATTATTAAAATCTTTATATTCTTAGAGCCTGTCATATTGTATCAGTTGAAATGATTGTTTTAACATTGAAGTGCTACTTTTGGCCACACTCACCAAGAGGGAGATTTTTGAACTTTATGTTTTTAGAATCCTTTTCATTGTATAGCCATCCTAGGGCTACCTATAATTAGTTCTAATACAGGGCCTATGAAGTACATAGCTCTTTTCTATTAGAAAACCCTCTAGAATGGCAAATAGCTTAGAAAGTTTTCAGTAGCATATCATTTGAGAAATTTAAATAGCACTTTATTAAGAAAGATAAACTTTTCTTAGTATGAGTTGAACTTTTCTAAGTATAAGGGATTTGATTTTGCTATGTAAATTAATTAAGGAATATTAGTTTATACTCATTAGACTGGCAAAAATTTTAGAAGAGTTTATAGTATCTTTTGCTGTTTTTTGTTCATTGCTTCTAGAAAAATTAAAAAAAAGAATCTAGCATCCTGTTTTAAAATTCAAAATACACATTTCCTTCTATGAAATTCACTTTCTGAGAATCTATCCCACAGGAATGAGAGCACCAATATATAAAGACATAAATAAAAGAATGCTTCCTGTGTCGTTGTTTTTTGAGGCTAAAAACTAGACACAAAGTCAATGCTTAATCAGTAGTGAAATCCCTGAACACATTTGGTGTATTTACCCTGCGGAATATTATGCAGTGATTTAAAATTATGAATTAGACTTACACCAGATGAATATACAGGATTTCCATGGGGTTTTTTTTGGGTGAAAATAAGAATAATGTGTATGATATTATCTCATTCTTGTAAAACCAGCAATAACAAAATTAATAACACTTGCATGTATATGTACAAATATGTACAAATATGTATATATGTATGCATAGAATCATGTAACCACAGAAATATTTAAGGAACACACTGTAGATTATTAATTTTGTTTTTGATGGATTGGGAAAATAAAATGAGAAAAGAAAAAGACACTGAAAATAAAATGCATAAATATCACATTTGTCTAAAATGATATATAAGTTGGCTATATAAGATGTTAAATTTAAAAATTTCATAAAAACTGTACACATCTCATAAAAAGTTCTGTAATATATAAATGGAAAGGGAAAGGTATCTCAGAAACCACGAAATCAAATTCTTGATTTTTGAGAGTTAACTAAGCATATGTATAATTTTGATTTGTTTTGTTCCTGTAGTGATTCCACTGAATGAAGAAGTTCTGGTAACATTAGGAAAAGAAGAGGTAAGTTACTGAATTTATAGTAATCCAAAATAACTTATAACTAGAAGTGTTTTGGATAAGCTCATGCCATAACGAGTAAGATGAAACCACTTTAAAACTGTATTAATTATGTTTTATTGAACAGGATATTTTAGATGATTTGAATTTTGAATTAAATATGTAAAACTTACTCTTGTACTTAATTTTTAGTTGATTAAACTCTTCATAATAACAGCAAAAAGGTTAAACATAGCTAAATGATCATACATGTATATCTGTCCTCAAAACTTAACATAAATGTCAATAAAGATTTTTTAAAGTGTCAGTTTATTAGATCAAAGTATAGGAGAGAAGATAGAGGCAAAGAAGAATTTTAAACAAGGTTGTAGAGCATGGAAATAGATAAGTATCTGTGTTCCAAGAGACAGAAGTAACGATGACAAGAGAGATTATCTGCCCTACAGAACTTAAGAGAAAGGCTTTGAATTTGAAGGAACCTCGTACTTCAAAATTCAGGGTTCAAGTGTGGAGCTAAAAACAAGGAGATTTTTTTAAAGTAAGAACAGACTACTAGACCTTCTCCCTCTCTCTTTTGCAATCAAGAGGCTAACTTTTACCCACACACCTAAAAACTGGAGGTATATGGTGTGGAGACATTAAACTAATGAGGCTTTGGACTCAGCACACCAAGTTGGGTGTTTAGTAGGGGTGGTGTGAGATCAAAGGTCAGAAAGTTCAAGTTAACATTTTTATACTGTGTGGTGAAGTACCAGCTTCTTCCCTTGATCTATCTCCAGGGGTCCTACAGTATGGTATAAAAGTAGCTTCAGACTGGAGATAAAATAATCTCTGGAAAATCTAAATGGCCCGAGAAAAAAGGTCTATAAGTATTAATATATGGGGATTCCCAGTGAAAAGCAGGATGGCCATCCATCAAAAAGCCATTTATAAACAAAGTTTGTTTTTGAGCTTTAAATGAGAATACCAACTTTTATTCAACGTAGTGTTGGAGGTCCTAGCCACAGCCATCAGACAAGAAAAAGAAATAGAAGGAATCCAAATTAGAAAGGAAGAAGTAAAACTGTCACTGTTTTCAGATGACATGATTCTATACATAGAAAATCCTAAAGACACTACCAGAAAACTACTAGAATTCATCAATGAATTTGGTTAAGTTTCAGGATACAAAATTAATATACAGAAATATGTTGCATTTCTATACACTAACAATGAACTACCAGAAAGAGAAATTAAGGAAACAATTCCATTTACCATTGCATCAAAAAGAAACCTAGGAATAAAGCCACCTAAGGAGGTAAAAGACCTGTAATCAGAAAACTGTAAGACACTGATGAAAGTAATTGAAGGTGACACAAACAGATGAAAAAGATATACCATGTTCTTAGATTGGAAGAATTAATATTGTTAAAATGGCCATAACTTCCCAAGGCAATCTACAGATTTAGTGCAATCCCTATCAAAATACCAATGGCATTTTTCACAGAACTAGAACAAAAAAAATCTTAAAATTTGTATGGAAACACAAAAGACCCCCAATAGCCAAAACAATCTTGAGAAAGAATGGAGCTGGAGGAATCATGCTCCCTGACTTCAGACTATGCAGCAAAGCTACAGTAATCAAAACAGTCTGGTCCTGGCACAAAAACAGACACATAACTCAATAGAACAGAATAGAGAGCCCAGAAATAAACCCACACACTTACGGTCAATTAATCTACAGCAAAGGAGGCAAGAATTTACAATGGAGAAAAGACAGTCTCTTCAATAAGTGGTGCTGGGAAAACTGGACAGCTACATGTAAAAGAAGGAAATTAGAACATTCGCTAACACCATATACAAAAACTAAAGATGGATTAAAGACATAAGTGTAAGACCAGAAACCATAAATCCCCTAGGAGAAAACTTAGGCAGAACACTCTTTGACATAAATCATAGCAATATTTTTTTAGATTTGTCTTCTCAAACAAAGGAAGTAAAAACAAAAATATACAAATGGGACCTTATTAAACTTAAAAGCTTTTGCACAGCAAAGGAACCATCAACAAAATGAAAAGACAACATACTGAATGGGAGAAAACATTTGCAAATGCTATGACTGATAAGGGGTTAATATCCAACATATATAAACGACTCACAACTCAACATCAAAAAAACAAACAAGCTGGGACTTTCCTGGCAGTCCAGTGGTTAAGACTCCATGCTTCCACTGCAGGGGGCATGTGTTCAATCTCTGGTTAAGGAACTAAGATCCTGCATGCCATGTGGTGTGGCCCCCACAAAACAAAACAAAAACAAGCCAATTAAAAACTGGGCAGAAGTCCTGAATAGACATTTTTCCAAAGGGGACGTTCAGATGACCAATAGGCACGTGAAAAGAGGCTCAGTATCGCTAATCATCAGGGAAATGCAAGTCAAAACCACAATGAGGTAACACCTCACACCTGTCAGAATGACTGTTGTCAAAAAGAACACAAATAACAAGTGTTGGTGAGGATGTGGAGAAAAGGGAACCCTCATACACTGTTGGGAATGTAAATTGGTGCAGCCTCTGTGGAAAACAGTATGGAGTTTTCTCAAAAAACTAAAAATAGAACTGCCATATTACCCATAAATCCCTCTGCTGGGTATATATCAAAAAAAAAAACAAACCACTAATTCAAAAAGATACATGCACCTCATTGTTCATAGTAGCATTATTTACAGTTGCCAAGATATGGAAGCAACCTAAGTGTCCATCAACAGATGAATGGATAAGGAAGATGTGGTGTATATATGTAATGGAATACTACTGAAGCATAAAAAAGAATGCAGTTTTGCTGTTTACAGCAACATGGATGGACTTGAAGAGCATTATGCTAAGTGAAAGAAGTCCGGCAGAGAAAGACAAATACTGTATGATATCACTTATATGTGGGATCTAAAAATATACAACAAACTAGTGAATATCACAAAAAAACAGACTCACAGATACAGAGAACAAACTAGTGGTTACCAGTGGAGAAAGGGCAGCGGGGAGGGGCAATATAGGGGTAGGGAATTAAGAGATACAAACTATTAGGTACAAAATAATCTACAAGGATATATTATACAACAGAGGGAATATAGTCAATATTTTATAATAACTATAAATGAAGTATAACCTTTAAAAATAAAACTAAATAAAAAATGCAAAAAACTAGTGAATATAACAAAAAAGAAACAGACTCAGAGATATAGACAACAAACTAGCAGTTATCAGTGGGGAGAGGGAAAGGGGAAGGGCAATATAGGGGTAGGGGATTATGAGGTACAAACTGTTATGTATAAAATAAGCTATAAGGGGACTTCCCTGGCAGTCCTGTGGTTAAGACTCTGCACTTCCCCTGCAGAGGGACGTGGGTTCGATCCCTGATTGGGGAACTAGGATCCTGCATGCAGTGCGATGCGGTGGGGGGCAGTTGGGGGGAAGCTATAAGGATATATTGTACAACATAGGGAATGTAGCCGATATTTTATAATAATTATAAATGGAATATAATCTTTAAAAATTGTGAATCACTATATTTTACACCTGTAACATACGGTATTGTATGTCAACTATACTTCAATTAAAAGAAAATGTTGAATGGCCAGCCGATGATCATTGACATTTGTGAAATGCCTCCAAATGGAAAGGCGGAAACCCAAAACAATTGATGAAGATGACTCTTAAGAAAATAGAGGCAATTCAGGGAACAAAGAGAATTTAATAAAATAATATCTTCCTAATTTGATTAATTCTATTTTATCAAGTTTTATTTTAAGGCAGCAGTCCCCAACCTTTTTGGCACCAGGGACCAGTTTCGTGGAAGACAATTTTTCCACAGACCGGGGTTGGGGGTGGGATGGTAATGTGAGCATTGGGGAGCGATGGAGAGTGGCAAAGAAGGAAGCTTTGCTTGCTCACCCACCGCTCACCTCCTGCTGTGCAGTTCCTGTCCGCAGCCCGGGGATTGGGGACCCCTGTTTTAAGGTTTGTGCTCAAATATAAGAAATACTTGTCCAACTTAAGGTCACAAAGACTTTCTTGCCTTTTTTTTTTTTTTTTAGAAATTTTAATATTTTAGGTTTCACATTTAGATCTATGATCCATTTTAGAATAACGTTTGCATGTGGAATGAGTTATTGATAAAGGTTCTTTTTTTTTATGTAGATACTAATTATTCTAACATAAATTGTTGAAAAAACTATCTTTTTCTTTTGAATTTCCTTTGCATATGTGTTGAAAATTAATTGATCATATATGTGTGGATCTATTTCTAGACTCTCCATTTGTTCTCCATCCTATGTGGTGGATATATCTTTTCCTTTGTTCTGTATTTCTGTCTTTAGGCCAATACTGTGTTGGTTTGTTTAGTGAAGCTTTGTAATGTCTTGAAATTAAGTAGTATGAGTTCTCTAACTTTGTTTTTTACCAAAATTGTTTCATATTTTCATATAAATTAGAGTTGGCGTGTCATTCTATCCCATAAAGAAGCTTACTGGAATTTTGACTGAGATTGCCCTGAATCTATAGTTCAAATTGAGGAGAAGAGACGTATTGAGTCTCAGTCCAGACCCATGAGCACTATATGGTCTCTGCATTTATTTAGGGCTCCGTTTATTTGTTATTTAAAAAATTTACCTCACCAATGTTTTGTAATTCACTATATCAACAGACTAAAAAAGAAAAAAAGCATTTTATCATTTCAATAAATTCAGAAAGAATAAGTGACAAAATTCCATATTAATTCATGATTCAAAAAAAGACTTTATAAATTGTGATAGAAGTGTGCAGGTCTTGAGGGACTTCCCTGTCAGTCCAGTGGTTAAGACTCTGCGCTTCCACTGCAGTGGGCACAGGTTCAATCCCTGGTCGGGGAACTAAGATCCTGCATGCCACAAGGTGCGGGCAAAAAAAAAAGAAAAAAGAAAAAAGATGTGTGCAGGTCTTGTATATGTTTGTCAGATTCATCCCTTTAGTATTTCATATTTTTGGTGCTATTAAAATGGTATTCTTTTTTAAAATTTCAATTTCCAATTATTTATTGCTGGTACATTCAAATACAATTAATATTTATATGTCGATCTTGTATCTAGTGAACATGATAAACCCCTTTATTCTAGTAGCTTTTTTGTAGATTATGTAGAATTTTCTTTTATATTTAATTAATTAATTTATTTATTAATTTTTAAATTTATTTGGCTGCATGGGGTCTTTAGTTGTGGCAGGCAAACTCTTAGTTGCAGTATGCATGTGGGATCTAGTTCCCTGACCAGGGATCAAATCAAGGACCCCTGCACTGGGAGCACAGAGTCTACACCACTGGAACACCAAGGAAGTCCTCTGTAAGATTTTCTACATAGCTAGTCACGTCATCTGAGATCAAAGGCAGTTTTACTTATTTCTTTCCATCTGGATGCTTTTTATTTCTTTTTCTTGGCTTATTGTACTGTCCTAGAATATTTAGTAATGTATTGAATAAAAGTGGGGAGAACGGACATTTTTGCCTTGTTCCTGATCTTAGTGGATAGCATTCACTCTTTGACCATTAAGTGCGATGTTAGCAGTAGGTTTTTCGTAGATGCCATTAATAAAATTGAGAAAATTACCTTTTATTAGAATTTATGAAGAATTTTTCAAATCATGAATTAATATTGAATTTTGTCACTTATTTCTAAATTCACTGATTTCAACTGTTTAATTAACTTGATTCCTAAGATAAACCCCACATTGCTATAATGTATTAATCTTTTTTATTTATTGATGGATTTAATTTGCTAAAATTTTATTAAGATTTTTGTGTCTATTTTTTTTTAAGTATTTATTTATTTATTTATGGCTGTGTTGGGTCTTCGTTTCTGTGCGAGGGCTTTCTCTAGTTGTGGCAAGCGGGGGCCACTCTTCATCGCGGTGCATGGGCCTCACTATCGCGGCCTCTCGTGTTGCGGAGCACAGGCTCCAGACGCGCAGGCTCAGTAATTGTGGCTCACGGGCCCAGCTGCTCCGCGGCACGTGGGATCTTCCCAGACCAGGGCTCGAACCTGTGTCCCCTGCATTGGCAGGCAGATTCTCAACCACTGCGCCACCAGGGAAGCCCTGTGTCTATGTTTTTGAGAGATATTGGTGTGTGGTTTCCTTTTTTGGTGACATCTTTTTCAGGCTTTGGTATCAGGGTAATACCAAGCTCATAGAATGATTTCAGAAGTATTCTTTCTTCAAAAGAGCTTGTATAGAATCAGTATTATTTATTCGTTAAATGTTTCTTAGAATTTATAGGTGAAGTCGTCTGAGGTTAGAATTTTTTTGGTGGGAAAATGTTAAACTAAATATTCAGTTTCTTTATGGCTAGTCAGGTTATCTTTCTCTGAATGAACCTTGGTAGTTTGTGACTTTCAAAGAGTTTGTCTCATCTAGTTTGTCAAATTTATTGACAGAAAATTGTTCATAGCATTCCCCCATTACTATTTTAATGTTTGTAGCAACGCTCCCTCTCTTATTCCTGATGTTGGTAATTTGTGTCCTTTTTTTCTCCTTTAATTAGTCTGGGTAATTTTATTGATCTTCTCAAAGAATTAGGTTTGGGTTTCATCGATTTTTCCCTGTTTTTCTTTTTGTTTTTCTATTTCATTGATTTAAAATTTTTACCATTATTTTTTCTTCAGCTTACTTTTGGTTTTATTTGCTCTTTTTCTAGTTTCTTGTGGTGGAAGCTGAGGTCATTAATTTGAGAGCTTTCTTTTTTCTAATACAGGTTTTTAGTGGTGTAAATTTTCATCTGAGTACTTCTTTTGCTTTATTACAGAAAATTTAATCTTTTCATTTTCAGACAGTTCATAGTAATTTCTTATTTTCCTGCTGATTGCATCTTTGGCCCATGAATTATTTAGAAGTGTGTTTTTAGTATCCAAATATTTGCACATTTTTCCAGGTACATTTCTATGGTTGATTATTTTTTTTGAACTTTTTAAAAGTTTTATTGGTGCAGTTATTATAGTGAATTGCAATTTATATACTGAACTATTTCTTTTTTTTTAAGTATGGGCTCTGACACTTTTTATTTGTGAAACCTCAGGCAAGTTACCTAGCTCTTTTTTTTTTTTTCATACATCTTTATTGGAGTAAAATTGCTTCACAATGTTGTGTTTGTTAGTTTCTACCTTACAACAAAGTGAATCATCTGTATGCACACACATATCCCCATATCCCCTCCCTCTTGAGCCTCCCTTCCACCCTCTCTATCCCACCCCTCTAGGTCATCACAGAGCACCAAGCTGATCTCCCCGTGCTATGCAGCAGCTTCCCACCAGCCATCCATTTTACATTTGGTAGTGTATGTATGTCAGTGCTACTCTCTCACTACATCCCAGCCTCCCCTTCGCTTCTGTGTCCTCAAGCCCGTTCTCAATGTCTGCATCTTTATTCCTGCCCTGCCACTAGGTTCATCATTTTTCAGATTCTATATATATGCGTTAGCGTACAGTATTAGTTTTTCTCTTTCTGACTTACTTCACTCTGTATGACAGACTCTAGGTGTATCCACCTCACTACAAATAACTTGATTATTAACTTAATTCCATTATTGGATCATATTTAATGTAATATCATTATGGTTGCATTAAAATGTACATACTTGATTTTTCTTTCGTATTTGTCCTACATTTTCTCTGTTCCTATTCTCCTCTCTTCCCACTTTCCTGGATTAATTGTGTATTTTTCAAAATAAATGCATTTTATTTACATTATTAGCTTATTAGGTATATCTCTTCTTTTTTTTTCATGGTTGCTCTAAGGTTTATAATATACAATTTTATATTATTACTGATTTAGATTTATAAGAAGCTAATGGATACCCTTAATATCAGGAGAATGGAACACTAGCTAATGTGTTCTAGAAACAAAAGGATACTAGAAAAAGTTTAGTTTATTGTAATCCCCTGTAGCCACACAGTCTTCTTATATGTTCCTTAGATACCTCATACTTCTGCCTCAGGGCCTTTGTACTTAAAATTCCCTTTGCCTAGAACATTCTTTTGCTAGATGGTGACATGGCTTATCTTTTGCTGTCTTCCTCTGTTGCTAAACTGTTAGTTAACCTGATCAGAAAGGTCTTTCCATGTCATACTACCTACCTAAAAGAGCCATCCCTGCTCCTCATTTCTATACTCTCGTTTTGACCTATTTTTACTTTATGGTATTTATCCCTCTCTGGAGTTACAAGTTTGTTTCTTTGTTTGGATTTGCCTCTTTGTTCTGTTCATCTTTGCATCACTGACTCCTTCATCAATGCCTGGTGGTCAACAACTGATCAATAAATATTTGTTGAATGAGTGATATTCATTTGTGTCTGTTTTGTATAGTCTCCTTAGAAAAGAGACCTAATCTGCCTGGTTACTGAAAGTTCACCATTAAATTGCCTTTCAGTATGAAATTAAAAATTATTGCTCAAAACCCCTTATATTTTTAAATTTAACAATGAAATATTACAAAGAACTTAGTACCTGCTGTATAATTTCCCTTTCAAAGATTTTTTGCTAGGCTTTTTTTTGCTGTTGATTTCTGAATATATACCCTAGTATGTAAATTTCACTCATTCAGAAATATCACTATTTACAGGAGTAAAGACTAACCAATTAATTTTAATTATTTTGTTCTAGTTCCAAAAATTGACACATGATCTTGAATTGGCACTATCTACTATTCAGTCAAAGAATGAAAAGTTAAAGGAAGACTTAGAAAGGTATAATTACTATTAATCATTGATATATATTGAATTGGCATTAATGTTTTATTTGAATACTGTTTTGTTTTTCCATGTTTAAAGGGAGCAAAAATGGTTGGATGAACAGCAACAGATATTGGAATCTCTTAATGTACTACACAATGATTTGAAACAGCAGGTTGTGACATTTTCTGAATCAAGGTATTATTGATTTTATGTTCTAGGTTTTCATAATAGCAGAAATTATTTCCTTTTTTATGTTACATGAAATACATAGATGAAAAGAAGGTAAATTTTACCAGAAATTGTGAGTCTTACCCTGACTTTTGCCAATTGTTATGTTACCTAATCTTTTATGAATAATTTGACTTTTAGTTTTCCTACATGTTAAATAGAGACTATTTATCTCATAAAGCTAGTTATTTTGAGCAATGAAGTTTGAACAAAGTTTTTGATTAATTTTATGAGTAACCAGTTATATATACTTAAGTATTTTATCAGCAAATTAATTCTCTTAAATTTAAAAAAAAATCTTTTAGACTCTTTAATGAGCTGAAAACGAAAATGCGTGATATAAAAGAATATAAGGAGAAACTCTTGGTTACCTTGGGTGAGTTTCTAGAAGACCATTTTCCTCTGCCTGATAGAAATGTTAAAAAGAAAAAGGTAAGTTTTAGAGAAGACATTCATGTAGATATTCACATATGAAATTGTTTTAGAGAGGTTCAAAGGTAAATTTTCTGATAAATTTTTATGTTTAATATACACTTCAAAGACATACACAAATAGGTACATGCACAGAAATATTCCATCATCACATTATAATACTTAATGAAAAATTAGAAGCAACCTAGTTATTTAATAAAATAAGATTAAATACATTTTTTACATTGTATTCATATTGATGGAAAAATGCAGCTTTTAAAAATAATGTATTAAACACTATCAAAGGAGCTTATGAAATCTCACAAATTATTGATTGTTAGATAAAACACAGATGATTAAATTGTGTGAGTCTAATTTGTACCAAAGAATGTAATAGTGCTTATGCCTGGGGCTAAGATTGTAGGTAAGATTTGTTTTTGTTTTCATTTTCATTGTTTTTCAAATTTTCTATGATAAACATATGTAACTTTTAAAATCAGAAGATACCTGTAGTTAAGGTAAGTTATTGACTATTTTAATAATAGTTATGATGGAATAAACCTTTTTCACAAAAGCAAATAAATATTTCATTGAGTGACAGAAGGTTGGGAACAAGCACTTTAATTCCTTTTTTAAAAATAGTATAGGTATAAATAAATAGAACTTGTGGAAGTGGAATAGGCATTGAAACTGGGACCAGAGCAATCTTTCTAAAAATATACATATTTAACAATTTATTTAATCATGTATTTTAAAATATACATATTTTAATCATTTTTCAACATAAAACTTTTGATGCCTCCCTCTGGGATGAAGTCTATAAACTCCTTAGAGGAATGAATTTATATTCTGGACTTTGTCTATCTCTTTAGCCTCCTTTTCAGCCATTCTTTATCCATCTCTTGCATGAATCCATTCAACCATAGTACTACAGTTCCAGCAGGTATGCAATGACCTGTCACTTTTTTGTGCCTTATACATTCTATTCCCTCTGGTTACAAAACAGTTCCTATCTGGTGAAAATAGTAAATTCTTTCTTAAAGCAACTCAAACATCATCTTTTGTGTGATACATTGAATGAAGTTTTGGTGTCGTTTTATTAGCATTTATTACATGATTTTGTAGTAATCATTTATGTCTCTTTCTCTGTTGACCCACCACGCTCTGTGAGCTCCTTGGTTTGTTTAATTCATCTTTGTGTCTGTACTGTCTTGCATACCTATTGTAGTACCTTCTGAGTTCATATTTCTTGAATGACTGTGAGCATACTAGGAAAAGGAGAAAAAAGTTTTGTTTGTTTTCTTATAATCTGTGTTTATTTATTCTTCCCTGTCTTCTTTGTAATTATCAGTAGGCTTTACATTTGTTATGGACAATTTCTCCCATTCTATCCATTGTTATTTACGCCCCTTAGTCATTTCTGAAATTGTTGACGGCCTTCTGTTAACGATTTCAGTAAATTCATGATCCCTTACCTCTGAATGATCATAATCTTAAAATAGCTCAATGATTTATTTCCTGATTCCAGTCTCTCTTTTTTTCAACTTTTTTTTTTTTTAACCTATTAAGATTCTCCACTAATAGAACCAGAGGCTTGATACATTCCTAAACAAAAGCATTGATTACCAGAAGCCACCATGAGTTTAAGTCATATTGGATAAGCTCACTTTTTTTAAATGAAGTATATGAACTGTTGATACATATTACAAACTGATAGGTTACTTTCTGTCTCCCTCTCTCTCTCTCTCTCTCTCTGTCAAGCAATAATAATGGATGTATCAGTGGGCTCAAGCTGCCATAACAAAATACCAAAGAACAGGTGGCTTAAACAAAATAAATTTATTTTGTCATAGTTTTGGAGGCCAAAAGTCCAAGATCAAGGTGCCATCAGAGTTTTATTTAAAATAAATAAATTGTGTTATTTATTTTAACTTTGGTAGTTTCATTGCATTTATATTCTGTTCTGATACCATCATTCATGTATACATTTAGTCTTTATTGTACATTATGTTGGATTCAATCCTTATCATCTTTTACCATTCATTTTTGAGTTTTTAAGTTTAATCCATTGTTTGATATGATGGGTTTGTTTGACAAGTAATTTGTTCAAGAAGAATTCCTGGGTGTTTTATTTTTTGAATTCTTAAATGCTGAACATACTTTGCTGTATACTTAAAGGCTTATCTTAGGCAGAGATTTTAAAAGTCACAAGACTTGGTAAGGGGTTTCTCCATTCTTCTCAGATTGAATGTACTGTGGAGAAGTCTGAGGCCAGCCTGTAGATGTCTTGCTCCTTCTGACTATTTGCCTGAAGGATTCTTTATCTCTGAACTTCAGTAACTTAACAGGGATATGTCACAATGTTGATCATTCAATATCAGTTTTGCTTTGAAGATGATGTATTGTTTCCAGGGGCAGATTTAGGTCACATTGCATTTCATGGCAATTTTATTTTATAATATTTTACATTGTTTATCATATCCTTATGTTGAAACATTTTTTTTCTTTGTTTTCTTTCATTATATTTTTCTTCTGCATTTTCTTTGATTGTCTCAAACCTTTATATTTTAATCTGTGCCTTGCTGCTTATTTCTTTAATATATTTGTATTTCTATAAAACCTTAGGAGGACTCCATGCTAATCTTTGACTATCGTCAGGAAAGTACTAGATGTCACAATAGTAGGAGACCTTGTAGTTAATTGAATGTCTGAACTCAAAAGCTGCTGATTAGATTTAGTATTATCCTAGAAGATTTCCCTTAGAACCTTATCCTATAGAACATTTTTAACAGTAATTTGGATAAAGAGGTAGAGGACATAGTCATCAAAGTTTACAAATGATATGAAATTGAGAGAGGACTAGATAGTAAATTTGTTGGATGACAGAATTAGAACTGTATTTTTTAACTGGCCAAGATAAAATAGGACGGTCCAAATAAAATAGGACGATATTTAGTGGAGGTACTTAGAATATCTTTCTTGAGTTTAAAACATTGAAGAACGAAGGAGACATATCTTAGCTATATACAATGAAGGAAACTTCGGCACTTTAGATGATAGTTTTCTCAGATAGAGGTCATCAGGGCAGAATAGATGTCCAAAAGCTAATGCAATCTTAAACTTATTGAATAGAATTCCAGCTTCTACATGTATGAAAGTGAGTCTTCCATTTCATCTTCGGTTTTCTAATCACAGCTATATCATTGTGGAGACTGGATTTTTAAAAAAAGGTAAATTAGAGCACAACTAGAGAACAACCATGCTATTGAGAGGCTGCAAGTCTATGAGAAATAATTGAAGAAACTCATGATGATTAATATGGAGAAGGCAGGGAGCTCATAATAGCTGTCTTTAGATATTTGAGAACTCTAGGGTGGAATTGGAATGAGATTTATTCTCTGTCATTCCAAGAAAAAAAGAACTAGTGAGTTGAGTTAATATTAGGAACTGTCAAGAACTATAGAAAGATGAACAAACCTCCCTGGGAAGCAAGTTTCCTGTCCCGAAGCTGTATCAATACAGTCTGGAATGTCATTTGTTTGGGATATTTTGATTGGGAAGGTTCAAACATTAGATTTTCATTTATGTGAATATATATAATATGTGTAATATAATTTATCCATTATATATTTATAGATAGATAGATAGATAGGTAGATACTCTGAATTGTATCTTCTAGTAATTGCAAAAGATTTCCCTGTCTTAGAGGTTGTTTCAGCTATTTTTGTGAACCTTACTGTTTAGTACAGCAGGTTGTTTTCTTTCAGAACTCTTTTTAAATCATCTCATTATAAATGTTTGGTTTTAGTATATCTTGTACTGCTGCAATTGAAGAATATTAATTTTTGAAATTCTGTAGTAAATACAGTGTAATATTCTGCCATTAGAACTGAAATGTTAATTCTTTGTTATTCACACTTCTCTCAAAGAAAAACATTCAAGAATCAACTGCACAGCTGATAACACTGCATGAAATGTTAGAGGTAAGTGTTTTGTGTAGTTGTTTTGTCTTGAAGATATCTCTTCATTAGTGACTTGTGAACAATTATACATAGGCTTGAAAAAGAAAAAAATGCTGCTTTAGTTCTTAAGGTATACACCAAACTTTATTATGTATATTAATTTATCTTAGTATAAAACTAGTTTCTATTTTCTATGTAGTAAGAAAGAATATTATTTTTTAGAAGAAGATGAAACTAAAGTCTTACTCTTAATCGTGTTCCCGATTATTACTTTAAGAAAATTTTTATGATGTTGTTTAGTATCTACACAGTGAAAGCCTATGCTGTTACATTGATGTAATCTTTAGTTGGCCAGTCTGTATTCTATCTAAAATATACAATTGAGTTTAAGGATTCTTTCCACAAAGTTGCAGAACTTCAGTCACAGATTTTCCTTAAATAACATCAGCTTCTTTTTTCATAATGTAAGGACTCATTACACCTTTTTCTGCCTGACATTTGCTTTTTATTTTTTTTACAAATGTCTTTGACCTTTTAAAAAAAGAAGTTTTTGAACTTCAGCCAAATTACCGACTATATTAAATACTTAAATCTTGATATGATGACCTATTGCAGATTGGGTGGAGAGGAAGGTAGTCTGTGAAGAGCTATTTAACAATTAATGTGGCTTTTTAAAGTCATTGGTAAGTTTAGAATAAAGTGATTTCAGAAAACTTGTTTCACATTGTAATTTTATGCATTGGATGCTAAAGTCTCTATTTATCTAGCTAAATGGTTTTGGTGCCTCAGGATATCTTAATATAGAATATTATTACTTTGAAAAGCAAAATACAATTATTGTTTAGATTGTGACTTGAATCTTTTAACATATTCCTATTTACTCCAGTTTATACCGAAACTACTGTTTCTCGTGGATGACTTGACTTTTTTTTAATAAAAGTTGTATATGTGGCAAATATTGACAGTTGTTAACTGGGAAATACATGTGTAATTTTTGAATAGTGCACTATGGGATACCATGTAAAACTTAGATTTAGAAACTATTTTTGTCTCCAAGGCTTGTATTATCAATAATAAATGTAAACAGAATTTAAACTGCAGTTCAGTGAAGAATAAACCAATATACATGTTCATGTTAAAGTAGAATTTTTAGCATTTAATTATTTCTGGCATCTACTAGAATTTTGATTAATATAATTGAAGTTAGAAATGAAAGGTAAAATTTTAAATTATATTAAAATAAGCAGTTGCTCTAAAATGGGAATAATATTTAATTATTTTATTATCATACCTAAAAGAAATGAGGCCAAGAGCTTTTTTCTCCAGGATGTGGTTCTGAAGTAGCTAAAGTTAGGGAGTTCCCTGGTGGCCTGGTGGTTATGATTCCGAGCTTTCACTGCCACAGCCCACATTCAATCCCTGGTTGAGGAACTGAGATCCCACAAGCCACATGTTGCAGCTAAAAAAAAAAAAAAAGAAATAGCTAAAGTTAATGACAGATGAAATTATTTCAAGAATTGAGATTAAAAAAAAATAGAATTGAAATGTTGATATTATTATGAAATGTGATTGAGATGAGAGCTTTATAGTTTTAATTTTATTTCTATGGCACTTTATATTTGTATAAATTGTATTTTTCCTTTTCTGTGTTTCTTAATATAATATATTTAAATTAAAGCTTTGGCTTGGCAATTCAGAGATATGGAGTCTAATCCATGATCTATTACTAATTATGTGCCCCTTGAGGAATCTTTTAACCCTTCTGGATTCTGGTTTTGTAATTTGTGAAGGCACTGTGTGGGAGCTGAGGAGGTAGAGTAATAATTGACACATATTTAGCATTTTTCAGTATGTTTCATAGAACATTAGTGTTTAAAGAATTTTAAATGTGTGTTTCTTAAAAAAACTTTTTAATGCCAGTGGATCTGGGATATACAAGTAATTCTGAGTGCACATTGGCAGTCTTTCTCCAGCTTATATAACCATAGAACCCTGTTTCTCCATACTAAGAGCATCCTTAGGGAGACCAATTCCATGGAATGTAGTTCGGGAAATGTTAGTCTTATATAATTTACTGCAGATACTCAAAACGTCCCAATTTGTGGTTGTAACCCCTCAATATCCTTAGTGAAGAAATCAACGATGTTTAAGATAATTTGAAGGAAATAATGATGATAGAATTGTTGTTTCAAAGATTTATCAGCTGAATAGGTGTTTTTTTGGAGAAGAGTAGCATTGGTGATTTCTCTTTCCCCCAAATATTAAGACATGTATGCTGTTTTTGAACTTTGTGAGTATTTAAGTTTTTTATTTTTATTTGTAAGATATGGCTATAACCAATCTTGTAACATAAACAAATTATTAATCCTAAGAGAAGTGGGAGAATTGTAAGTGCCTTTTAACTAGTTTTTAGGAATTTTAAAAGTTAAGGTGCAAAGATTCATTTTAAAGCTATTTCCATTCACTACTATTTGTTTTTTTAAAAAAGAAAATCAACTATTTAAGTTAATACATAGAAATTATGATATAAACAGTTACTCAAAGAGAAAAGACATTAACATTCTTTGGTAAGAAACTTCATTAATGTTTTATTATAGCTGTATCAGTTTTTTTCCAAGTAAGGTATATTTTGAATGATTTTTTTTCTAGATTCTTTTAAATAGATTATTTGATGTTCCACATGACCCATATGTCAAAATTAGTGATTCTTTTTGGCCACCTTATATTGAGCTGCTTCTGCGTAATGGAATTGCCTTGAGACATCCAGAAGATCCAACCCGAATAAGATTAGAAGCCTTCCATCAGTAAAAAGATGGTCTTTTTTTCACACAGTACTTAAAGAATCTTTTCATTCAAGGATAATGGAAACACTGAGAATTACTTGGATAAGGAACATTATTTGCAAATCAAAGCACATAGTCCATCTTCCTTTTGTGCTTAAAATGACTCATGCTGCCATCCACTATTCATTTAAAAATGGTCCTTTCGCAGTCAGTCATTGCTTTGGTATTTTCAACTGGGTGGACAAGAATGCAAGTGAAAAATATCCTAGACTTAATCATTACAAAACTTTAAATATACCTTACTTCTGCAATATTCTTTGGAAAATTCGTTGTTAATTTATGATATTGATAATGTAATATTTTTCTTTTAAAATTTATGACAGTTTCTTTTATGCATTTTGATTTCCATTTGGTGCTTACATCCTTTAAATTTACAAATTGTAATGGAAAGACCATTTAATTTGCAGGAGGTTTAAAAATTGACTTAGTATCTTAATGTAGAAGGAAGCATAATTTAAAAGTATTTAGTAAATCTGTTCCATGTATACTGCCATATTTCTAGATTTGTTAAAAATTGGAATGTTAAAAAAACTAATGGATAAAGGTAGCATGAAAACTATATTTTAATGTGTACTATATTACAAGTGATAATATATATTAAATCATTCTTGATTCTGTTAATTATTACTAACAATACTGTGTTCATGAAATTTCGTTAATCCTCTGTGACTTTTCTGTAAATAAAATTCTCATTTAAAACTCTCTAGCTTTTTTGGGGATGTGGCATGATATTTTAATAAACTAAATAGACTTTTTCATAGGTAGATAAATGATGATATTATAGAACTACATATAAACTAAACTAGAGAATTCCAAATACTTTTTGTATCATTAGTTTTCTAAGACGACTTAGTGTATACTTTTATTTTTTAAAATGCTTTCTACTGCATTATAGTATCCAAGTTTCTTGTTTACCTTAAATACTTCATCTTTTTTAAAGTAGGCAAAAACTATTCCAAGTATACCATGTTCCTTTTATAGAAAATACAAATACTGTTATATTTTAGAAAATGTGTAAGTTCTTTTATGGGAAGATGACATACAAAAGTACCTTGCTAGAATACTCTAGTTGGGAGTCAAAGGATTGAGCAACCTATTATTCCTCAAAGTTACTGGAGAAAGGAAAAATGGTGCTAGCAGTATAAGTCTGACAATAATTCTATCTGACAAGAGCAGATAATACTGTTGTCTGTAAACTTCTCTGTGTTGCAAATTACAGAAAGAAATAGATAAAGGCAATAAACAACTTGATGATTTATTTGGCAAGTCTTGATTTCACATACATCTATTGGTTTGGATCTTTTTACTGTAGCATCTTGTGTAAAGTTTTAAAGAAAACTGTGATGATTGCATCCTACTTTTTAATTTGTTAACCCAGCCTTCTAACATAGCATGATTTTTTGCCCACTTTTCATCTCAATCATAAACAAAGTAAATTATAGCAGAATTAGTCTTGATTTGTACTCCATCTAAGCTTACAGCCCTTGAAGGTTTTTTTTTGTGGTTTTGAGTATGCTGGAGAAAATGTTTCAAGTTCTGAGAACCTATATGTGGGGGCCATCACTACAGATCCCAGGAACATTGAGGGTAATAAAAGAATATTTTGGGGGCTTCCCTGGTGGTGCAGTGGTTAAGAATCTGCCTGCCAACGCAGGGGACACGGGTTCGATCCCTGGCCTGGGAAGATCCCACATGCCACGGAGCAGCTAAGCCCGTGTGCCACAACTACTGAAGCCCGCGCACCTAGAGCCCGTGCTCCGCAACAGGAGAAGCCACTGCAATGAGAAGCCCGCGCACCGCAATGAAGAGTAGCCCCCGCTCGCCACAACTAGAGAAAGCCCACGCACAGCAATGCAGCCAAAAATAAATAAATACAATAAATAAAAAAAAAAAAAAGAATATTTTGAATAACTCTGTGCCCACAAATGTTATAACTTAGATGAAATGGACCAATTCTGTGAAAGACACAATCTACTAAAACTCACACACGGAAAAATAGCTACTTTGCATAAGCCTATATATTAAAGAAATCGAATCAAAAATTAATAAGCTTTCAAAACAGAAGACATCAGGCCCAGTGGTTTCACTGGTGAATTTGAGAAGAAAATGATGACAATTCTGTGTTCCAAAAAATAGAAGCTAATTCATTCTATGAGGCCAGCATTATCCTAATACCAAAACCAGACAAAAACATTACATTACCCTAATACCAAAACCGGACAAAGACATTGCAAGAAAGGAAAACTACAAACAGATACCTTTCATGAACATAGGTACAAACATCCTCAACAAAATAATCAAATTCAACAATATAGTACAAAAAATTATGCATAACAGCCAAGTGGTATTTATTCCAAATATCCAAAACTGGTTCAGCATTCAAAGATCAATTAATGAAATCCATCATATCATCAGACTAAAATAGAAAAATCATACGACCATACCAATAGATTACAAAAAAGCTATATGACAAAATGAGATAACACATTCATGATGAAAACTCTCAGCAAGCTAGGAATAGAAAGGAACTTCCTTAGCTTGATGAAGAACATCTACAATCTGATGCATTATTACTTATTCTTTAAAAAAAAAAAAATTCAGAAAACTTAGAGCTAACATACTTAATTGTGGGAAACTAGATGCTTTCTCTCTAAGATCAGGAACAAGGCAAGAATGTCTCCTCTTACCAGTGCTAGTCAGCATTGTACGGGAAGTTCCACCTAATGCAGCGAGACAAAAAAACATCCCAAGAACCAACAAAAAATCTCTTGGAACTAAAGACCAATTACAGCAAGGTTGCAGGATACAAAGTTAGCATAGTAAAGTCATTTGTTACCTATATACCTGAAATTCGAAACATTATTACATTAACATCAAAAATATGTACAAGACTTATATGAGGAAACCTACCAAAGTTATAAAAGAAATCAAAGAATATCTTAATAAATGAAAACATATTCCATGTTTATGGGTAGTGAAACTCCATATTGTTAAAAGTCTCAATTCTTTTCCAAATTGATTTATAGGTCTAATGTAATCCCAATCAAAATCCCAGCAAGTTACTTTATGGAAATCAACAAATTGATTCTAAATTTATATGGAAGGACAAAAGACCCAGAATAGCTGCCATAATATTGAAGAAGAACAAAGTGGAAGGACTGACAGCAACCTTAAGACTCACTATAAAGCTATAGTAACCGATACTGTGAAATTGGTGAAAAATCAGACAATAGATCACTGGAACAGAATAGAGAGCTCAGAAGTAGACCCATACAAATATGGTCAGCTGATCTTTGACAAAGAGGAAAGGCAAGCAACCCAATGGAGAAATCTTAGTCTTTTTCAACAAATGGTGGTAGAACAACTGTACATGCACTTGGAAAAAAAGAAAGAGAAACTGGTCACTGATAATACTGATATTATACCTTTAACAAAAATTAACTAAAAATGGATCATAGACCTAAATGTAAAATGCACAACTATAAAACTTCTAGAAAATAACATAAGAGGAAATCTAGTCTGACCTTGAGTTTGGTGAAGACTTTTTAGATAAAACACCAAAAGCACAATCCATGAAAGAAAAAATTGATAAGTTGGATTTTATTAAAATTAAAACATTATGCTCTGTTAAAGACACTGGTAGAATGAAAAAAATAAGCCACAGATTGGGAGAAAATGTTTGCAAAACACATATCTGAAAAAGATAACACAGAACTCACCAAAATATACAAAGAACTCTTAAAACTCAACAATGAGACAACATCCCAATTAAAAAGAGGGCAAAATGTCTACACTGACACCTCACCAAACAAGATAAACAGATGGCAAATAAGCAGGTGAAAAGATCGCCACATGTGTGTGTCATTAGGGAAATGCAAATTAAACAACAGTGAGATGCCACTACACACCTATCAAAATGACCAAAACTCAGAACATTAACAACATCAAATGCTGAGAAGAATGTGGAGCAACAGGAACTCTCATTGATTGCTGGTGGGAATGCAAAATGATACAGTCACTTTGGAAAAAAAGTATATTCTAAGCATACTCTTACTATACAACCCACAAATTGTGCTTCTTGGTATTTACCCAAATGAGTTGAAAACTTATGTTCACACAAAATCCTGCACACCAATGTGTATAGCAGCCTTTTTCATAATTGCCAAAAATTGGAAGCAACCCAGATGTTCTTCAATAAGTGAATGGACAAATCATGGGACATCCATACAATGGTTTATTCAGACATGAGAAGAAATGAGCTATCATGCCACGAAAAAACAGAGGAAACATTAATACATAGTCCTAAGTGAAAGAAGCCAATCTGAAAAGGCTACATACTATATGATTCCAGCTGTATGATATTCTGGAAAAGACAAAAGTATGGAGACAGTTAAAAACTCAGTGGTTGCCAGAGGTTGTGGTTTTGGAGGATTTGTAGCGGGGAGGGCAGGGAAGGGTGGGATGAATAGGTGGAGTACAGGGGATTTTTCGGGCAGTGAAACTATTCTTTATGATACTGTAATGGTGGATACATAACATTATGCATTTGTAAAAATCCATAGAACTATACAATACAAAGAATGAATCTTAATGTAAACTATGGACTTTAGTTAATAATAATGTATCAGTATTAGTTCATCAGTTGTAACAAGTGTAACACAAATACAAGATGTTAATGATAGTGGAAACTATAGGCAAGGGGAAAGGGGGTATATGGGAACTAAGGAATTTTGGGAAAGATTTTTCTTACTGATTAAAAAAATTCTCAGCAAGAGATGGCTTCTCTTGTTCTGGTGAATGTTATTGGGTCTGCATGAAACATCTGTAACTCTTTAGCCATTCTGTAATCATTAGGAGAGCTGCCATGGACAAATCTGGCATATTTAGTATGGCAGAATCTCAAAAAAGAACAAATCATAATGTTATTGAACTGGGGAATTAATTGACCCTAGAGCTGCCATACTGGGGAGCATGATTTACAAGATAATAAATTTTCCTTCTGGTTTAATCAACTGAGACAGGTTTTTCATGTTTCTTGAAACTGAAGACATTCTATCTGCTAGCAACATTCCACCAAACCATTAAATGGAACTTTCACTCTCGCTGAAATTAATTTTATGGAACAGTCTGACAAAGACTTTAAAATGTGTATTTTGAGGTTGCTGGAAGAAATAAATTTCTTCCATTTAAAAAGGGCTAGTCATTGTAACACAAAAATAGGAACAAATGAAACAACAGTTGGTTATGAAAAGGAATTATAAGTCCCATATCTGATTAAATATAATAATTTAAATACAAATTCTACAAGTAGGATAAACTCTTGACTGGATAAAGGCTGAATTAATGAATTGAAAGATTATTTGAAGAATTCATCCAGAAAAATAAAGAGAAAAAAATTATGAAGAGCGGACAAAAGAGATAGAGAACAAATTGAGGCACTTCACCAACATAGAAGTTCCTGATGAAAAGAATAGCAGGAATGATAGATAAGCAATATTTGAATAGATAATAGCTGAAAATTTTTCTGCAGAGCAACCGAAAGCCTCAGAAAAACATGCACACTGAACACTGTGTAGGATAAACCACACCATCAAACGGTTTAGTGAAGCTGTAAAATATCAAGAAGAAAGAATTTTCAAAGATACTAAAGAGAAAAGATAGTTTACCAAGACAGAAATAGCAATTATATTGTTCACCTGCAAAAATAAATGTTGGTGCTGAGGGAAAAGAAAGACCATCAACCTAAAATTCTGTAACCAGCTAAACTATTATTCAAGAATGAAGACAAAATAAATTTTCTGACAAATAAAAACTAAAAACCTTTCCCACAACATACTCTCCCTGAAAGAACTGTTAGAAGACATACTTCAATAAGAAGAAAAGTTAATCTAGGAGGATGGTGGGGCATAAACAGTCATGAACATGTCAATTTATTTAATGTCAGTTATGAAAGGAAGACATTTAGAAAGAAAAAGTGTTTCTGGAAAAGATGTTGCAAAGATATCATACTTCAGAATATCTGGCTATTTAAATTAAAAAATACAACCTATGTTTAAAGGAAAAATCCCTAAAGGGTTACCAAGTTTGTATTAGCCTGTTCATAGTGGGAAAAAATAGCAGTTTTTTTACATCATCATATGCATGTATCTTTAGGCATCAGTATTGCAGAAGTAAGGAATAAAAATTTGGTAGGAAGTTAATTTGGGGGAAATATTCAAGGTTTTTTGGAGATGAGATAGGATTTCCCTCTTAATTTTGGCTTATCTTAGGGTATAAAGTGTTTCTTTTGACTGTGGAGCATGATATGCGTTCTTACTGTTAATGGCAGCAGAGCAAAGGGTTGTTTTTGCTTCAGGACCATTGCATACTATAAAGAAACCAATGACTTTTGCTTTTTTGTAAGAAAAAAATGTATAGCAAGTAGACAAAAAATTTCTTTAAGAGAATATAAAAAGCTCTAAACATAAAAGAACAAGAATTGAAATAGGTTATATTAAAATTCGGAATTTCTGTCTATAAAAAAGGAAAACACCTTGAGAGAGAGTTGGAAGGCAACCCATAAAATGGGAGAAATTGTTTACAGTATCTATAACCAACAAAGAACTCTAATCTGAGATATATAAAGAGTGCCCCAAAATCAACAAATAGAAGACATTCATCCCAATTAAAAATTACATTGGTAAAAAGATTTAAGAGACGCTTCATAGTAGTGAATAAATATCTTTTTTTTTTTTTGAGAATGAGTATCTTGAAAATGTTTTTAAAAGCAAGGAGAAAGAGCTTCTTAGTTCGTTCTGGCTGCCTTAAGAAAACACCACAAATTGGGTAACTTATAAACAAGACATTTATTTCTCACCGTTCTGGAGGGTGGAAGTCTGAGATCAAGGTGCCAGCATGGTCAGGTGAGGGCCTTCTTCCTGGCTCACAGCCAGTGACTTCTTGCTATGTCCTCATATGGTGGAAGGGCTGAGGGATCTCTGTATGATCTGTTTTATAAGAACACTCATCCCTTTTATGATGGTTTTACCCTCATGACCGAAGCACCTCCCAAAAGCCCTAGCTCCTAATACCATCACATTGGGCATTAGGATTTCCAGAGGTTGGGAGTGATCAACTGAATTGAATGTTGTTGGGAGATCAAGTAAGCACTACAAAATTGACCACAAGATTTCTCAACATGGATGTCCGAAAAATCATTATTTAGACTTCACTGAGTTCTCTATTATTTGAAGCCCATAGTACTTACAATATATGTCACTAAATTATGTAACTTATTGCAGTTTGCAGTAACTGCAGTATTGCAGTTAACTTTATTGGGGGAAGGAACCTTGCCTTTTATTTTTATACTTCTTTGCCCTTCACACAATGCTAAAGAGTAGGCAATGGCTATTGGCATATCGTCTTTGCCGTTAGCTCAGTGATATCCTCTTTCTTTCTTTCTTTCTTTCTTTCTTTCTTTCTTTCTTTCTTTCTTTCTTTCTTTCTTTCTTTCTTTCTTTCTTTCTTTCTTTCTTTCTTTCTTTCTTTCTTTCTCTCTCTCTCTCCCTCCCTCTCTCTCTCTCTCTCTCTCCCTCCCCCTCTCTCTCTCTCCCTCCCTCCCTCCCTCTCTCTACCTCTCTCTCCCTATCTCTCTCTCTCTCTCTCACTCTATCTCTCCCTCCCTCCCTCCCTTCCTTCCTTCCTTTCTTCATTCATTTTTGGCTGCATTGGGTCTTCATTGCTGCGCTTGCGCTTTCTCTAGTTGTGGCAAGCTGGGGATACTCTTCGTTGTGGTGCGCATGCTTCTCATTGCAGTGGCTTCTCTTGTTGCAGAGCACGGGATTTAGGAGTGTAGGCTTCAGTAGTTGTGGCACGCAGGCTCAGTAGTTGTGGCTTGCAGGCTCTAGAGCACAGGCTCAGCAGTTGTGGCACACAGGCTTAGTTGCTCTGCGGCATGCGGGATCCCCCCAGACGAGGGCTCAAACCCGTGTCTCCTGCATTGGCAGGAGGATTCCCAACCACTGAGCCACCAGGGAAGCACTAACAGGTGTTAACATTTTATGATAATAATTCAGGTTGTTTTGTTTTTCAAACAAAATTTTATAGATTTAGTTGATTCTCCCTTTGTGCTCCTCCTTAATTGCATCCTCTTCTCTTTCTCTGCCAGGTAACTATGATCAAGATACCATATGTTCTTCCTCTGCATACTTTGGTAAGTTTGAGATATATATTTGGTGTTAAAAATGTTTATAATTAAAACTTTATATAAATTATCATATATATACAGCCTATCCCAGTTTGAATCATAATGTATCCTACTGCAGCATTTCAAATTAATGTTATATAATTTACCCATGTTGACATGTGTGGATTTTGTTCATCATTTAACTGCCAAATAATACTCCGTTGTAGAAATAGATCACAGCTGTTTTTTGTCCCATATTGATAATCATTTAGGTTGTTTCCATTTATTCACTGCTACACATAGTGTTGCCTTAATTATTAATGGGGATTTTCATGTGCAAGGATCTTGTAAGGTTATATATTTAAAAATGAGATAGCTGGGTCAAAGATGCATATCTTCCTCTGTATTAGATAATGCCAAATTTGTTCTTTGTGGTGTTTGCACTTAATTTGCACTTCCATCAATGCTATATTAGATATCACCTCACACCAGTCAGAATGGCCATCCTCAAAAAGTCTAGAAACAATAAATGCTGGAGAGAGTGTCAAAAAAAGGGAACCCTCTTACACTGTTGGTGGGAATGTAAATTGGTGCAGCCACTATGGAGAACAGTATGGAGGTTCCTTAAAAAACTAAAAACAGAGCTACCATATGATCCTGCAATCCCACTCCTGGGCATATATATGAAGAAAACTATAATTCAAAAGGATACATGCACCCCCAATGTTCGTTGCAGCACTGTTTTCAATAGCCAAGACATGGAAACAACCTAAATGTCCATCGACAGATGAATGGATAAAGATGTGGTATATACATACAATGGAGTATTACTCAACCATTATAAAGAATGAAATAATGCTATTTGCAGCAACATGGATGGACCTGGAGATAATCATACTAAGTGAAGTAAGTCAGACAGAGAAAGACAAATATCATATGATATCACTTATATGCAGAATCTAAAAAAAATGATACAAATGAACTTATTTACAAAACAGAAACGGACTCACAGACTTAGAGGATGAACTTACAGTTACCAGGGAGGAAGGGTGGGGAGGAGGGATAGATTGGGAGTTTGGGATTAATATATACACACTGCTATATTTAAAATAGATAACCAACAAGGACCTACTGTATAGCATACGGAACTCTGCTCAATATTCTGTAATAACCTAAATGGGAAAAGAACTTGGAAAAAGAATAGATACATGTATATGTATGACTGAATCACTTTGCTATACACCTGAAACTAACACAACATTGTTAATCAACTATACTCCAGTATAAAATAAAAATTAAAATAAATAAATAAATAAAAAAGAAAAAAAGAAAGGAAAAAAAACAAAAAACAATATACTAGATGTTCCGTTTGCCCAGTCCTCCAAAACAGTTGATATTATCAAATTTTAACATTTTTGCCACTCTGATGAAAGAGAAACATTTCCATTTCTGTGATTGCTATCAAGATTGAACATTTCATTCTCATTTATTCGTCATTAGGTTTTTTCTCCTGCAACTCTCCTGTTTATGCCATTTTCTTATTTTTTATTTTTTTCGGGCTGTCCCTTATAGATTTGTGAGAGTTCCTTCAATATTCTTGATATTTATTATGATTCAGTTATATGTGTTACAAATTTTTCTCCCACTTTCTGGCTTATATTTTCACTTTTTAATGTTTTTAAAATTTTCATTTAATAAATTTAAACTTATCAATCTTTTCCTTTATGCTTTGAGCCTTTGCACATTACTATAGAAACCCTATAATAGTCTTTCAAAAGATTAGAAAATATTTATTTTAACTATATCAAATTCACATCCAGTCTCATTGAAAGAATAAAATATTTTGTGTATTGAATCTGGTTTTAATGTCTGGGAGGTAAATTCAAAACTCATCATCTTTAGAGATAGTCACCTGCTCCAATTTAATAATTTCAAACAAGCATAAAATCAGAATTCTTCATCTCATTTTTTTCTGAAAATACAAGAGAACAGTCTAATTTTAAGACATGCCTTGGTTTTTAACTAAAAAAAAAATTAAATTTAATGTGCATGCTAATATATTAAAAATTGTAAGGTAGAAGTTTATTCTTACCTGTAAAATGTCCTCAGTCTCTATTCTTTGACTCTCAGTCTCTTCTGCCTTTCTGTTTTTCAGTCTCTGAAATAAATACACACATGCATGCAGGCATACATATATACAAGTTCCTTCCTCTCCCATATTTCCATTTATTCCATCTTTGATTTCCTGAAAGGGCCCATTCATTTATATTTAACTCGATTTCTAAAGACTGATAGCAAAGCTTTTTTTAGGTAGGGGGTTTGCTATCACCTCCACTTTTCCCATAATCTTCATTTCTTTTTTTAATTTTTAAATTTTTAAATTTATTTTTAATTTTTTTTAAAGCCAAGGTGTCTCCCACTGAGAGGTGAGTGCTTTAATTATATACACTCTTTTTCTATTCTTTTCCATTACAGTTTATCAAAGGATGTTGAATTGTAGTTCCCTGTGCTATACAGTAGGACCAGGTTGTTTATGCATTCTATATGTAATAGTTTGCATCTGCCAAACCCCAAACTGCCAGTCCATCCCTCTCCCACCCCACTCCCCCTTCATTTCTTAATTAAACAGAGAATGAGAAGGAAAGCTGGAGGAAAATTTTTTCAAAGAATTTCTATTGCAACTTAAATTCATTCAGGGTTTGATTTAAATTTGTTTCATATAATTCAACTAAGAAATAATGCCTGTGTTGTGCACTAAAACACTTCCATGCTAACGGAAGTGCTGTATATAATATTAGGATGGCAAGATATTAATATAGCATTTGTATTGCAAGATAAAAAACGAGGAGGAACCAATAGATTGAGTTAGACGGATACATGGGCAGGTTCTGTTTGTGAAAATTCATTACACAACACTTTTCATCAAGTTATATATTTATGTACTTTTCTTTATGAATATTCTACTTCAATAAAAAGTTTTTAAAGACATAAGAGGTAGATCAACCTAATGCAATGTATAGATACTGATTCCAATAAAAATAGTTTTTTTAAGCCTTTATTTGCAATTGAGGAAATCTAATATTTGACAAAATTAAGGAATTATTATTGTTTTAAGAGTCATAGTGGTATAGTAGTGGTTATTTTTTTAGTCCTTGTATTTTAGAAATACAGGTAAATATTTAATGGATGCAACAAAATGTTATCTGACATTGGCTTTAAGGTAATCCAGTGGGGTGGAACAAGTAACGGGGAAAAGCTGGTCTGGTTTGACACTTATTGAAACTGGATAATGGATACATTGGGATTCATTGTACTATTTTTCTACTTTTGAATGTGTTTGAATTTTCTGTAATGCAGTGAAAATGTACACTCACACACACACATGTGCACACATACAAAGTTTAAATTGAGAATTCATCATTTCTCATGCTGATAATTTTTCACCCTTACTCATATCATAGTTTTTTTGATTTAGTCATTTGGAGAAAAGGAATCTCTTGGAAATTTTTCATTACTCTGTTTAGACGCAGGATGGCACTCTTTGAATAAGTAATTAGCCAAAGTCCACTTCTCATTGAATAAGCTCCTTTCCTTTACAATGCTGCTACTTCCTAAGGTAGTTTGTCTTAGTTGAGAGTAAAAACTTTTCAGTCAGCTTATACAGATGATTACTACTCACACTTTAATTTTAGTTTTCTCTGCTGGTTGTGTCTATCTACTACCAGTTTTTGAAAAATTAAGGGTAAGTTTCAGCAACCATTTAAAGGGTGGTTTGATGCTAAACCAGCTCTGTGCCCACCCTTATTTTTAGTATTTACAATTATTGCTATGAGATTAGCCATCTTGTGTATTTTAATGCAAATATCTATATCTATATATCTATATCCATATCTCTCCATGTGAATCACCTTTATTTAAAACTGTCAATTCCAACCACAGGTCATATTTCTACATTTTAAATGGAATTGAGCTAGATACTACAGATTAAGGTCAAGGTGAGGACTATTGACTGTGGACAGATGCTTTCCCCTTTCAGTCCTCAAAGAAGAATGGAAATAACTGTATTCTTGGATGTTCTCAGTCTGATTCATGCCTTCTTTTAGCCAACTATTCATGTATTCACCAGAAGAATTACACCTACTACCTCCGGTGTAGGAAGAAAAAAAAAAATCAAATGAGCAATAATGTTAACAGAAGCTTGAAACTTAAGAGCTGGTATTCAGAAAGGTCCCCCTCCCTGTCCCCTTCCCTCCGGTCCAATTCCCCTTTCTGGTTCTGGCCATCGGAAATTGACTTGGCTTTAACTGCTGGAATTTCAAGGCGTCAATTCCGAGCCCCTCCCCCCCGCCCCCCCCCCTCGGAAAC